>NC_085046.1:63215145-63549608 GCF_963662255.1 Cinclus cinclus
AAAAAAAAAAGAGATCAGTACTAGCAGCATGCTACTTTTGAATTTCTTTTTTTCCCCCAAATGTAGGCTGTACTCGGAATTTTTCTTATCACACTGTTCCACAGTGGCTTTGTAATTCTCCTTGGTGTTTCCCAGGAGAGCCATAAATACCTTGCAAGACCCCAACAATGTTTGTAACAGTGATTACTGGGAGGGGACCACAACTGCTAACATTAGATATCCTTTAATTTAGAAACAATAGACACAAAAAAGGCAACATGGCCCAAAAGGGAGTTTGAGGGACTTAGTCCTGTGTCTGTCCCTCTTCCCTCTTGCACTTCGTTTAGATCATCCATTTAAATGTTGACCTCAGCAGAGCAGTTGTCCTCTCTCTGTCTATGCAGACCATAGAGGATGGAACATGTGGGGGCCCTTCTATAGAAACATCAGAAGCCTTTAGCCTGGTACAGTTGTGTAGTCAGATTGATGACAAATTTCCAGCCATACTGATAGTCCACTTTTAAAGGATGCATACTTCTTCCTATCTATCTTGGATTTCATGTAACAAAGGTAACTCTCCAGCTTACATGTTTGCAGTGAAACTTTCAAAACCAATAAAGCAAAGGAAGATGTTGTGACAAGTTACCTGCAAACCTGGAAGATAATAGTTCCCAGAGGTCAAACTGCTCCGTTTACCCAAAAGAAGCATTAACTCTTACATTTGATGAGAATATCAATGTCACTATTCAATATGCGACACATTCTCTTTGCAGAAATACAAAGACAATCCGTTTATCCATTAGTGCAGGGTGTCACATCAATTACTGGGATAGATGCATCAGGGAAACTCAATTGCTCTCATAGATTTTTTTCCAAGCATTAGAGTTGTGTTTCCCTTAACCCCAAAGGAAGGAAGAGCACCCTCTTCTCATTATTTAAAATCTCCTATGCTGCACAAATTAGAAATCGTGGTGAACTTCCACAATTTCACATATGCAAAATCCCTCAGTAGTGCCAAGTATGTCCTTAAGGGAGCTGCAATCCTTGATTGCCCAATTTCAACACCACAGGTGTGAAGTCTTTCCACCATCCACCATGGGCAGACATTTTCATGCAGGTGACAAAGCAGCACCCTCCAAGTCCATGCTGTTCCCACAGGTCTGCAGTCATTGCAAAAGCTGATCTCTGTTCAGGTCAGGTAGTTTCTCAGTTCATGCATGGAACTACTACCCAAGTGAGAGGTGGATACACAGAACAGGAAAATTGGTAGGAGGGGCACTGGAGCTGTATTGGGTGTTTCTCATCCTGTTAGCCCTGCTTTATAGTTTGGGAGTCATACTGAAACACCCCCAAGGGCCAAGGATTTTGACCAAACTAGATCCCTTAGAAAACATTCTTTATTAGCCTCTGGAGTCACAGATGACAGAATGCTTCGAGCAAGGCTAACACTGCTTTTCCAGGATTGGCAGATGGCAGAAACACTTGAAATTTGGTGAGAAACTTCCATCTCATGACATTTTTTCAAACTTGGGAGCTCTGCATAACTTGTTCAACTTCTTCAAGCGCAGTTCTGCTTTCGGGCCCTGACCTTGCCTGGAAAAAGGTACCACAAAGGCAAATATGAGACACAGAATTTGAGAAGCAGCCAAAAATTTTCAGAGTATGGAAATACTTTGCTCATTCTGAGTTTGCAGCTCGGGCCTGTGTTTTGCTATATTTACTACAGTTCACTAAATAAAGGAGGTCATATTTTACAGAAATACTGCAAAAGGACAGAAGGCAAGATGGACTTGTCAATCTTTTCCATCCTATGTCCTCATAGGAGGACCGCTCTCTGGAGAGCTTATTCATATTTCAAAAGGACAAGCTGTGATTCCTGAGCTGATTTCAGTCTGTATCATTTCGGTCCCAAGGGTGTTGGCACAGTTAACAAAAACACTCCCAGCAGCAAAGCAGCTCTGTTGCTAACACAGCACGGTGTGTATGCGAGGCATGCACATGCACATTAGTCACAGTGCTACACTGCACCCTGGGCCTTTGCGTGTTTTGCTGGTACCAGGCACACTCCTTTAAATTTTTGATGCTACTAAAGTGATCTGAATGACGCTGTTTCAACTCGTTTGTGAGCTCCTCTTCTTGAGGAATAGCTCCTGCTAGGTTCCCCACTCCATACACCTCCAGCCTTCTTTTTGAGGATCATAGGGGTGGAAAGCACATCAGAGGCACTGAATGATGTCGTGCCTCTCATCCCACAGTCCAGTGACTCAAGCATTCTCCCAGGAGGCAGGAAACCCACCTCCAGTTCCCTCCTCTGCCTCAGAGCTGGACCACCTTAGATGATCCCATCCCAGAGTGCCCAGTAAGGCAGTGGGTATTTCAGGATGCAGATTTGGTGTGAACCACTCAAATTAGTCCCCGTGCTTTGCCGGGCAGCTGAACAAGGAACAACCACACAAGGTTCAGCAGAGCCCTAGTACTTGTATGTCACCTCGTGCAACACATTCTCTGAACTCTTAACTTAATTTTACCACCCGTTTATTAATTACTGACTTCCTAATCAAGCGCCAGCAAACAAGGCATTAAATAAACTGAGCAGCAGTACCAAGGCATTTGATAAACTAGAAATAACACATCAAAGGCTACAGTCTCATGGTAATACAAGTTCTAGTTAAAGGCCTCCCCATGCATATATGCCTTGATCTGTTAAGGTTATTAAAACAGCAAGCACAGCTGTATTTTTATTAAAATAATTAGCTCCTTCAGTCTGTTTTGAGTGATGTTCCTCATTTTAGATTCAATTTAAGCTCCATCCTATCCAAACCAGCATATGATTGCAAATTACCTCTATCACAAATGAAAGTTACAGTGGTATTTAAAACCTAATTATTAACTCAATATTGTAATGGCTTCAGCATGTAAAGCACAGAATTCTTCAAGGCCCCTGTAATTCACAGGCGTCAAGGTGTCATACAGCCTCCTACAGAAACCCACAACCATGTCCCATCGCAGAAATGTTCCCAGAAAGACCCTGCTTAAAAGCATTTGACACTTCCTACAGACAGCAGGCAGCCATCTAGCACAAGTTTGTGAACAACTCTGCAGCAGGGTTAGTTTAAGTAATAATAATATTTATATTCTAAAGAACACTGTTTAAATACACCTCCCACACAATGAGATTTACTATTTTTAGATAGAAGATGTCTGCACATCAGAAAAATAACAAAGATCAGAGCAGAGAGTTTGAAGACAAACTTCCAGTTTTATGATTTTACTGGGGCTCCAGAAGAGAATGTTTGACTACTATTATTTTTTAGCCACCTCTATCTCCTAATCAACTTCTACACAGAAGTCAATAGAAATACTGAAACTCCAAGAAAACTTCGTGAGGGGTGCCACAAGCACTCACTACTCTTGGGCCTGGACTAAATTCCCTAAATACCACATACTGAAAATTAGCCCACCTGTAATATACATAAATCTCTGCCTGAGGGAAAGGGACCAAATTTAAGTTCCTCCCCACCACAGTGCCTGAAGGGCAATGCTGCATCCTGCTCCACCAGCATGAGTGTGGTGCTAGACCCTTGGTTCATCACCCAGCCCCATGCAGGGCTAGCAGGGCTTGAAGCATCACTATTTGGAACCAGCCCTGGGCCTTTTCCAGCTCTGCCATCCTATCATTGGGGCAGACATTCCCTATTCTCCCAGGTCAGTACTGAAGCCATGGCCTTGCACAGCAGAGGGAGGCTGTGGTGCTTCAGGTGAGACGGAGGAGCGCAGCTCTGAGCATTTCATGCAGGAGAGCTTGTGGGGCTGCCCTGCAGAGGCACTGGCCAGAGGTACCTTCCCACAACAGACCCCATCCTCCCTGTACTGGGAAATGCTATTTCTCACTGGTAGCACCATGCCTTGCTTCAGGCAAGTTGCATCCCAGCTTACAGGGACTGGGTTTCATGCTGGGAAGAAGAAAAGAGCACTACCTTTGGAAGTTCTACTAAGCCCACTTCCTGAATCTGGGACAAGCCATTAATTATTTTTTGATAATAATGCCTGAGAGCCAGAGGACCAAAAAGCCTGCTGAAATCAGAGGGTTTTATCACAGCAGCAAAATTGAGGGGTATTTAGGATATAATTGCAGTTAGATGTTGTTTGCCGCTATTTTCCTTGATAGTTTTTCCTGACTTATAAGTCACTGACCTTCCCTCATTCTTTGCAGGGACATATGGCCATCACTCTCATGCCTGTAATAAAACTCTGCACACAGGGCCTTAAAAAAAAACAAACTTTCCACCCTGAGCAGAGCAAGTAAACACTGCTGTTTGAGCACTTTTCACAATTGGCAATTTTTGCACTTTAGCAATTTTGCTCTCCAAGTCCAGAAGCAAGTCATATCTTGGCCTGGATAATATATTGAGAAAGGTAAAGTGATTATAAAAATTGCTAAAACTGAGAAAGTGGCAGGTAATGGCATCAGAATGAAGGCACAAATTTCCTGCAGGTAGGATTTAATAAAGGAAAATAGGCCTTGCAATGAATGTAAGCAATGAGAGAGACAAAGGCACAAGAAAAGTGCTCTTAAAAAATCCAAACTGGACTTCCAGAATTTCTGAGATACTGCTTATATTTACATGCTCATCTAAATTCACCTCCAAAGTGCCCTATACTGTAAGCAGCCTGCCAAAAAGTAATAAAAGATACATGTATATATATTTCTCTCTATTTACTCTTTTCTGCCAATATTTCACATAAACAGACCATAGGAGGGGGGACAGGGGGGAAACACACACATGCACAAATAAAGTGCTTAAATACTGAGCAGTCCTTTAAGGTTTTTGGCTTCAAGATTTTTTGTAGCTGCCAAAAAAAAGAAAAGGCAAAATATTTTCACTCAAGCAATGAAGCAGTACTTAAATCCTATTTAAACTCCAGTGACAGACTGCCAGTAAATGCTCTGAGCTAACACCAAAAGATAGAAGATGTACAGATCTTTTTTTTTTTTTTTTTACCCCACTAATCGGCGGTTTTACCCCACTGGTTAGCGTTTTCTTTTATCTGCTTATTTCCCACAGTTTCCTGTGCACCATGAGAGATTATATTGCTCCTTCACGTGCTAACTGTGCTCAACTTTTACAGTTGAAACCCGTAAAAAAACATGAAAATATGCAGTAGCATTCAATTGATTCCCTATTTGTTATCCCAAGTGAGGCTGCACTGGAACTGATTTATTCCAGCCCCTTTTATGCCATTTCCCTGCAGACAGGCTGCACACAGCCGTGCTGAGAACTCCCATTTTCCTTGGCACAAAAGGTCATCAAAACAGCTTCCCAGTTTGTCAGTGGGCACCACACATGTATCATTTGCAATGGACTGGACTGTCAAATAAGGGAAAATGCTGAAAAGATCCGTTTTCCCTCTGTAATACAGCCCTGTCATATAAAACTATTGCTGTGATTATCCTAGAGGCTTGGGACCACGACACATTTTACCACTTGGATCTTCTTGTGGTTATTATTTCCATATCTCAGCAAACATAAATCCCCAGGAATGAAAAATACTAAGGGACTCATCCCTCATGAGTTCATGAATGTTTCAGAAATAAAAAGACAACCCTGGTGTACAACTTCATCAGAAAAAAACATCCTTTCCTTTTGAAGGTTTCTGCATGGAACATGTTGGCAGAAGTACGTTGAGGTAGGCAGGAAACATCGTTTCTGTGATGTGAAACTTCAAAACAGAGAAATATAGTCTATTTTTTGAAGTCCTGTTTTTTTTTTTTTTTTTTGTGTGTGTGTGTGTGTGTGTGTGTGTGTGTGTATTTCCTCCCTCCTCCCCACTAAGTTGCTGCAGTTCAGTGCTGTCAGCTTTGTTTCATTCATGGATCCTGGCCCAGCTCTAGACAACAAGGTTCTTTCTGATAATGCTGGATACTTTTAAAGGAGACATTAAAGAGCTCCATCAGGAACATAGTGGTCTAAAAGCTTGCCAAAAATTTGATTTTATAAGCTCCATTAGTGGTCAGCCTCACCAGCAGAGTTTGCAAGCGTTGCCAAACTGCTCTGCCTGCAGTTTGACATGCTGTGCTGGCTGCAGCTGATGCAGGCTAAAAAAGAAGTTGTGATTACCCCCCTTCCCCCAGGCTTGTCATTATCTTCCTATCAAAATTTACCTTGACTCATATCTTACAGAGCAGCTTCACAGGCAATCACCCTCTTGGCCAGCTATGTTCATACAGGCCAGACTGAGAAATACCACGGTTAGAAATGCTCCAGCTAACCAAGGTCATATGGCCAGGAGTGGGGCAAGGGCAGCTACGCAACTGGCGGGTTGCTGAGACTGCAATCTGGAGCAAGCTGGGGGATCAGGCAAGGTTTGGCGACAGCAAGGAGCTCATCAGCGTCCTATTTCACAAAAACCTTAAAGAAGAGGTCTCTCTCCCTGGAGTTTTCCAGCTGCTCCATCCAAAAGAACAAGTCTTTGACCTCTGCAAGGGACCCTGCTCTGCTGTTTCCAGCACAATAGCCAAAAATACGCAGCCAAAAATCTTCCAACACAAAGGCAAAACCTCTTATTATGTTCAGGCAATTCTCAACACCAGGAAGCTTGCATAAGTTTCTATTAATAGCAGTAACAGACTATCTAAAAGGAATGAAAGGCAGCTAATACTAAACTTGATGCATTGGTCAGTCTGTAGACAAAACATGTTACTTGCTTTGTGGTAACAGTTCTAGCATAAACACAAGATATTTAAAGAACAAATCTTAACTATCAGTACATTTGGGTGGGATTTTTTTTTCCCTTTCCCCGTCTAAATATGTAGAGTTTCTCCACAAATTTCAGTCCTGCTGCTTCCCAAGAAATACAGTTTGAGAAGAGAGGCTGTATATCACCCCACTGGCATGGCCCCAGGCAGCACATGTGCCCTGAGGCACACAGTGCAGACCCCACATCTCTATTTTGACTACAGGATGAGCTAAGAGTCACCAAAGCAGTCCAAAGGCCCCAAGGATATGTATCTACCACTGAGAAATGCTTCCCATCACCTTCTCCCTGTATGGATAGTTTTACAAAACTGGCTCTCAGTCTTAATGGTGACAGTGTTTTAATGGAAAAATATTGCCTAGACTGGGCATCTATCTCAATTTTTGGATCCTTACCATTAAAAAAAAAAAAAAACCAGCCAAACCACAAAACACACGGAAAACCCTACATCCAGTAGAAGTTCTCTCTAGGACATCTTCCACTGTCTTCCTCAACACTAAAAAACTGAAACAGAATAAAAATTCAACCATCTCTTGCCATTATGGCTCCCCAGAAGAGGGGCTAATGCCTGCCATTGTCAGCAAAAAGCAAAGATATTATACGGCTAATAAAGATGACTGCTGCATGGAGAATGGTCTTCCCCTGAAAGACCCTCCTGGGACCTCACCTGGCAGGGAGGCATAACCTGTCTCCATAGGACTTCTTCTCACTGTAGAGCAGCAACAGGAGGTATCAGTGGGACTGACATCCCCCAAGGATACAGCACTCTACCAGCCAACTCACTCACTCTTCCAGGATCAGCAGCCTCCCTGCTAGCCCAGTTTTGAGTGGACCACCTCTCCCCAGCAGGGAGATCAGCCAGCCATTAGCCCTCCCAGTTCTTCACCACCAGAGCAAGGACAACACCCTCCGGCACACAGGAGAAAGGAGGGAGGCATGAGATTTAAGAAGGTGAAACCATGGCAGAGCTGAGCCCTGTGGTGCCAGAAATCCCACAGATTTGTGGTTCTGGTGCTAGTGATGGTGGCCAGCTGCATCTGGGATGCACTCAGAAACCAAACCTCCGTGAGCTGTGAACTGCTGTCCTCATCTCGAGATGATTCACTCAGATGCTAGAACTTTAAATGTCACTATTGTTAACTCACAGCTCAGCAGAACACGCAAGCAAGACTGGGAAGGGATGGATTAAGAATGTCTGCATGATTAGCATGAGTCACAGCTCATTTTAGCACCACCAGCAAATAGGCCACTCACCCAGCACTTCATTGCCTTCAAGAATCTGAACCCCAAGGCAGTCTAAACTCATCCACAAAGGGCCTAGGCTTCAAAGCAAAGCCAAACCAAAGGAGCCAAGCAGAGCTCATGGGTGCATTCCAAGCCCACAGAAGGAGAGCTCAAAGTGCCTGAAAACACTTGCACAAGACAGTTTATCATAAGAGAAACATATGATTTTCCAGCTGCAGCCATCTTCATGGAGGTTTAGGGAGCCCTTGTTCACAAAAGGCTTCATTTCTGCTCCCCTCCAAGTCGGATACTTTTTAAAGTCCTGTTTTTGCTGAGCTGATTTCTGACTGGACCATTCCCAGTGCAGTTACTGCAGTGTATGCCTAACTCCAGTCTTCCTTGAACCAAATTTGCATCTTATATCAAAAAAAGAAGGTACAAGATAAATCCCCTCAATGCTGGATGGAAGCTGAGCTTGCTAAGCTGACAGTGTTCCAAGCAGGCAACACAATGCCTGGTTGAGTGTGGGTGAAAATGTAGGGTGGAATCTCTATCAAGTACAATAGAAACTGAGATTTTGTGGCAATGAACGAGGAAGTTATTGCTGTAGGCCAGAGAGCAAAAATTCATACCAGGCAATGGATGCAGAACAGAGCAAAGTGCATGGTTTGGAGAATATGAACAGAAGAAAATAATTTATGTTAACTGCAGGGCATGTCTTGGAGATGGGAGCACGTGGACAGGAAAAGTCCTTCATTCTTTTTCAATTCTAGGACTACTGCAACAACAACATAATTTTGCTTAACACCGTAGCTATATTACCAGAGGGGCTGAGAACTTGGAAATCTTAGAAGCAGCACAGCCATTCTCACATTTTGAAAGGGTCTTACCATGACCATAGGAGACTGTCAGTAAATAAATTTGGGATGGCATCACTAGGCATGTCAAGGATGGAAGAAAATGGGGCAGGAGATGAATGCATTTACCTCTGATTTTGAATCTAAGTTATCAAAGCTTCCAAAGTGAAGAGCCAGGTTTTCAACACCACTATCTCTTTGTTCAGAAAACATCACAGCACTGTTGTTGGAAGCACAATGCTCATTAAGGCATTGGATTTATAGACGGTATTTTCACAAGGCCAGAGGCAAATCAGTCTCATGTTCCTCTCAAAGCTTCATTATCATTTGCTTTGGTTGCCTTTTATTCCAACTTCAGCTTCACACCTAGAACATCTAGTCCATTCCACCTACCCTGCAACGGTGTGCAGCATTCCTAAAATGCAACACAACAATGGGACTGAGTCTGCAGGTCCATGGAGACCTGAATCAGTCCAAGACAAGTTTGTGGCATGCTGGTGCTCATCTTACTCATGTATTCCCCCATTCTCCTTCACCAGTGCTGAGGGTTATCCACTTCAGTGCCAACCTGGCTTGCCACCTGAGCAGCAAACGCTGCAACTACAGGAGAAACAGTGTGGGTGTTAAGGTGGAAGTTAGCCGGTCAATACTTCAGTTGTGGCTCCAGAAGGAGGTGGTTCAGGAGTAGAGTCAACAATATGTGTCACTCCAAAAAGATACTTCCTAATGAAAAATAAATCTCATGTGATAAAGTAATAAATAAATCAAAGCATCCACTCAGAAAATATATTTCCCCAAAGCCTTTCCCCATCACTGGAGTATGATATTCCATATTGCCCTCTGCTTTTTTGATATGCTGGGAAGAAAGAAAATGGAGAAGAACATTTCAAATATGTTTCCTGTACAAAGTCATGTAAGCATGGTTGATATCTCTTGCAGATGTGCAAGTTATGTTTGGATACAGATTCCAGTGCCTCACAGCTTTCAGTCATACACACATTGACAAAGCCAGAGTCAAAATAGCTCATTTTAGTTTCCCACAGCTCTAACGTCATTCACCCTAACACAGATGATCAGCATTTCTCCAATTCCCAGGCATCAACAACACTGTCACAGAGCTGAATACTCCATGTGACAGCACAACTTGGGAAGAGAAGATTTCCCAAAATCCTGCATGAAGTTTGGGGGACTGCTCAGTCTCCATGTGTACCTGTCATCAATTTCTTTTCCTTTAGAACAGCATAAACAATCACCAAAAAGTTGCTGTTATCACTCTGTGCAAAGGGGCTGTCTTTTTTTCTGCTGTGCAGAGTATCAACTTGAGAGAGAAAGCCCTTGAGCAGGTGCAGACCAATGTCACTTGTAAAGAAGATACCACCATCCCCCAGCATGTCTAAAGTTTGTGCACACAATAAGGAGCTCCAATGTATTGGTGGGGGGTGGGGAAAGGCACGAGGACATTTATTCCGTGTTGTTAAGTCCTATAAAGGCATTGGGTAGGTTTATCAGCAATGGATGGATTTGGGGTAAGGAGTATCAGGCAGGATAGGAGGATTTAGAGAGTCTCTTATTTCCAGTGTTCTTCCCCCTTTTTATGGTGCCCTTTTCCATTTTTTTGTACAAGTAAATTAAAAATGTTGCTGCAGTATTGCTGACCTCTTTCACACAGGGCATCAAATCTCCAAAGAATCCCTTGAAGCCCAGTCCTTTCCCAGTGCTGTATCCTATTAGTGCACTGACCCTTTGTGCATCCTACAGAGCTGCTAACCAAAAATGCCTTTGGAATCTGAAAGCTGTGGCACAAAGGCAGCCCTTAGGTTTGAATAGGGCAGAATGGAGGATTTATTCCTCCTTGGAGTGAGCTCTTCATGACATGGGGGTTACAGCAGAGCAGGCAAGAAGAGAGTGAGGGCTCTTCATCAGACATAATTCTCTTATCAAAAAGGAAACAAGTTGGAGTCCATAGCAAGGATTTCCTAAAACAGAGCTTTTACCAGCTGACTTTAGTTGCATAAGCAGCCTCAGATGCAGCCAACTTCCCAAGCCTAAGTGACCACAGAGGGAAAAATTCTGGAAAAGAAAAAAAAAAATCTGGGTTTCACTATGGATCAGAAGAACAGCAGTCCAGTTGTGTGCCACAGAAGGGCATCCCATGCAGATTTCGATAAAGGGAACACTTTGGAAACAAAGTGTCTTTCAGGTACCAGAGCTATGAAAGCTTTTCTGAAACATTCCTTGAACTTAAAAGATGGAAGCAAAGTGCCTAGGAGCTCTATCAAGCTAACTTTTAAATACGTTGGTATGAATTGGTATAGAAAGCAACTCCTTCCTTCATGTCTCCAAAAATTTTGAAAAGGACAAGGAGATATCTACCTGCAGAGAGCAAATATATGTGGTAGATTATCTGGGACAATTTCAAAATATAGTGACTGCTTTCATGAGCATAGCTGACCCTCAGGAAGAAAAGCTCAGGATGAAATAGCATCCCTCAGTAATGAAATTACTCTTACACCCCATCACAAGTCAAAGGCCCTGAGCAGAATTATTTCCCCTGATACAGGGGAAGACTGATAAGACTGATAAGAGGTACTGAACACACTCCCATATCCTGAATGTTTGGTTTTCTTTCCCTTCACCCATCCAACCAATGAATTCTTTATGCTAGAGTTTTTTTCCTCAGAAAGAAATTTGGAATTGCCATACTGTGACGAACAAGGGATCACAAGAACATAACTGTATTTAGCATTTCATTGAAAGTTTCTGTATCTATAGTTTTGCCACAATTACTTTTCCCTGTTGATCCCCACCAACAATACTTTGTTCACAGATCATTTAAGACTTTTATTATCCTTCATTTCAAGTACTTAAGATAGGAAATAAAGACTTATAGATTGGATTAATACTGATGGCAATGCTTCCCATGATCTGCCTTTCCCATTGTTATCATCAACTTCCTTCAACAAGTAAGATAGGAAATGCTGCCAAATTTTCAGCCAGGTGACCAGGATGCTCACACTGATACATCACTATTACTGCAGTCAAAAGAGAAGGCTGTTTTTCTTCCAATCTCCACCCCAACATTTACTTATGTATTTGACTAACCTACTTGGTTGACTGACTGTTTGGGCCTCAGAAAACAGAGATTTCAATGTCTGGTCCTTTCCCTTGGTGAATCCCAGAGTTGAACCCTGGCTCACTAAATTCCTGGATCACCTTAGGACAAATACCATGAAGCTAATATTGAAAACACAGCACTGAGAAGAACGCTTCAGGTACAGAGGCCTTGAATTTTCTGTAAAATATTTCTTAAATACTGGGGGGGGGAGGGGGGGGGAGCGGGAATTTTTTAATATTTAATCAACTTTGGCAACAGTGCTTCATCTTCAAAATAAAACTTAAAACATCAATGTTTGTGAATATTTACGGCTATTTGCTCCCATGAGTGCAGGGAAAATGAAACAAAAATACATTCAGTGGCCCCTATGTGATCTAAAAAATTTACTTATTATTGGAAAGTTAATTGTTTTAAGTGGAGACAGGAAAGATGGATAGAATAATATCGAAGGTAATAAATTGAAACCAGCTGATACTTTCCCTCCCAAGTATTCCTACTATCACTGGAAAGGGTAAACTTAAGAAAAAACAGACAAAAGGAGAATTAGATATGCCACTACTATTGCAAGCTTAATATCTTCACAGATCAACACAAAAATCTTTCCTCACTGCTTATTTGTTTCTCCTAGCAGCAGACTTTCTGCCTTTACAGGAAAAGCCTGTCTTATGCACAGCTCTGTGCTCATGTAAACCTTCTCTTACACAGAAGGGCTGTGCTCCCTTAACTACTCTGGATTGTGTCAAGCATCAAAAAGAAAATGCTTGGACAGTAAGAGGAAGTGATGCATTTTCAGTCTCCCTTTCTTTTGGGCTTCTATTGCCTACATTAGTCAGTCATGAACATGGAGCATGCAACATTCATAGCGTTAATAAAATAGTTTGCCCACATCTTTAGAGGCAGGAAAATAAACATGGAGCATTGGTTTCAAGCTTCAGCTGGAGCAGGCACCCAACATTGACTGCACAAAATGGAAGATGAGAGTCAAAGCCTTCGGCAAACAGGCACACAGCAGTGTCTGTAGCAGACAGCTCCACCTGGTCACATTTGCTACCCCAGAACATCACACATCTCTGCTCTGGATTGACAGCTCTAGTTCAATAAAATCAGTACCATATCCACAGCTGACTTTGCTTACAAGAACTGGCAGTGGCCCATCCCTCCCTTCCAGCCTCCCTTACTGCTAGCATACCTTCAGCAAGCAGTACAACTTCACAGCCACTCTCAGGGACCAAAAAATCTGTAATCACATGCAGCTTGGAGAATAAAGTTCAGAACTACAGCTAACAAAATTGTCATGGAGATGTTTCACTCAGGACTGATACAAGTGCCATGTAACACTCAAAAGTAATTTTTCTTCCATTCTGTCTTCTTATTAGGCATTTCAATAAGTGATGACCTAAACAAAGTAGAAAGCAAGCTCATCTCAAACTTACCTGCTCCTGCACCCTGTTTCTAGAAACTCTTCTACTGCAGCTCACCTGCTTGCAGTTAGGTATTTCCTTCATTGCTAGATGCAGTTTTGCAGTCTCAAGGTAAGAAATACACTTGTAGTTTACCTGATCTGAACAGGGAAAGCAGAAAGCCAAAGTGAGGCCTTCACCATTAGCCCTAGCAGAGGACTCCCACCTGACAGTATTTGTTACCCCAGAACCATAGGACACTTTTTCTTAGTTTTTAATGCTATCAGTTCATTTAGGTCAACTGCACTGATCTCAGGATAAAACCAGAGAGCTTTGTTGTCCTTGGATCACAGGAAAGGACATATGCACCATTTACCTTGGGGTTAAATATATATATATATATATATAATTTTATATACATATATACATATATACATATACCTATACCTATACATGTATGACCTGTGTGTCTTGATTAAGAGTAAAGAGCCTACCTCAGAGCACCATCTCCTTTCTATGCTATAGAAAAATAAAGAAAGGAAAAAAGCACAAGCAGAAGCCATAGAAAGATTGCCAGTGGAGCACCTCAGTGATCAATGCAAGTGAAAAGGATGAGGCAGTTTTCATCACTTTATGGCAGAGCTGGCTGCTGCAATCAGCAGAGCACTCTTTGGCCAGTCACTGTGAGAGGCCTCATCTTTGAGCCCCTTCCTGATAATTATCCCCTCAAACAGCTCACATCAAATGAGATTTATCAGGTGCTCCAGTTGCACTCAGTCACCATCTTGGTGTACACAGTTTATGACTCCTTCTGAGGACAAGCAAGCAGAAGCCAAAAATAGCTTCCTCATCTTATTTACACAACAATCATGAACACTGTAATAAACAAATAAGCTCTGATGAATCTGCTTTATAAAATTACTTCAAATTTAAATATTTTATCTTCCATCAAGCAGGATAAGCAGAAGTGCTAGCACTATCTTTAAAACAACAACCAAAAGAAAATCATAACTGCTCAATTGTTTATTTCTAATGTGTGTGTGAATATTTATGATAATCAGAAACATAGAAAAATATTTTTTTAAGCTATTTTCCCCCCTTCAGTTCTTACTAAAAAGTCTCAGTCAAACATGTTTCATTCTTTCCCTAGCTGGCAGAACATATGCTCAAGTTCTACAGACATTAATAAAACCTAGGCAAGCACTTGTTTTATCTTTTGATGGAAGTGCTATCCTCAAATCAGAGTTCATAACCAAAACCAAAATTAAAGTGCAAAGAAGGCAAACTGCAACAGAATTGTGATGCTGAGAGTGAAGGAGCTCACTCTTGGGGATTTGCTTTCTGGTTTGTCCAGTAAGTCAGATCAATGAGCTAAAGGTCTGCAAAGAGAGGCAGTGTATGCTGAAAAGCTTCAATCTTCTTCTTATGCTTGATGCAACTTTATCAAGCTTCCACTTCAAGAAATTGATGGGTTTTATGACCGAGATTTTGGAAACAAGGGATAGAAATTCTTGGCCACCTGTCTGTTCTCATGGGCATCTTGAATTCAGATGACTGACTGTGCATGGCAAAGATGACTGGCTTTACTTCATTGACTAAATCTCTTCCAATGTTGATGTGTTTGGTACCATGATTGTGGTGAACAAGTTTCTGTAAAAGACAGGGACACTCCTGCAGCTGGAGAAACCTCATGCTGCACAGACACAGTGGAAATATCATACCAGCTTAGGAGTATCAATACCTGATTGTTTGCCAAAAGGTGAGAGTCATTAAAGCCATAAAACATCTGAAAGTAGCTGATGAACTTGTGGGAAGATCCTAATTTCATTTGTTGATGGCACTATAAATGTCCTGATAAGCCCTGATTTAAAGGAGACCAACCAGTTTCCCCTGCATTATATACTCTAAAAATGCAAGTCAGTTGGCAGGAGATTGTGAAGACTGTGTTTACAGCAGCTTTGAGCTTTGTGCAAGGGAGCAGACATGGAAGACTTCTTTTGGTGCAGCTTGCATGGAAATCTTCTACAAGAATCAGGCCCTAACAGAGGATTCAGGTTCACAAATCACAGAACCATTCATTTCCACTTCGAGTATTTCCTAAAATCTGAAAGACTCGGAAACTGAGCATTGCATTTGCACGTTTCTGTGCCAGAACAACACAACATATGCTTGACACATCTAGAAACATTATGGTGCTGCTTCCATTTCCTGCCAACAACTGCAACCCTTTCTTTTCTTCCCTGATTTTAGGTTTTGTGAATTGTTTCAGTGAAGGAAGAGGAGGAATAGAAGAGCATTTTAGTACCTGGGAAAAGGAAATGTTTAAAGGAAAGAGGCAAAGCACGTGTTCTCAGGACCAGCTGGAGGCAGAAAATACCACAGAGCGTGACACAAACTGAGAAAAGATTTTGTACTTGCTTTTCATTTGTTCCCACAACAGATGGGTGCTGGCCTGACTCAAATTCTCCATGAAGTAGCAGTCATTGCATATGCTTCCAGATCCGTGTCAGCCTAGCTGAAAGCAAACGCGCCAGTAGCCAAGCATGAGTCGAAGAATTGGTGTAGTGGTTACAGCCATGATGGTTACATATCCTCAGAGTCCCAAAAGGTCCTCTCCCACTCTCTCAAAGGCTCAAATTGTTTTTGGTTGTCTCTCCTACAAGAAGCACTGGGGTTTGGGTACATAATGGTGTTGATAAACACTTGGTATGCAGTTTTAGGAAGACCACAAATGGAGGATCCACCCTTCAAACATGTTCAGATTTGGGAGACAGTCAAACATCTGAGATTTGATCCTTATCTAGACAATTTGAACCATCTGAGCACCACCCAAGTCTACACAAATGGACTGAAGCCCCTAGGGAAAGCTCTTTCTCATGAAATTTTGTGTATTTCCAAGCCTGTCTTAGCAATAAATTAACATGAGAGCAGACTCCCCTGTGGTATTTTGGTATTTCTGATTTCAAACACAGACAAAAAAGCAGAGCATGAAAATTAATTTTGATGTATTATCTGAATTTTTAGACATATAATTTAACTTTTTTTTTCCTGATGACAAACTCTTTAATACTTTTGAGTACAGATCTCTGAATCTTGACCTATGTGATGGCTCAGCTTTACTATCAGCTTTAAAGCCTAACTTCTAGGCATTGAGTTCTGGCTTGTTTTAAAAATAAAGAGCACCACATCACAAAAAACCATCTCTTCCCTTCTTACAAAGGGTTAGCCCAGAACACTGGCAAACCGCTGCTCAATGGGAGGCAACACTCAGACCCTGCTACATTTTTACAAGAGTATATCCTCTGGTTTTTACCCTATTGGGAAAATAGACCAAAATAGAGCCAGCAAGGGTTGGTGGAAACCTGTGTATTCTTAAAGGCCAAAGAGGGACTGTCATCGATAAATTTCAGAGCCAGTTTAAGCAATAATAAAGAGCACATGAGGAAGTAAAAAAAGTGTAATATTTCTCCCCAAAATATAACAAAGGTGCAAGCGACACCAGAGATTACTGCACTCCTCTTGACTGGCTGTAAGAGAAAAGCCACATTTTGGAAAAGAATGAGGAAGGGTGTGTATTTATATCCAGCAGCTAAAGGAATAGAAAAATGGTATTTTACCCAGAGTCTGATCCCTGAAGAGGCCCACAGTGGCAAAAATAGGATAATTGTAAAATAATAGCTCACGGTGTTCTCACACTTCTTTTTTTCCAGGCTGCTAAAAGCAATTCACTCAATCAGCAGTTGGCTATCATCAAAATTCCCTCCTTCATCTCTGTATTCCACTTAGGGAGTAGCAAATATAGGGCA
Organism: Cinclus cinclus; assembly: GCF_963662255.1. Lineage (NCBI taxonomy): Eukaryota > Metazoa > Chordata > Aves > Passeriformes > Cinclidae > Cinclus > Cinclus cinclus. The sequence continues at coordinate 63,232,283 of NC_085046.1, forward strand.
TACGGCTCATAACTTTTGTTTTTTTCAAGCAAGGAAATTCTTATAAAAATGAAATAAGCCTCTGGTTTAATGGCCATCAACTGAGCACAATAGCTATGCTGGGAACAAGAGATCTTGAAGAAATTCCCTCCATGACTATAGGGCTGATTCTCTCATATTAAATTATCATGGCGTGATTCCAGATGCAGAAAAGGCAACTCCTTCAGGATGATTTGTTCTTAATTTTAGCTAATCCTCCCAGACTACAGATTATTCTGTAAGAAAGCAATCAGCAAAAGGGCTCCCAGGGTGCAACACCCCACTTCTCAAAACTTGGATCTGTACCCAGTCATGCAAACGAGTCTAATCCTAGATGAAGGCTCATGTCTGTGCACCCACTGGTAACTTCCAGAAAGCCTTTACCAAGGATGTTCTGGGAAAGCAGTTATCTTCCATTTGCAGTTTCTTTTTTCAGCTGGTCTTCATAATCAGTTGGCTTACCTGTACCCATGTTAATCACAGTCAGTATTTCTGCACAATCTATAAGACTGTTTTAACCTGGCATGAGTCTGGATGTTTTCTACTTTTTCCACAGGCTCCTTGACAAAAGGCCATTCTTCCTAAAATATACTAGGATGACCCAGACTCAAAATAATTCAGGACCAAACCATCTCATTAAAAACAAACAGGACTAGTTAAAAATAGAACCAAAAAGTATTATTTTTGGTTGTGGTTTTTGTTGTTGTTGTTGGGGGATCTTTTTGATTGTTTCTCTTTTTTTCTTTTAATAAACACACCCAGAAGGCACATCTGCTAAACTGGGGAGAGAGAAATTCAGTTTGGGCCTATACAGCAAAAAACTTTCTGCAATTACAAAGAACAGGTCTAGTATAGAATTTGTCATCTCTTCAGACACCCTGTCAATAGGCAGTTTCACTTTTCTGAAGCTTTATTCTGTCTCACTGAAATAATGGTACTGCTACGATGTTCTCCTGCAGTTTCCATGGATCAGATATTCTTTCCCTCCTCTCAAACCATTCTGTGACATTATTATGCACAATCAGTGTGCTGTGCTCCATCTCAAAGTCAGCTGAGGTCTTTGAGGATTAAGAAAAGGTGCAAGGTAAATGTTAGATATGTTATTATTACTTTAATTACATGTCCATCTGCTAACAGCTCCTCACTGAAAGCATGAATTTAAAACGGGATCTTGCTCCAAGCTGCCCATCACCTTCCTGATGTATGAAGAAATTAACTGAAGTCTGGGAAAATAGGGGACAGAGGAGGAATCTTTAACCACACAGCAAATACTAATGCAGAGAAGAAAGGACTCTTTCCAGAAGTAGCACCCTGGTTTTCTGGATCCCACATATTTTATCTCTTAATGTACTCTCTCACTTAATGTACTCCCTCCTTCTTCAAAAGCTCCAACAGCTGAAATATGTCTGAAACAAGGGATTCCTAGAGTCAAGTTATTCTTCTCCAAACAGCTCCAAGTACTGCCAGCACAACACACCAGAGCTGCCAACATTTTACCTTTCCTTCCCTATTCCCTCCATGACAGCCCACCAAAATAGAACTGTTTCTGCAAAGCCACTGAAAAAGACCAGGCCAATGGAGCAAAAGCCCTAACTTGAGCACCAGCCAGCAGTCTCAGAATTACCACCTGACCAAGCTGACGTGAATTTCATTTGAGCTAGCTAAGTTTACCCATAATTTGCAAACATTCTCAATTCATAAATCAGTAAGGATTCAGAAGTGATTATTGAGGCATTACATCATTTTCTAAGAACAGCATCACAATGCAGCTGCTTGCTACATCTGTGAGCATTTTATGGATACTATCCACAAGTCAAGGAAAATATTTTCTGCCAGGACCCACCAATTATTAACATGCTGAGAGAATAAAGGTAAGCTAAACTGAGGACTGCTTTACCCTTCATCTCTTATGAGTTACATTTCTCTCTTTTACAGCCCTGAGTGAAAGGAGCCTGGCACACCCTTTGAAACAGTTCATTTGAATTTCCATCCCCAAATCCTTCCTTTCCGATTTGGCACAGTGGAAAGATTCTCTGTAGAGGTGCAATGTGAGTTGCTGCAAATCAGGACTCAGGTGCTTGGCAGGTATCTGCATCCAAAGTTCAGATAACACCTGGCTATATGGTCCTGCCTGTAGATAGAATGATGATTCTCTATCTATCAGAGGATTAAGAGAAGAAAAATGCAGACATCTAGATAAGAAGCAAACAGCAGATTTACAGATGCCACTGGGTCTTGAAATCTTGTAGGAGGCAGAGAAGCAAGCAAGTCTCATGGTGTCGTGAGGAGGCAATCAGCTAATGTAGTTTGCACTATCTCCCTGTTCTTGCATTTGGATAATTTGGTTTCCCTATCAAATTTCTTAGTAGTCTTCACTGAATGAAACATAGGAGGTTTTAAGGATTTTGCTCTAAACCATCGTGTGATTTGAACGTCTTTTTGAGATTTATTCCAAAGGGAATTCCCTTTGGCAATTTTTCTTTCAGAGGTTCTAACACTTATGGAGACAATATCAAAATTATGCCTGTGCTTATGGTTACATACAAAGCTGGCGTTACACAACTGCAAGCATGTAGCCAAGAGTAGAACGGAAATTTTCAAAACCAAAGATGATTTTAAAAAAGTAATTCCTTTTAACCACATGAGATCTGGTCCTTCTGCTTTACATCTATTCCCTGTGGACTGACACCCGTTGTCCACTGCTTGATCCTTGTACCTCTGCCCATGTATTTAAGCTGCCATTAAGATCACAAAAGACTAGCTGGAAGAGACACACTCCGAGGAAAGCAAAGCCAGAACATGCCCCTTCTCTGCAGCCAAGTGCACCATGCTGCCAATATATCTGGTCCCCACCAAGCCAGCAAGAGTCAAGGTTATTTTGGGATGTGCACCCACATGAGGTGGTGGCACAGAGAACCAGGAGTATGAAATACAGGGAGGACCACGTGGCTGAAGCTTGCAACTCAGGGAACAGCTAGCACCAGGACAACTAACCCCTGCAGAAAAAGAAAGCAGAAATGTAGCCAAGGACATGAGCCCCCATGAGGTTTTAGTCCCAGATACACTGAAGTTGGAAAAAGCAGGCACAAAAAAACACTGTAAGAAGGATGGAGGTGGGGAGAGAGGGGTGACACTATAAGGCCCTTCTGTCAATTTTGGGTCCACCTTAATTGAAGCAAAGCTTCCAACAAGAAAACATGATGTGCAGGACTTCAGGCTGTCGAAGACCAGCCATGGAGGGAGCCAGGGCTGACAGGCGTTCTCCCGCTCCCCAGCAGAGAGATTGCAGGCACCTTGAAAGTTGCCTTTCCCTTGGGAGAACAAACAAAGCCTGCCACCGGGAGCTCATTTGACCCTCCATGAGGGGCCTGGAAAGGGGGAGAGGGGCATGTGATGCTGGGGATCAGCCAAAAAGCTTTACATGAGTCAGGGACAAGGAGAGTTCGGCATGGAGCAGCCATCCCCCAGGTGTGGGAGGACACCCAAGCTGAGCAGTAGATGGCTGTTGCCTTCTGGCAGGCAGAAGGCCTGCTCTAAAACACCCACACTTTTCTTTTGTTACTCCTTCTGTCATTTATTTGACATGGGGGTAGGGAAGGCTGTGGCCACGTGCAGCTTTCGGGGAGGAGCCCATCCATAGTGGGCACTCAGACTCTGACTGCACAGGGAATCATTTACACGCCGTGGTGAGGAGAGGCTGCTGCCTGTGTCCCTATGGCAGCAAGCACTGCTGGGTCCCTGTCTGCAACATTCCCAATTCGCCACCTGAGCACAGAGATGTTTAGGGGTAGTTGATACACCCGTATTCTCAAGTACCACGAACTCATCCCCAGCCTCACAGTACCTGGCAGGTACAGTCTGAGCTCTGTCTGCCAGCAGGGTCACCATCTAGTAAAACAGAATGAAATATGGCTTTGAAGGTGGGAAGGGAATTGCAGGGAGACATGTCAGAATACCATATCTGACAAACAACACTTAGTCACCTTTCCTAACAGAAAAATGGGAATTTCAGGGGAAGTTTAGACCGCCTATTAGGGATGATTTCTTCACCAATAGGGTTATCCAGTGCTGGAACAGGTTGCCCAGAGTGACTATCCCTGGAGGTATTTAAGAGGTGTGTAGATGTGATGGTTAGGGATGTGGTTTGGTGGTGGACAATGCTGGATTAACACTTGGACTCAATGATCTTTGTGGTCTTTTCCGATCAAATTGATTCTATGATTCTATGAGTTGAAGTAGCTAAAGCTGCAGGGGGCTTTGCCCTCTTCCTCCTAAAAGTTTGCTCTGTCTCTTCCATGCCCAGAGAAGTGTTCATGGGCTCCGGAGCACACCTGGATATCTGCACAGTGACATAACCTTTACCTTCAAGAACACAATCCTCCTCTGATAGAAACCTTGCTCATTTATGGCCTAACATCCATCCCAGCAACAGTGCTACAACTGAAATTATTTATTTCATGGTGAAATCAATAGAGACTACACTTAGGGAAACCAAGTAATGAAAATCCTGAAACATGAGTACCTTAAACTTTACTAAAGTTCAAGTCTCAGGCCCCTCTGTAAAACTTCACCAGCACGTCAAGACACATGACCACCAAGAAAAGTAAAAAAAGAGAAGATACCTCAGGAATAAAAATGCTCCTTTACCATCCATCACCAACAGCTTTTCACATCCCACAAATTTCCCGAAGGGATACAACCCCAGCCAAGACCCTCTCTGCTATGGATGGCTGGAGTGAACAGTGGAGGCAGCACCTGGCCAGGACCCAATGTTTGGACAAGACTTGGGACATGCTGGTCTCCAGCCACAGACTGAATCCTCCAGGGAAAGCTCTGATTTTCCAGCAGGTGATATTTTAACAGCACATTGAAACTGTATGAAGAAAGCACGTGTTCTACCCAGACACTGAAAGCACAGGTTCCCCCACATCTCCTAAGAATATGTCAACAACAAAATAGTCCTGTGAAACCAACAAAGCACTTCTCCATGAAAACATTAACTGCTTTTGAACTGTTTAAAACTTTAATTTATATAATTACATTATATTGTTGGAGCCATTCTGTCTGTCAAGATCTGATCAGATCACAGTCCCTATCTGGTGCCTGTGCTGGACAGTCTGATTTATAGGTTACTGTTCATGGGCATGTAAAAATAAACGCTAAGAAATTACTCAAATAAGCTCTGGATTCTAGGTATTTAAAATTTAGATGCCAACCTAAATAAAACCTTGATCTAGCATGAATTTATATCCAGTCTATTGTCTGAATAGTCTTTCTGGTCATCATCTGAGCAGAAGTCTGGCTTTTTTTTCTTTTTTTTTTTTTGAGGCATAGTCCAAAAACAAGTCACAGTTCTACCACTGCATCTTGGACCATAACAACATATGAAATAAAATGGTTTCCATTTGTTTTCACTGGAGAAAGCATCCTTTCTTCTTTTTTGCCAGTCTTCACACTCAGATATCGAATGGCTTGTATAAGCATTACAGCTGTTGATTGACTAAGAATTATGCACTAGTTTCCTAAAATATCCTGGCTTTTTTGACACTTCTCATTTTCCCTCAGTTGTCTATCACAGACTTACTTTTGGAGCAAGGACCACCTCTCAATATCCATTTAGAACCAAGACAAACAGGTTCAAGGGAGGTGAATCCACAAGGCTCTACTGCAATATGAACAGCTAACAGCATAAACCTCTACCAGCTGGCATGTACAAGAAGTAGGCAGTCACACTTACAAGTGTCAATTGGGGGGGGGGGGGAGGGTCTTCATCCAGAGAAGCAAGCCAGCTATTCACTTATTTATAAAAAAAAAAATAAGTGTTTTATCAGAAAGAGTTATTTATTAATTGCTATCCAATAAGTATCTTAAAGAGAAACTTTAAGGAATGGTACTTAATTCTCACAGAATAAGCCTGTTACAGAAGACCAGTTAAACACTGAAAAGTCTCCTAGTAAGGACAGGGGCACAGCAAAACCACTGCACTTGACATGACAGAAAACAAGCAGACAAAATTACTAGAACTGCTCCTGCACTCAGCTCTGATGAACTATCACAGGGGAGGTCAGGTCATCCTGTAGCCAACAGCATGCCAATAATTTCAATTAAATTCCGGTGGACAAACTTAATATCCGGGAAAAAAAAACAAAACAGTTTCCTTTAGCTATTGTTTCCTTTCCAAAGATCACTGCTTCAGCTAAAAGCACAGGGAAGAGGAAAGAAAGAAAGGGACTGTGTGAATAATGCTCCATGACTAATAGCCGTGGTCTGACCAGTCTGAAACAGCTTCAAGTACCCATGACCTTCTGAAGAGTCACAAGTTAGATGCCAACAAAAATGCATAACACAAACTCTCACACCCCCTTCCTTTTATCAAATGGGTGTCAGGGTGAATAAGCTGACAAAAACAACATGGAAGTAATCTGCTGAGTAATTCCTCTGATATTCCACTGTGGGTTGGCTATGGGAGTTTGAGGCACACAGCTACGAAGGCGCTGTGCTGACTGTATTTCAGATGACAAATTCTCATTAATCACACACAAATACTACGCATTGTTCCACAGCTTACACAAATGTTCTCCTGGAGCAGCACTTGAGTCATTAACAAATCACTGAGCCCTCCCATATATCTCATTACACAATTGCTCCAAGAGGATGTGAAAGCTCTCACCAAACTGCTCCACGCATCCCACTCCTTGTTGTGATCCTATGGGACTTCACTCAGTACATGAACTCCCCACACGATTTAAAGGTCCTCAGGATAATTCTGCTTTCAGAGGGTGGCACACCAGCTAACTGTTGAAGAGCTGTTTTATCTGTGTCCTCTGTTGAGCAGCACAAATCTGCCCTGAGCTGCAGCATCATTCGATCAAGCTTGGCAAAAGCAGGTAATTGCAATAACAACATCCAACCCTTAACAGAGTATTTTAGCACTTTTCATCAGCAGACTTTAAAGAAGGTCATCTAAACTGTACAGAGGGGTGCAATATCTTCTGTGGCTTTTCCCTTCAGATCACCAGCCACATGGGAAGTCCTTCACATCTTTCATATTGCTGTTCCATGGAGACATATTCCACTAAAGTGATACATTCCAGTCCTGTGTAAATGGAAATGTAGTCATTCCACTGAATATAATTTTCAGTGAACAATACACAAAAATCCATCATAAAATTATAATTGAAAGGGAAGGAATAATTCTTAGGATGGAGCTTGAGTATTTTTCAACTTACAGAATATATAGCAGTCCTAGTTATTACTCTAAGACTTAGTTTATAATTTAAAATTTCATCTGTTTTTATTCTAAAATCACTTTTAAGACATTGAGCTTGACCTATTAACTCCTGCATTAAATGATCAGAATCTCACAAAACAATGTCTTAATTCTTGAGAGACAAGTACACAATTCTTGTACAAATACTGAATTTCACAGACATTTCTTGAAACAATAAATGTCAGAAAGCAATATGATGCATTCTATAAAGAAAAAAAGACACTATGCTGATTGTGTTTTGAACACACACTGCCAAATTCTCAAATAACTGCATGATTAGGAAAATAATGCACACCATTAACTACAACTAGTTATCAAACATAACTCAGTAATGCTTAATAGAAAGTGCTCAAAACCCCAAGTATATAATTTCCTAGCTGTAACAACTCACATTTGAATAGATTCCTAAGTATTATTTAACCAGCACTCAAGTTGAGGACGTTATCTCTCTTAGGGGAAAAGTAGCTTGGGCTAAGGCAAGAACTGTGATGTGATATGATTGCCACTCAAACCTTTGGGGAAAGTCTGGCAGTGCATCCAAAGTTCACTCCTAGCACATGCTTATGTAAGTCAGAATCCTAAAAACTGGATGTAACAATAGAAACATAAGGGAAATGCAGATTTCAGGCCATCCTTATCTAGAGAGAAATTTGTTTATAATTGTGAGCAAAACTCTTTGCCCTAAAACCATGGAAAGGCACTTTGTGAAATTCATGCAGCTACAGAACTGATTATAGAGCAACAAAGCAGATCTTGGAGGTACAGCCAGAGTGGTGAATACCAGAAACCAAGACCACTCCAGTCCCGGGGAAAGCTTAAGCAACAATCCTACCAAAAATAACAGGATGGCAGCACAACAAACTGTGGGGACCCTCTCAATTGCAAATTTCTGGACAGGGATAACAAGCCATGGATGAGAACAAAAGAGGGGCAATGAATTTATTGCCTTTGGCACTGACAATTCTGAAGATGAGAGGTGACAGGGAAGATTTTGAAGAGAGAAGTAAACAGAGTGGAAGTCACAAACAGGAGAGCTGACAGCCAGAAACTGTTTGGATTTTAAATGAGCTCAGTGGACAGAGAAGGGGAGAGATCATTGAACTGTTACCCATGAATGACAAGGATGGAAGTGGAGCACTGTGAGAAAGAAGACATCCAGCATATTTGGCAGCAATAGCTTTAGGAGGGTCTTGAACGGGGACACAAGTAGCAACTGATCCTGCTTAATCTCTGATATGTATTAAAGAAGAGGGAGATTGGGATAAATGGAAAATTGTCCATCCTAGCAGGAGAGATGAAGAAGAAAGAAGCACCAGAAAATTCAGCAAAGAGAAGAGAGGAAAAAACCCTTGGGCATGTGCAGAATTGCTGAAGTGTTTACTGATGAGTGGTGAAAGAATCTCATCGTGTCAGCCTAGCGAGCTGGGAAAAGCACCTCAAGACTGAAAAGGGGCAGAGGCGGTCCCTAGCACAAAGGCAGCAAAAAATAGAAAGGAGCCCAATGCATTCTTCAAAACAACATTTTTAGTACAGTATGGGGAAACTCACTGAGGGGGGATGTTGCAGAGTCCATAGGGGATACAGAACCAATTCCTTTTATCCTGGTCTAAAGAGATAAGTTTTCTTTCCCACCCAGCCCAAAGATCATCTTCTAAACTTAAGATTAGGCCTATATGTATTTCGGTAGGACATCAGGGATCTAAGGAATAAGAGGAACTAAGAGTATTTGTGTAGTGTAGCTAAAAGCCTTTTTAACTCCATGGGAAATGTCTTGGCAAACATCAGCTAACAATGGCTAGAAGTGGCCAGAAGCATATGCAGTGCTCCAGCTGACCCATTATGCAGTGTTTGCTGAAGTAGTTTTTTACACACGTATTTCTCAGATAACATTTACCAACAGGTTTCACACTCCCTGTTTGTCCCCTCAGAGTAATTTCAAGGTGACCCTCAGAAGACAGATCTCAAACAGGAGGGTTGAGACCACTAGTCGCAGTTTTCACTGTCGGTACTTGAACACATTTTGCAGAGGAAGATCCAGGAGGAGTCTCCTTCAGCTGCTACTAGGCCATTAGCTACAGCATGACCACACCAACCCTTTGGGTTTTTTGAACTACATAAAGACAGCCCTGTTCTAGTGCTGCTGGGCCTTTGCTTATTCAATAGAGGATGCTGCTGCTACTGGGATTTGGCAATTCTGAACTTTGCTTGCCTAGGGCAGACAGGAGGTTTTAAGCAGTCAGTGAGACAGGAAGAGCAGGGCTGGAAGGAAGAAAAGAGCTCTGGTTTCTCTAACAAGTATGCCTAGGTGTTAGCAGCTACATCTAAAACTTGGCTCATGTCAGTTCACTGGGAAGGTCCAGTGGCATCAAACAAGACAAGGCATCTGTAACCACAGCCATACCAAAAGGTCCATGCTGAGGCACCTGAGCATGCCACACAAGCTGCACTGACCTGGTGCAGTTAAGTTTTCTTCTGTTCTGACCGAGTCTGCCAACCTCTCATGGCACCCTTTGCTCACCATTGGGCAGGAGCTGCCTCCATCACAAGCCAGCACACCCCACTCCTGAACACCCCAGAGGGCTTGCCAGACACCATGGCACAAGGTGCTCCATCCTCCTCCCCATCACAGGGGAGTCACGCTTTGCTGAGCTAGGGAGAGCAGACACCTTTTCCATACATAATGAAGCCTCTCAGCCTTATGTGCATTAGGGACCCTAAGAGGAGCACTGCAAAATGCAAGGTGGTATTGTATTGTATTAATGTCACTTAATGGTAACTGTCAATGAGCGTGATGGAATAAATATGGAAAAGGAAATTACTGTAATTGACTGACAGTCTGGAAGCTTCCCCATATGATCTAATGAGAGAGTCCTGTGAAAAGCTGCTGCAGTAGAGGCTATTAATGCAAATCATATGCACCATGCCTGCTCTCTGAATTATGCAATGCCATGTGAATGTCTAATCCGTTTCACCAGGCTTGTCTCTATCCAGAAAGAATATTCTACTGACATGCTGATTAGTATATTAGGGAAGGTTTAGAAGTTCAGTGCCAGAGTGGGGCCATCACAGTTCTATTAATTTAGTTCAGAGCAAAACAAACAGCTCTATAAAGCCATCAAAATCACTACATAGGTCTACAAGATAAGTTTGTCACGGCTGATGGGGATTTGCAGGAATTCCTTGTGATACATGGTAGGAATTAACAAACAGATAAGGACGGTATCACTTTTCTAGGAAACTACTGTTGAGAACTCAAGAATTGAAGACAAGGAAAAAGGCTTAATATAATTTCATTATATTTTGCATCTGGATTTCCAGAAAGAACATTGTGACAACAGACACAGGTGGGAAATTTGGAAGAGGTCGCTGGCATATTCATATTGCAGTAGAGCTATAGACACACAAGCTGGCATGAAAATGTGTTGGAAATCATTGGAACCTGGAGTCTGTCCCCAGGTTTCTGGGCTAATGCCATTGTATTTTCCCTCTAAAAAGTATACTTAGATCAAATGCCATTTAGATCAATTCTGGAAATTATTTTGATGGAGTCATCTTGGTCCCTGGGTACCACTTCTCCTTCATGCAAAGCAATAACACAATTAGCACTACAGTGTCTATTAGAGGGAAGCACAGGTCTGGACCACAAGAGACCTCACACAGTTTCAAATAAAGCTTGGGGATGTGAAGAAAGATTGCATACAGCCTCCTATGCCTGTGCTGGCTGTCTTTCCTGCATTTCCACCAAAGTAAAAGTAATTCAACTTTAACAACAAATGGAGAGAAGGCATTGTGATCTGCATAGATTCCTCACAACTTTCTAAAAATAGCCATTTTACAAGACTGCAACCTAAAATATTTTGCAACAATATTCTTTGCATCTAAGATTCTAAAAAAAGAGGTAAAGAGCCCATGAATCCAGCAGCAAAAGTAAAAAAAAAAAAAAAAAAAAAAAAAAGTTGTCTCAAGACAACTGTTGTTCTCATTATGCCAACAACGTCCTGACCCTATGAAACACCTTGGCCTATAATACCCACTTAACATTCACCAGGAGACAGGAAGGATTCATTTAGGACAACTGCAAGGACAAAGAGGGCCCAGGACAAAGCCAGGATTTCCAGGTAAACCAGTGTTGAAGGTACTTGCCTCAATTCATGTAAGATCAATAAGAGCCTGGTCATGAGAGCCCCAAGTCACCTCTGAACCTCTTACATGGAAAACAGGACAGACACCATGCAAGTGATCCTCAGGATCCTCTATACCCTCCAGAGGTCCTTGCTGGATCAGTGCTTCCCACTGTCTGCAAAGCACAATAACAACAAACCTCCTCTTTTGTGTGAGTGCTAAGATTTCATCGAGTTTTTACTTGTGCAGAGACATCACAAAACAGCCTCATTAGTGTCTAGGCTTTATGACATATGGATATGCCTAGGGACAGATGCTGACAGCAGAGCCAAAGAGGCCTTGAAAAAAAGTACAAGGAACAAGGCAGGGTTTCATATTTGGCAAGTCAGCGCTGGGGCAGCAGGGATCCCTGCGTCACTGTAACATTCCACGCTCCTGTAGGGGAAAGCTCCCCAGAGCCCTCCCGGATCCAGGCATTGCTACTTCAATAGGGTTTTTGCAGTGCCACATGACAGTAAAGTCTCAGCCACATAAGCTGTGCAAGAACAGCACAAGACAAGCAAGACCTTGACCCCAAAGACTGCAAATACCCCAATAACCCCTCGGCAGAGGACACTCATTTTCTGACCTAGGTGCAGTGATCAGCTCTGAGCATTTGCATTTGGGCAATACTGTAGGAAGGAAATGAAAAGCTGCCTTCCCCCCACACAGGGTACCCATGGGCAAGGAAAGTTCTGAGCCAAACATGGGTTCAGGGGGGCCCTGGGTGCCAGGATCCCTGCTCATGGCCTGGCAGCATCATGGGTGGCTTCACACCCAACCCTAATGGACTGCAAGACATGCCTTTGCAGGGAAATCTCAAATCTCCTCCCTTGGGATAAATGCATTTGGCAGTCAGCGGTTATAAAATCCCTTCACAGTGATTTTGGAGAAGAGATAATGTAAGTTTGTAAACTCTCAAGACATCGCTGCAGTTTCCTGGCAGCTACACAATTCCCCAGGAGGATGCAGGCACCCTGGGACCTGCAGACCCCCAGCTGGGACAGGACAGGAGCATCTGCACTGGGGCAAAGCATTTCCCTGGCTTTTCCCCTTTTCCTTACTGCTTCACCTAAGAGGTTGCTTTGGTAAGGCAAAGATTAAGGACGTTTTGATCAGACTTGCCTTACTAACAGAAAAGATTAACTCCCCATGACATTTTGATGTTTTGAATTCACACCACAGACATATATTAATTTTTCTTGGGAGGTTGAAATTGTCTGGGAGGGATGCAGGAGGCAAGAATGGGGAGTAGTTTTGCAGGAAACAGAAGGCTTCTCTAGTCTTGGAGGAGTTTTTTTGCCACCCAGGGGCCAACATTCAGATTTCTGCAGAGATTGATATTTTCAACCTGTAGAAATGCTCTGAGGGAGAAATTGTGTGCGTGCATTTTCAGCATTCATGATTTCACTATTTTACTTGCAGAACAGCCTGATTCTCTCTGAGCTCATTCAATGCAATAAGTTTCCTTTCGGGCAGGATAGGCCAGAAAGGCAAAACCTGTGTCCAGATTTCAATTGGTCCCAAAAGTGTAGGCACACAAGGTCTCAAACTGCTGTGCAGCAAGTAGCCAGCTGTGAATTAACACTTCTGACACTGTAGCATGGTAAGCTTCCACGAGAAAACCAATCCTATACCTTAAACCCCGTGGTACACCATCCACAGAGCCTGGTAATGAAGGAGGACGGTATTAACATTCCAATGAAAACATCCAGGAGGAGGAAAAGGAGAACTGGTACTTCCAGTGTCAACTCCAATTAGGAGGAAATAGAAGCCACAGATGAGAAATAGGAAGCATCTGTATGTGAAAGCATATTTAGCTTTGAAGCTGGTGTGGGAATATTGGCTTAGTCCTTACTTTCCCCAAGTGTTGTGTCATCTCATGTGTAATGTTGACACTTACAAGGATTACTTATTAAATAATTCCTTTACAAACAACAGGGAATAATTCTGGCCTTTGATATAGACAGATTATGATCTCAGATGCTACTATAAAGATCTTATATTCATCTTAACAGGCTAAGCACATTAAGAATCTGGGAAGAAAATACATGAATGCAAAATACAGAAAGCAAACCAAGGAACAGGAAAATCAAAAAAGCCATGCTGAGCCACAGGTTTTAGTACCTGAGAAAGGGAAATTACTGGGAGATTAAATCAGTCCACACCAGTCTTCAATTAAGTAAAAATAGTGTTCTATGCCAATCTGGGGAAAAGGCCTTTTTTATATTTTATTTTATATTAAACAGTTCTCCATTTTGGGACTGCAAAGGAAAAGACTCTAAGAACAGCCTGCAGATGTCTAATTAACCTGACACTGCCCTCCGGTCAGGCTCAGCCAGCTCCCAATTACCTGCATGTGCTCTATCCAGGTTGTGGATGAAGCCTGGCAGGATGCAGAGACTCCCAAGCCAGATCTGTATGGGTGCAATGCTCCACGTGAACTGCCATCCTGCTCCTCCTAGTCCTGGAGCACTTTAGACTGTTTCAAACAGCACAGAGCCAGAGTTAATAAGCTTTTTCGGGCCTGAACTGGCTCTCTGTGGAGCTGGCCTGGATACTGCATAACCAGGAGCACCAAAAGAAAGCAGCACATGGGCACCCATCACCTCCTGAGGCTCCCAAGTGCTGTGATCAGATCAGTAGAGCAGTGACTTCCCCGGGGCTGTTTGTCCCAGGAGAGCTCATCAGTCAGGCAGAGGGATGGAAGAGCACAAGCCCACCGAGTTCAGACCCTCACACCCCATCAGGTTGCTTTGTCCATCTGAGTGTTGCAGAATGCTCTCAGTAAATTCCCCATCATCTGGGGCTTCCAGAACTGAAAATAAAGAGCTGGCCAGTACCTGTGCCCTGAGTGCTGCAGTCTGCATTACAATCAGCTGAGTGCCACTGAAACAAAGTCTGAATTCCATGCCCAAATCAGACCTGAAACACAACTGCATTTGGTGTGTCAGGAGAACTTGGACCCAGTATCAGTCTTTCTCTGGAAATCTTTCTGCCTGGAGTCCCAAACAGGCAGAATCAAGGGATCAAACATTCTTCCCTGTTAACAACACACCTTGGCTTCAGGGAAATTATACTCAGGGTTACCTTGGTACCAACCTTTTTTTTCCAAAAACAAACCCCAACAAAACAACCTAACCTTTCACTAGGACATTTTTTCAAACTGTCCCCATTTGAGCATCTGCTGTAACATGCTGCGGGGGGAGGGGGGGCGGGAGGTGGAGAGTAAATGAATCCTTTAGGAAAAAAGGTGACATTAAAAAAAAGAAACAGCACTAATTTAATTTGCTTTCTCAAACTGCAAATCCTCATACTTGTACATGCTTGAAGCAAATGAGCCATTAAAGCTGTGAAAATGCATTCAGGCCCTTCAGTAGCACTTCCTTGGAGGAATGAGAATAGGAAAGGCCCTTTTCATACTGTCCCATTGTCCCAGCCAGCCCTAGGTGTTCAGCCCTGGAACTCCAAGTAGCAGCACAGTATGGGGTTACCCAGGGCAATGGACGACAAACAATTTAAAACTTTTCCATATATCTGAAAAACAAAGAGGTTTTTTATCTCTGCACTGAAAAGAGTAAAGGAGCAGAGCCTCTATCCCCAGAGCCCACTGCACTGGTGTGATCAGAGCAATCAAGCTGATGGTCTGACAGCAGACCTGCAGCAGGCAGCCCTGTTCTTACCGCAAGGAGTAATCACTCAAGAAATCCTTCCCAGTTGCCTGCTACAAAAGGGAAGGCCCTTCTCTCCGAACCCCAGTATCCTTCCTCCTGGCAAAAGCATGCTGTTGCTTCTCCTGCTAGTCACACCATCAAGAGGCATGGGTCCCTCAAACCCTAAAGGTCACCGCAACATGACAAAGGCAGAATAGGGCCCACTACTGGCCTCTTCCTGAGCATTAAGGAGCAACTCTTGCTCTATAATAAAAGAAATTAAGCCAGAAACACTTTTTAAAGCAGTGAGTGGAATAGCAAAGCAAGAAGAACTTTCTTCAAACCTAGAGACTGGCACAGAGGAGAGAATAGAGACTGAAATGACTGAAAGCCTGCAGAACATTTTATAAAACAGTTATTTTTCCCCCCAACAATGGTACTCTGTCCCTGACATGAATCAAAAATGTCACAAGGCAGTTTGGTGAGGCTGCATGTGAATACTGGGTATTGAGCTGCAGCAGCTGCAGGCAGACTTTGTGGTTAACCCTGTGAGACTTTCACTGCTACAGCTGGCTTCGATTCTGTCGCCGCATCCAAGCAGCCGCTCCTTCCCACTGCGCTGCTGCTGTTAAAAATAATCACAGCCTTATCAGTGTCTGCATTTCATTCCACCACAGGCATCACAGGACCAGCTCAGTGGTGAAGATGTCAAATTAGGAGATATATCTGTACATACATACTACACAGAGGCTTTCTGTCTTTCAAAATCTTACATTCAAGCTGTTTGGTTTCTCAAATACACAAAGCATAAAGTGACATGAACTCAGACTTGTGCTTCCTCAGGAAGCATCAGTTCAGTCGACAAAATCTTCAAGAGGAGAATAAATCATCTTTGCCTAAGGAACACCACTTCCTATGCCACTGGGAAGCCTTCTTTCTACTCTTTCAGTAGTAAGAGGTCGGTTGCCATTCCTTCACAACCCAAAGCATTAAGATGGGCTACCCACTTGCATTTTTATTCCCAAGGCATCCACCTCTTCAACAGGACACTTCTAAAACTTCCAGCATAAGTGATGAAAACTCTCTGCTCCTGCAATGCCAACAGTGGAGACCAACAAGGCGAGGCACTAAAGATCGATAAGTGAAAAACAAGTATTTTATTTCTCAAGTGTCATGAAAATTTCTGCGGTTTTTCAAGCTATTGTTAGAAGCCTAGATTATTTTCAGCTCACCTTATATAAATTTCTCTTCCTTACATCATACCTTTCCTGCAGACCAACAGTAAGGAAAACAGAGCTGATGGGAGAGGTGCCATATTCAAGAAACAGAAGCCTAATTTGCATTAAAAGTTGCATTAAATGTTTCTAAAAGAAATAATCTTTTAAAGAGTTACTGTTTAGCAATCTGTAATCAGCTTCAATACATATCTTTCCCAAGAAATCAGTTTGAATAGAGGTCTTGACTAGTATCTTGAAATACATGCAGAATTGCTCTAGTGACTCTGAAGTAAGCCCTTCATGGAAAAAAACAAAATATAGTTTTAATTGGTTTTAAAGTGTAATCAAAACAACTCAGCCTAGTGCAGTAAGTTGCATGCACTTCTATGCACCAATACAAGTCTTTGCATAGTGATTAGTTTCATTATAGTTGCAGGCTATTGCAAAGGCAGTGTACTGGACCAGAAGACTCCTGCATTAGATTGCTGTGGGGAAAAAAAAAAAAAAGAAAAAAAAAAGAAAAAAAAAACCTGATTTACATATGCACAGAGACTTACTTACTGGGTCAACCTTTATGCACTTGCATCAGCACAAGCCCACAGCCAGGTTAACTTAGTGGAATATGTGTTTACTACCACAGAAGCATTTGGAAACAAAAGCTTTATAATCCCCAACCTGGGATATTTATAGGAAGTTCTGCTGGGGTCCTACTTTCTGATTGTGTTAATTTTTCCTTACAAAGCAGGCTTGGCCTTCCATAGAAGGAAAGCTGCAGTCCTAATAAATATTTGGTGGCTTTTGCCGCTGTATGCCCCAAAATCCTCTCCCAGCTCTATCAACCTGCTGACACCTCCACTCCCACTAAGCCCCCTAAAGGATATCCCTGTTCCCTGCAATCCAGCCCTTCAGCAAGAACTCTTTCCAGTACAATTATGCAACAGATATCTTTAAGAGTGAGGCACTAGAAGAGACACATCAACTTAAAGCAGAAGGCCTCCCAGATACAGCCTCCCAAAAAATAACAAGGCATGTGAACACACATCAGTAACAGCAGTCATCCCCACTTTCTTCTCAGAGTTTCTAACAACAGAGGCAAGAAAAACCAAAAAGGCAAACTCCAATGCAATCAAATTGCTTGTAAGCGCACCCTGTGTGTGCAGGATGGCAAGGCAGGCAGGAGAGATCCTGCTTCCCTCCATCACCCTCTGCTCCACCTGACAGTGTCTTAGCCTGGAGCATACCTAAGGGCTACAGCACAAACTGCCTACAAGGAAAACAGCAACATGAAACGCTTCATTGCATCATTAGGTCACAATCTGTGCTAATCCCCCAAATTCTGTGGGCAAATGTAAGCACCTAGAAAATAACCTGCCTTTGAAGAGAAGTCATGGCTGGATGTATACCACCTGTCATCCTTTACTTCATCCCTACCCCACCCCTCAGCCCTATTTTCTTGACACTAGGAAAGAAAATTACAGCCCTCCTTCCCTAATACTAATGCAAGGCCCCTGATAGCAAGCAGCATTGTTTTAATAAGCCATGTCCATTTTTAATCACACAGATGGAATATCAATTTAAAAAGAGACAGAGAGAAGAAGAACAGAAGAAAAGGGGACTCAGGGCTGCACAAACAGCAATCATAAGTGGAATGCAGTGCCATTGTAAAATGTGGGGATCTGCCCATGTCAAAAATTACCTTCAGTGTCTACCATAAGGTCTCAGCCCAGAGTCAACAAATAAAATCAAGAAGAGAGGGATGGGCAGGAGAAGTTGCAGGGACAAGGTGGAACACCCCAGCAGTTCACTGTCTCCCCTAAACACTCACCCCTCCATCACCTGTCACTCACTGGACTGTGCTTTCAGCTCAAGTTGTGAGCACTACCAGAGGATTTGTGCTGGATGCAAGTAACCCCTTCTTTTTCCCTTCCTGATTTTGGCTTGGTGAACAATGCTTCACCATCCAGGAGTGGGGTTTTGTGCTGCAGGAGCCCCTGCCTTTCACAGGAAAGGCATAGCAGGGAGCCTGACCTTCTGTGGGCTGGAAGCCTCCCACAGAATAGGCTGAAGAGGAGGAAGGTGTTTCCCTTTTTACCCTGACCAAAATCTGCTTTGATTAATAATATCCAGCAGAATAAGCACTCGTCCATGACTGCAGACAGGCCTCTCCTCCCTGCCTTTAGCAGGAGATGCCACCCACCACTGCCTGGCCCAGGGAACAGAGGTGACCAGCATCACCTCCCCAGCACATTTGGTGCACCCCAGAAGCAAAGAAAACATCCTGAATTGCCCAAAGGTTTTGTGGCTATTCTTGAAATTATCGGTGCACCCAGAAGTTATCAGGAAGCAAGGGAAGGATCCCAGGAGCAAAAAGCAATTGGGTAACACCTGAGCATTACTGTTAAAACAAATTACCAGCATTCTCCTCAGTCTCCCCTTTCCTTAGGCACTGGTTCAGAGGCTTCTCCCTATATCTAATTTTTTTACTCTGATTTACCCTGTGAATCCAATGAGGCCACTCATACAAGTCAAGGCTAAGCACCCCCAGGTACACAAAAGTCAGCTGTGCAGCATCACTGGAGGAATTCAAGAAGTGTGTGTGCTCTAGGTTACCACCCTCCTCAAGGGCAAGATGTGCAGATTGCATTAATAGACCATCAAATTACGTTAGTAGGTGGAGAGAGACTTATATGTTCTGTACAAAATTCTACAGTTTTGTTCTCACCATGGCATGCACATTAGGGATATTTCAAAAATACTATTGAACAGAAACCTACAAATATTTAATTTAAGTACAACTATATATCAAATTGCACAGTCTCTGATTTTAAAATCAATTTTTTGCTGTAACATAATGTTTTACAAGAGCCCAAGCCTCATAAAGCTTCTCACAAAATCTATACAGTGCCAACTGTACACTGCCCAAAATAAAAGCTACATCTCAATGAAAAGAGGGTTATCATGTGACAGAGCTGTGCCAAACCTCTGAAGAGTTAAGATTCTGCTTTTTGAAAAATGGTTTTGATGCACAAGATTTTAGTCACTCCAACATTTCAACCCTGTTTGACACTGCAGATGATGAACAATTCAGGTGTGGTTTTTTAAAATCTGTTTTGAAATTTCCCGTATTTAGCATGCTCTGCACAAAAACAAGTTATTGGGCTCGGAAACAGTCTAGACCAATTACGTTCCAAAGGTTTCCTGCTACAAGTTACAGAAAAAATGCATTAGCCAATCACACACATGTAAAGACTTTGCCAGAAAAGCCAGAAGCTCATCAAGTTGTAAAAGGGTAAAAAAAGAAGAAAAAGTAAGTTGTTCAAACTCACATCCTTGCGAAGTCCTGGTTAAATTTCTTTATGATAACAGGAATTGTCCAAATCCATTGATGCAGCTCTGCAGTATCTGCAGAGATACCAGTATCAGTAAAGATGCACCCTTGGACCTACTTCAGTTTTTTCACACACTTTTTGAGGAAGAGTAGCACAGCCCACATTCAGAGCTCAGCTGATAAGTAGTATTTCTCCTTGGCTAATAGTAAAACCACCAAACTGGGAAGTCTAAATGTGAATATCCACCAATGCATGCTCATTTTTTTGTCCTGTAGGTTCCAAGTGTCTGGCATCATAAAGTTATGGTTGGTAGCCAGGCCTCCCGGACATCACTGCAAGATGGGTAAGGAACAATTGAGAAAGGTCAGAAACCCACTGAAATAAAGTTTTGCTATTGAATCAAAACAACAAAAGAAAAACTAACAAATCTCCATTTCAGTGAATCTGAGATTCCACAGGAAATATTTTCTTGAGACTTGCTTTATTATTTCTCTTTCACTTAAGTTTACCAAATTCCAGAGACAGCATGACCGAGAAAAACACCTGCATACGATGAAAATCAACAAGGAAATCTTCCTTGCCTAAATGATGCTTGAAAGGCATCACCCATCCAGAAAGGTCTTCCCCCATTTTCATCATCTTACAACCGAGAGGCCTCAGTAGTCTGGGTGCTCCTAAAGGACCATAGCTGGTCCTGCAGCTCCAGCACACTCCCCCAGCTGAGAGACCTTAATCACAGTATTTTTTATTGGAATTACCTGGTAACTGAATGAGCAAGAAAGAGTGAAATCTCAAATCTGTTGCCACATCCTTCCTACCTTCTGACCACTGTTGAGAGTGTTTTTTTCACATTAGAACAAGCACGTCCTGCCATCCACCCTCCAGCCTGCCCTGCCCTGACTGAAAGGCAGATGTGGGCAATGCCCAGCCTGAAATCCCACTGCTGCTCATTTACAAGTTGCTCAGCCACAACTTTTCCCCAAAGACCACCGTGTTTATGGTGGCAGCCAAAACACCCAGCGTCCCTCTCTAATAGCCACCACACATCCCAGTCATTGTCCCACTGCCATTGTCCCGGTTCTCCTTCTGCAGAACAGCCACAACAGCACTTTTCATCCCTGAAATGCACCGCACAAATGGGGAGCACAAATCAAACAAAAGCTACAGCCACTCTGTTTACTAGGGAGAAAGATCAATGGGTTTCAATGAAAGGACAGGAAGCTGATGTTCTCACTGTAACTTGTTGGTAAAACAGTGAATAGTGCTATCCAGGCTGACAAAGGTTCTTTTCTTCCTCCTCTTACTTTTTTTTTAAATGAAGAATCCAATGGAGAGTGTTATCATGCAGTTATCAACAAGCCATGAAATGGGTAACATCAGCAAGTTTATTCTACTCCTTTGTATGCTCTTTGAGAGCATTAAACACAAGCCTCAAAGTACACACAGGGGGAAAAAAAATCAACCCAGGATAGAAAAACACAAGAAAAATCACAGAAGCACAAAAGACAAATTGCTAAGATTTTTATAAACCCCAAAACCCACCAAAACACAAACACAAACACAGATCTGAGGTGTTTGCAACCATATTTGTTCAGTACCTTTCCCGCACTCAGGGTGTATGGACCACGCTATCAGATTAGCAAGGAAGAGCATGGCTGACCTAAGGAAACAGCCAACCTTTCCTTATATCCCTACAAGGCCACTGCTGTGGCAAGCCAGCCCTTAGGGTCTATAGAAACTCTACACCCAGTGTTCACATGATTAGGCCCCTCTTTCAGGTGCATCTCAAACACTCCTGGATGCATGAAGTTTAGTCATCACCCACATCTTAGCATTTACTGGGTACCACTGGATCCAAGCCTGTTCATACATAAGGAGTGTGCTGATAAAGTCCCTCCTCTCTTATCAAGGTTACTCCAGCACAGTGTGACAACATTCTGCAGTACTGAAAGTACTCTTAAACCTCTGGGAGAAGGGCAAATGTGTGTGCAAATATATTTCTCAGCACCTTTGAAATACAGGAATCTGTCATACAGCCTAGATGGATGCTTTCTGCTTATGCATTAAAAACAATACACCTGAATTCTTAGGTACGTCCCACACATTGTGCCCATGACACGTATCACATACGTGCATAAATTTGCAATGCTGGTGAATGGTTAAAATGCTATCCATATAACCAAAGCCAAGTGTTTTGCAAGTATCTCTTGGTCTCCCAGGACTCCCTCACATTATCCTAAATATAAAATTTCAGACTCCAAATTCAAAGTGAAGCTTTGCACAGGGGAAATTGTGATTTTCCTTGAAGGCTCAAAGGAAAATTTAGGAGTATATGAAAGACATGAGGTTAGTTATTAGCAATGTTGTTCTTCAAAGGACTGTAGAAACTGAGAGGACTGATGTCATGGGAAAGCCAAGTAATTTGAGAAAATGTTTTCAAAGGTTAACCTTTTCTTTTACTCCTTCTGAAGAACTGTAAAGAGACTCGATAAGATTTTCTCCCTCTTGTTTTGCACCAGAAGTACGACCCCTTGGACTTACTGCTTGCAGTGAACCTGTTTCCCTACCTAAAGGTTCTCACTCCCATTTTATACATGGATGTAAAGCTGTCTATCCAGCATCCTGAACACAGCAACACATCAGCCAGAGCTGTCCTCCTTGCTGAGCACTCATTGTCTATTGCAAAGCCATCGAGAGCCTTCCAGTCCACACTAACCCCAAAGGGTTCTTGATAGCCAGGGCTACTGGCATACATAGAGCATGGCCACTCCTCTTCACACCATGGGAGCACTACTTGCTGTCCTGAAGTTGGATGGAACCAGAAGCGTGTGGATCATGCACTGTACGGCCCTAACATGAAAAGCAGATGGGACAAGTGCTGGCCTGGCAAGTGCCCTCCAACACACTACCCTCTCACGTTGTGTGCAGCCCACTTGTCTTGTACAAAATATACAGAGAGGAAAGGATGCAAAGGGAGGCGCCCACATTCATCTTTGCCCAGCTCTGCTTCCTGTGTCAGACCAAAATGGAGCCAAAAGGAAAGGGAAACCATGGTGCTCAGAATTTGCAGCATGTGTCCATGTAAATAGGTAACCAGAACTTGAGGCATCTTTCTATTCCTTCTTCTAATGAAAATTGACAGCCAGTGGCTCCATTGTAGTGACTTGCACCAGGGATAACGTGTAGTAGAAACTCACTCTAAATAAAACACTTTTTTTTTTACTTGATAAAAGCATTTTTTCTGTTAGCCTTAAATTTCAAATTTTCCACATTCTTTAGTGTCAACCTAGTTACACATCACCTCAATTTTTTCACTGAATAATGACACAAATCAAAATACTCTCTTCCATGTATAGTTAAGATGCATCTTGTATCCATACAGAGATAGCATCAAAAATAGCTATCTTTAACATCTCTGAATGTGAATGCTCCTTCTAGAATAGAAGTTTACCTGACAAGGTCTTCAGCAATAGTTATTATACTTTAAATGTATATCCTGCCTTAATCCAACAGAACTTTCAGCTTTCTATCGGAGACATAACAGTTGAACTGATCTTTTATACAGGGGGACAAATTTAATTTTCTGGCTCCAATTTGGAAAAGAATGCCTATTCAAGACAGCACTTAAGCCTCATGGAAATCAATAGAACCTAAACACATGTTTACAATTAACCATATGCTTAAGTGGTGGTCCAAACTGAGTGAATAAATGTGAAGTCAGTAGGTCTGCTTTCATAAGAAAGAATTACCAGTCTGAAAGAGAATTACAGAATTTGGCCATAAGAGGCTGGAGGATTAGTAACAAACGTGTCATTTCTGTAAGTAATTTACTTAAACCAAAGCCATGGCAGAGTATGCAGTCAGATTAATTTGAGGGACAGACTTAATCATCATTATCAAACAGTGACAACTGTAAATTTGTAATAATATATGAGAATCACCAAGTGATTTTCAAATGAAATCTACAGAACTGAACATCCTGCTTAGATTTAATGAGTTCCAGCCCATTCCAGGGCTAGGTCATAACTTCACACAGAAAACTGAGTAAGTAGCAGTGCAGGCCAAAGTAGCAATTATGACTCCAAAAAATGAAACCAAACAGCATGTGTAACAGTCTCCAAGCCCTTCCAAAATTATTTTTGCAGAAGCAGTTTATGAGAAAAATATGAAACGCCATCAAGACATCTCAAGGGGTTTAAGCTCCCAGGTCTCATTTACTGATAAGGGTCCTGTAGACTGTCAGTCATTTCTCTGGGTACTCTTAAGATACTTAACAGGAAGGATAAATCCCTTTATTGACCATATTTAAGGAAACTTATTATGATTATTAGGAAAGCTTGTCATGTACTTCACTTACTCTTTCTTCCCAGGCTTTCTCAGTATTTCTAACACGTGAATAGCTGGTGCATCCACATTTGATGAAGCTGGCACACTCCTACGTTACATAGGAAAGGAAAGGGAAACATCCTCAGGTACTACTCCAGTCCTGAAAAATCAATCAGAATTTTGACAATTAAGAACACCTGGATCAAACAACCCTTATTGACAGGGAGTTACGTTTGTTTTTAAATCAGTGCTCCTATAGCACTTCTAATGTGTTACAGTCATAGCTGGCTATGGAATATGACCCTCCAAACTAGACTGATACCACTTCTGCAGTACCAGCAGCTAAAATCCACAACTTGAAGAGCACACAAATGAATGTAGCCCTCCATGGCAATGAAGGGCTTCAGCAGCTCCAGCTCAGCTCATTCCAGGGCAGCTGCATCCCACTGCCCCCATGCCAGAAGCTCACAAGTCCCCACAGGACCCCAAGGCAGCAGTGAGAGCTATTGTATCAGGGTATTTCCCTCCTATTCATCTTCAAGAGCTGCAGAAACAACAGGCCAGGTATCTGTGCCAGCTTTCCCCTTCACAACAGAGGACACTGGTCTGCTTGTGCTCACAGATGTGTGTGACTGCTCTAAGGCTTTGCAGGTAATAACCCAGCCCTGGAAGTTACCATTTCATTCACTGCAGCTGCTCTGCCCTCTTCTCTTGCTAGAAACTAAGTCTGGTAAATGGGTGGGTTGTTGGGCTAAGGAGTGCATGACTCCAAGGTGTGAGGAGGGATATGCTATTTCCTCAATTTTTCCTCAAGCTGAAAGGTACAACTCTCCAGAGAGTCAACACATTAAAAAAAAAAAAAATATCCCTTCAGAAGCATGCCAAGTGCCTACATGTATGTATATAGATATATAGAATAGCATGCATGTGAGCAGGGATGAAGTGATTTACATATTTCAGAGCCCTGGTAGGGCTGCTGCATTCAGCTTGTTCATGTATCTCTGGCTTCCCTGGACAGCCTCCAGCACAGAGTCACTCCTCAGACCCTCTGATCTCTGCCTGCAGACCCCATAATGGAAAGAGACCTGCCCAGCTGTCCTGGGCTCAGAGGACAAGACCTCCAGTTACTGAAAAAGGTTTTTACCCCCAGAATTTCAATCTTACACACAGGAGGGATTACAGCTGGTCTCAGAAATACAAAAAAACTGAAGCAATAATCTTAACTTTCAGCAGATCAAGAAATTCACCTATCTAAACAGCAACAATATACCAGCAGTTATTTATATATGTTTATGTGCTACCATTCCTTCATGACACCAAGATATTTCTGAGGCATCGAAGACCTTTTTTCCACCACACAGGTCAAATCCTTCTGTTAAATCACTCAGCATCACAATCACTACATTCCTTTTCTTGAAACAACTCCTAAGGAGTCTTTTTGAAATCATTTCAGCTTCTGTTCCACCTGACCCACATGATCATCATTAATGGGTGATCAAAGTCTGAGGCACATCATCTGTTGCTTAATTGCCAGCAGCTCAGTCTAGGAAAACAGGTCAGGACATCCCTTTGCCCCAGCACTTTCTGTCCAGTGTATGATCGTGTAAATGTCATGATTATCATAGTGGGCTTTGGGAAAGGTGCAGGAATTTCTGTGGCTGTTTGCTACAGAATTTTGATTACCCCAAAGCCAAAATGCAAAAATAGAAGGCAAACAAGGCCTATTCTTAACCCTGGTTTTGTAATCTGACATCGATATACCCAGTTCAGTAACAAGCTTCCCAGGCAATTCCCCAGTTTGCCGCACTGCATTCAGGACAAACCAGAAGTCTGCAAAGAAGGCTGTATATATACCCTCCCATTTTAGGGACTGTTTGCTGTGCTAGGAGTGTACAGAGAGCGGTGTAAACCCCCCAGTTCAAGTGTTGGTCCCCACATCAGGGTCAGTTTGCTCAGCGAGCATGGGAGGCAAGGACAGAGCACAGGATGTTTGCATGGAGCAAGGCTCTGCCCTGTGCCAGCACAGAGGAGCATACGCTCCAAAGCCTCTGGCTGGCGTTGGACACACCAGATGTAGCTGGTCAGCAGGCTGATCAGCAGTATTTGGCACATGGTCTCCCAAAGCTGGAGAGAAACCACAGAGCAATGCTGGGAATATATGAGTTGTCAGCACCCCAGCAGGAGAGACAGGGATGAATGGAGGCCTCTGAGCTGGTTAAGTCCATGTCTGCAAGCACAACTCCTGCCAGAGAACAGACCAATATGGGCAAGGAGAATGGGGCATGAGGGGTTGGGCAGCTTAGCCAAGGACATGCAGTGAGTCAGTGGCACAGCTGGCCCAGGAATAACATGATGGAAGGCATATAAATATCCTGGGTTCAAGTCCCCTTCCCTTGTTCCCACAAAAACTAGCCCCTGTGGCCACAACATCCCTTCCCTCAGTTTGCTTTCTCTGATCCTCACTCTAAGACAGGCTCCTAGCTACCAAAATGCAGTATCTCTGCTCAGCAGATCCCATGCCCTTGTTTACTACTGCCTCACAAAACTCCATGTGCCAGAATGCCATGCTCTGCACGTCCTGCTACTGCAGAAGTTGCTGCTGTCAGTGCTGTCTGTCACTCAGCATAAGCAGCAAGCTCTGGTAGGCTTGTGGCAAGAAAGGGAAGGGAAAATAAAGCAGGCTGAAGTGGCAGAGCAAGCCCCTCCAGGAAGAAGACTCCTTTTTTTCTTTGGGATGTGACATGTGGCACTGGCTGCAGCATGTTTAGGAAGTAGCAAAGGCTATGCCAACATCAGAGGGCCACTCATCACCTCAGAGTGGATTCTTGCAACTAATAGTCTCATTATTCTTTCTTTTTTTCCCTTTTTCCTTTATTTTTTGGGAAAGCAGACTTCATGACACATGGCAAAAAGTGAGCCAAGTCACTCCTGACATGACCTGACACCTCCTAGAGCTCGCCTGTCTGAGATGCCGTCACATCTTCTGAACAGGAATGCAGCCCATGGATTGTCCCACTTTCTGCTCTTGTGCTATGTAACTCTTCTGCACCCAGAATCTATGTGCAGGTTCTCCTGCAGGTGCATGGTAGCAAGCTGAGGCTTTGGCATCAGCTGAGGAGGGGCAGGCTTGGGAGCCAAGTTCTCTCCTTTGCCTCCCCTGTAGCATCATTTTGGATGCATGGGTCCTTCTCCAGAAGATGGATGAAGCACTAACACACATTGGACAATATGGGACATGCAGATCATCCACTAACACTGGAGTAGGGAAACTCCTTGTCAGGGGATGCTGTGAGCACCAGGGATTGCTAGGGGTTCAAGAGACAACCAGAGAAATCCACAGCCAAGACATGCATGGCAAGCTAAGGGTTAGGATTATGTTGGTCCTTGGTCAGGCAGTCCTTGCTGGCCACTGAACTAAAGCTGTGCACAAGTGACAGGATCTGCTGGCCAAGTCCTCCAGCTGCATCCGTGTGAGCCGTGCAGAGACCGGACACTGAGCTAGGTGGACTGCCTCTCTCAGAGAGGAAGAGGGGACTGGGGCCAGCATTTTTCCAGCCTCTTCTTGTTCCAGACAGGTGTCTTATCCCCTAGGGGCCCTGAGAAGCAGGGGAACTTTGTAGTGCTGCCAGAGGCCCAGTCCTGCCAGCACGAGACAGGGGAGAGCGTGCCCCTGCACACGTGTTCCTGCTGCTCTGTGCTGCTGTCTCCCCGGGGGCAGCCAGGGATGCAGCTCCTGGAGCCCACTGCCTGCTGGCAGGAGGATAATGGGGATGTGTAAAATGACTGGCTGGGGCAATTTATCAAAGCTCTTTTGAGGCAGTTCATGTCCTGTGAAGACAAAAGACATTAGATCACCAAATTTAGGCCCTGGCCCAAATTTTGAAATAAAGTTTCATCCAAGTGAGAAAAGTAAGGGAATGACACAACTCTGTGCATGCACACACGTGCGTGATCCAGGCAACCTCCCTTTGCTTCAAACCACCACCTCTCACAGGGCATCTTTCTGCCCATCAGGATTAGGCACATCTGGGGGCTTCAGGATTTGCATCAGCTATTGGGGTGTTTTATGAAGCAGAATCAGTCAAATTTAAGATGCAGCCCTGAGCTATTGACATGGTCCTTCCCCTGTTGACTCGAGGGGCTGGCAGGCTGAGCAAGAGCCCAGGGATGGAAAGGACCATGGAGAATATACCTGCCAGATAGCTTCCTTTGGAGTCACTGCTGAGCACATTTAACACTGCAGCATTTGGCAAGAGTCCATGTGGCACATACACGCTGTTACAGATGTATAGAGCAGTTTTCTGACCTGGTAGCAGCACAGTGCCAATGATTTTATTTAAAGTTAGTTAGTTAGTTAGGTTACTTATTTACTTGCCTCTCCCACTTCTGAACAGGATCTTCTTCTGACTAGCCATTTGCAAGGACCCTGAAAGTCAGGAAATGGCATGTTCCCACACTGCAGACTGACCATGACATCACACCAACTGGTTGGAAACACCCCCTGCCCTGCCAGCACACAGACCAGCCCAGTCAGGCTCATCTGGGCTACAAGGATCCTCCTGGGTCACACACTCACTGCAGCCCCGACCAAGGAAACCTGGCAGTGTTTTGCACAGATGTGCACTTCTATGCCATGGACAAAAGCAATCTCAAGCTGGATGGCCTCAGCATCACCAGCAAAGGTGATGCTCCTTCCCCTCCTGCCCTGGAGGGAAAAGACACAGAGGTAGAGAACTTCATTTATCAGTCAACTTGTGCTGAAAAATCCCATATCCTCCCTGGTGGGGGAGCACAGGCAAAGACAGTGCAAGATGAGTCAGGAAAGAGGTATATATGGGTAATGAAAATAGCCTGCAGAGCCTTTCACAGGTCAGGTTATTGTTCTGAACCTGGGCCTTATCAAGCATAATCACCACACAGCATTTTTTTCATGGCCATGAGTTGGTTGTTAGCCTTTTTAGGCAGCAGCTGTTTACACTATTAAAAATACCACCGGCAACCCAGGCCATCTTAGCAGAGACCCTGAGGATTTAATTGGAAAGAACACCATAAATTTCTCCTTTTGTCAGTGTGGATGATCTGCCTCGACCAGGCCTAAGGCATATTGATGGAAAAGCTGCTGCACCCTAGCGCACATCTAGCAAGTTGAGTTGCTGGAGTGATGAAGGCAATGCATCAGTGATCAGTCTTAGGAAAGTGTTTGTTTAAATGGTAAAGGGTCCCTAGAAAATTATTAGCTAACATCTGCTGAACTGCTGGCAGCTTGATTTATCTCCCTGTTTAGAAAACTGTGTATTTAGGAAAAAAAATTAAATTAGAGTTGCTATGTCAAAATACTGGTACTGAGGGCTTTGAGCAGCAAGTTCTTGCTTGTGGTTTTTTTTTTATAATTATGCTGGCCATTTTTTTGTGCAGCTCCTTTCCTAGAAAACCTGCAAGAGTACTCCTCAAAGAAGCCTTGCTCTGGTAACAGTAAGAGTTGCTATGTTTTCTCACTAGAGATCCAAGTGAAGTAAGCTTCAGAGTCTCATCACCTCATCTTTTGCAGTGTTTCCTACTCAGATGTCTATCTGGTCTTCCAGCTCAGGGGCAAGCCTTCACCTTTGGAAAATAAACTGAAAATAGAAAACTGGGGGGCTAGTTTAGAAAGTTTTTCTAAAGTTTTTGCCTCCCCTTCTTTCCTCACCTACCAGACAGAAACTTCCATGTTAATCCCAAAATGGCAAAATGTCTCTGAGTCTTGATCAAGTCTCTGTACTAAGGAAGTGGCTAGGATTTAATTTCAGAGAGTAAATTTTTGAATTAATAAAATTTTCATACTTTATTGCCATAACAAGGAAGCCAGTGCTTGCTACTGTTTGACTTCAGCAGTCAAATACAGCCATAAATATCACATCCGTAACAGGCATTTTGCTCCACTAGAAGCTGTTCATCTTTACCCAGATTTTAGAGAAAGTCATCCTGCACTTCTGTCCCATTTAGCTATACCTTCAGTATTTTTTCACATATAAATACATTGCAATCACATATATATCGTAATGAAGCACATGTATCTAGTCTGTCTATATCAGACCATGTATATATTTAGTACCTATGTCCACATACTGTACATAAATATTGGTTTGTTTAGAAATGCAACATATAAATACACTACATTGTGTTGCTGTTTCAGTCATGAGTACACAGAACTGCAGCTGTAGAAATAAGGGTAATAAAATTCAATATTATGATGTGTCATCGCTTATTTTTTTCCTGTTTATCCAATAACTCCCAGTGTCAGAAAGGTTATAAGGCATCCTCAGCTGTTAGTGTGAATTCACAAAGTTTCTGCTGCACACATAGACTTCACCTACACTTGGTTCTTGCCTTGAATTCTCAGAAATGTAATGGTCAAGGATCTGAGCAAGGTGGCTGGGAATTTTCTCTCTACAGAAGTAGCCCATAGCAACCAGGACACTGCCTGGACCCAGAGCTTGCCTTAGAAATCAGTAGAACCAGTGCAGGATCAACATATCCTCACCTGGCATCCACCATCTTCTGGCAAGACTTCACCAGCCACCTCAGCCATGGTCACTCACCTCTTCCACCAGCACCCATCACCTCAGGATGCCTGCCTGCTGCAAAGCACCTCCTGGGGCACCAGCACTACCACAATCCCTCCTTTTCAAGCCCAAAACTTGGGCAAGTACAGGGAAGTTGCATTTTTACCACACATGGCATGGACAACGGTTGCTCTGGGTATCAGGTGAAGATCAGAGCCAGCGTGGAAAGCTTCCCCCTCTGAGAAATTTGCACCCATAGCCTAAAGGCAGAGCCTGCATCCCCCACGTTTATAGTTGCTCTGCTCAGTGATGGTGGAAAAGAATGTCTGTGAATATTGCTTCTGACTTAGATAGATCACTCCAGCTACTGAGGCTGTTTCTGGGCTGCATTTGCCGACGTGTGATGTGGAGAAGCTGAGCCTGGCTATGTGCTCTGTGTTGCCATTCTACAGGGGCAAGCCCCAAAGTAACGTTTAGAGAGCATCTGTCCCCGACACTGAGTTGAGGCTAGATATTAACTCTCAGTCCAGTCTTAGTATTATGTTCTACCTTGGGGCCATTAATGGGCACAACACACCCTAAGGGAAGAAAACAGCAAAGAAAAGGCCTCAGTCTTACTGTAAACTAAGCCAGGCAAAGCCAGCACTCTTCCTGTGCAGGAGGAACACGCCCTTGTGGATGATGTAGCCATTGAGACAAGCACTCTTAGGAAGATGACAACTTTGTGCCTATTCTATTTTTCTGGGTTCTTTCAGGTTTTTTCCCTTCAGTCATGTCTTGCCTTTCCAAATGCCAAGGACTGAGCTGAGCAGAACTCAGCAGTAATTAACACACAGCATCGAGCTCTGCTTTTGGGACAAAGGTGAGGGAATGGGCTGGCTGTTATGCAGAGAGCACAGAGACAAAGCAAGAGTCACACTAATGAAGACAGGAAGGATGATGAACTCAGACTCAGGAAAGTGAATAAAAAGCATCAGGCTGGAACTCAGCAGCAATTTTATTCTTGTTTATTCTGAAACTGAAATTGGGACTAAAAACATGTTTACAATGAATGACACCCACCTCGCAGCCCAGCAGTGCTCAAATGGAGAACAGATAGCAGGGCAGGATTAGTCACCAGCAAAATAAGAAGCTGCACTGGATGGTAGAGCCCCCCAGACCCTGTTCAAAGCAAACCCCCTCGAGAAAGGGCAGAGGCATCATGTCCCAGACTGAGAGCTCTCTCTGAGCCTTACCATCAATAAAATGTAAGAACAATAAAAATCAAGACATCAATTTGAGTGTTCAGCTTTTCCTTCTGGCCAGCAATATCATAGGGCAGTAACCAGCAATACTGGCCATAAAATATGAGCCAAAAGGGAAGTTTTATCCTTTCTGGTTTTTTTTTCAGCTGAGACACCTACACAGAGAAATCACTTATCTCCCAAGCTCCCTCTGCTCCAGCAAGCAAGAGCTGGCAATTCTTCTGTAGGCACTAAGGTCCTGATCTTGCTCCCAGCAAAGTCAAAGGCAAAATTCTCATTGTATAAAGGATCACACCTAATTTCCTGCAAGTTCAGTGAAGTTGTTCGAGTCAGTCCCCAAAACATGCCAATGCATTTTTAAAACCACAGTTGGGGGTCTACTGTATTACAACGTGACCCCAGAGAGGGTAGAAATTGCTGCGAGGTGAGTGCTCACAGCTATTGTTTTAGGCTGCTGACTCAGGCAGACAAGGCTGCTTTGTTTCACTTCTGAAAGGACTTTTTTATTTGTTTCAGGACCACACAGGTTAGAAATGGCTTGGATTTGTTGGTTTGTGGGTGGAAGGAGGAGTGGGAGATTTCCTTCATCAACACAAATCATGAGGAAAATCAGAGTATATGAGAAGTTTCGTTCCAGAGCCTCAGGACGGTGGAAAGCCATCAGGGCTCTTGCCAGGGCTCCCCATGGGCACCCAAGCTGGAAACCAGGGTTCCAGGGTGGCAGGTGCAGCCAGCGAACTGTCCCTAGGGCAGCTGGATAGTGGGAGTGACCTCCTGGAGAAGGTGGGAACCAGATCAGAGGGCACTGCACAGGAAAATGCTGGGGACAGCCAAGCTTGGAGAGGAAGCAGGGGCTGCAGTAGGCGTTGTGCAATTCCTCTGAGCCACTAACAAATGCCAAAGAGGAAGGGAGTTGAGCTGGGATGCTGATTAAGGGCCCCCCTGCTCCCTGGAGGGCGGAGGAGGGAGTCTAATGATGCACCCTTTTTCTGTGGAGGTCTAGAAAGCTGGAGGCTGGTGACGTCAAAGCCGTAGTGTGTCACTATGAAAAAAAGCCTGCTCCATGTTTTTTCCAGGTCCCCATGGCACATGGACCACCAGCAATTTCTATCAAAGCAGGGAATGTTCAGTTTACTGCAGGCACAACTGCAAATTTTAAGGGAGCTGTTGCCTGAGTCTGTTTGACCAGCCCCAAATTAGCCCCCTCTTAAACACATGCAAAAATAAAATAAGCCTAACACTTTCCTATCAGAAATTTATGGAACATTAGACTCTGAATTGGCGAAAGTCCCACTTTCCTGAGAGCAAGATCGGGTGCTCTCGCAGCACTTTGTGTACAATTACTTTTAATTCAGCTCAGTTACCAGTGAACTATAATATCTGTGAGAATTTTCAAATTGATCATTTTGTCAGTTTTTCTCCTTACACTTGGTCTGCCTTAGACACTTGTCACCAATTTTATTTAATTAGCACCACAATTGTATTAACACTACTTTTTTTTTTAATTTAATTATGCTCCTGCAGTACCCCAGCTTGTTTTGTGCAATTAGCGCTCTACTTTCATACAAATTAATCTCCCTGGAGAACAGCATCGAAAACAGAGAAAAGAAGAGACCTCATTTAATGAAAATAACAACATCAACTGACTATATATGTGTATAGCCCTCGCATGTTGCCAAACATGCAATTTGAGATTTGTGCCTCCCATACACATGAAATGATCAAGCAGTTCTCTCTGCAGTGAATTGAGTAATTTAATTTTGTCAAGAGCTTTCTGTCCTGGTCCTAGCACAGAGAGTTAACTCTGTCTTCTGCTCTATCAGGCAATTTAATCTAAAGAGGACAAGAGGAAGACTGGTTCCTGTGTCTGGTAAACATTTGCTTTATCAGGAAATGTTAAGAGTGCCTCTAACAGCTCTTTCTCACTTTAACTGTAGCCACAGAGAATTTGAGCCGAATTTAGGGTATTTAAAGACACTGATTGCTCAGCCTCTGTGATAGTCTTTCCATGCTGAGATTTATTTAGTCTTTTGCCTTCCCTCCACATAAATGGCATGAACCTGAACCACTAATTTGTATTCCATCTTGCTTATAAGGGAACAGCAAAACAGCTAATTCCTGAGGAGTGGAAGAAGCCAAACAGACCAACTTCACTCATTATCCATATTTGTGCCTTGGTACCAGAACTGAGCAATAAACATGGCCCAGGAGGCAGTGTTTTGCCCAGCTATTTGTTTCGAGCTTTTTTATCGACTTGTATATTAATTTGCCATTTCCTGCACTTGAAAGTGTTTCATCAAACAGAAAAGCTTGTGGAAAGCCTGTGTGAGAGAAGAGTACAGGGCCAAAGGGGTGTTCACACACGTACGCAGTCAAGTGGGTAGGATGGGATAATTTATCAGGGGGCTTGGATAATTTATCTGGAGTACTACTTCTGAGGGACCAGCAGAGTTTGTGGGGACAGTCTGCAACATCAACATAATGAAAAAATGGTAAGCATGATGGCACGGTGACCAGCCAGGTAGCACACCTTGAGCACAACTCAAAAGCTATTTCTGAGTTTTATGAAAAAAATCAGAAAAATTTGACCTAGGGTAGACACTTGAGACTATCACCAAAATCACCAGTAAAACCAAGATAAGATGGATTTTTTCATGTTTTCACCAGCTCAGTTTCAGAGGAGCTGATGATGCCTTTGCCACTGCCCTCAAAAGACAGAGCACAGCAGCAAACTCTTCCAGCGCCCCCAAATCTGGCAGAGTGGCAGAGTCGCATCATGTTCAGGCATCCCTCTTAGAGATACCTATTCGTGGAGCCCCAGGAATTATTGCAAGATGAACTGAGGGCCCACAGAGCAATCCAAGCAGACTTGGCTGAAAACTTTGAGGTGAAGAAAAGAGGTAGGAATGTGTGCCTGAAGCATGTTCCCTCACACTCTTTTCAGCCCTGAAGCTGTGGTGCTTTTCTGCCAGCCCTCAGAGGGATGTGTTTGAGGAATTCCATGTTGAGTAGCAGTAAGAGGCTTCTCCTGCAAATGTTATCTGAAGCCACAGAGGAGCTGGAAATAACTGCAGAGAAGGGGAGTTGGGGCAGCTCAGATATTATCCCAAATCCTTTTTGTTCTGTGGAAGAGTACTAGAAATTTTTGCACAAAGATGTGTATACCATTTTATCAGAAATACTACAAAAATACTCTTGCTATTACGGCTTTTTTGCTTACCCAAACTGTGATGGAGAACAGATACATTAAGGAAAAAAAAAAGGCACAAATGGAAAGCTGGTAAAAAAAACGTGGGGATGAGCCAATCAGCTACACAGAGCTGAGAAGAGATCAAAGACTGTATCAATGATTAACAGGAGTATATCAGGCGTTTGGGGTTTTCAAAGTGTACTCTCAGCCAACTTAAAGCGAAATGTGATGTGCTACAACCTTCTGTTGTGTTTTAGAGCAAGAGAAAGTCCTGCTTAACATACATCAGCAAACTACAGGCTCAGTATTTCTTTTCATATCTGCCCTCTTGAAACTTTACACTTTAGACGGTCTAACAGGCCATTTTGAGCATCTGATAAGCCTGCCCTAGCCAAATCAAATTAGCCATCAAAGAAATGAAAGCCTGGGACTTGCCTGGATATCTTCTGTGTTGTGAGATAGCTAGACATTAAAATAGTGCCAGAGTGACACTTGACTTCATTGCAATGCCAGTAGCCTGTTTTTTGTTGGTTTGACATTTTTTGGTTTTAGGCATATAAGAGAAAAAGAAATAGTTTACTTGGTGACAGAGGAGCTTAAAACGGTAGAGAGACTTAGAGTCATGTGGAAAAGCAACCAGATATTCAGCAAAAGTCTCCCTCACCATCACATGATACTCACTGGAGGAGACACAAGCTGTGAAGAGCTTGGAAAGAGCAAACTTTGAGATGTACCAGCACTGTTCATGCATGGATGAGTTGTGGGCTCTCCAGCACAGTCATGGGAGTTTCCCATGGCACTTACATGGGAGTTGCCTTGTGCCCCTGGCAGAGGGGCTGCTGGCTGCCCACCTTGGGCAGAGACCTGGATTTCTGAGCTGCTCCAATGGGCTGCAGAAGCAGGACATGTCTTCATGTGGGAAAATAGGAATGCTTTAAATCCACTTTTTCCTTTGTGTTACTCACAGGCTATGCTGCAGTTTGACCTTAAATCAGTCTCCAGTCCTTCTGTCTCTGTGACATCCATGATATCTGACATTGGCAGCTTCTCCCCACATTTTACAGTCCTCTCCCAGCCTGCAGCAGGTTTGCCAGCGTGTGTGTGTTAAAAAGGTTTGTGCAGGGCTTTTCTGCTCCTGGCCAAGGTGCAAACAAAGAACCCATTTTGTGGGGTCACTATGAAATGATTCCTGTGTTTCCTGCTGCAGCAGTGTCGTCTTTCTAAACCTTGTTGTCTGGTACGTTTGAGTGGTCCAGTGAAGGGTAGAATGCCTCCATGATACTGGCAGAGCCAGCATTCCTAGGAAAACCTGGCACCTTCCGAGGTTCCCTGGGTAATGTCTCGCCACCTTCCCTATTTACACTCCCAGGGCAGAACTCGCAAGGACGACTGTGCCAGCGCTGCCCTCCCTCGGGATGCTTGGTGGAGGGAGAGGTGGGAATTCATCCCTCTTCTCTGCTTGCCAAGCTGAGGAGGAGCGCATTACCCCCGCATTCCAGGCTGCTTGCTTCCCAGGCCTTCCTGAGGGCACCACGAGCACAAAAGGCTCTGGCTAAGCGTCGCGGTTAAGCTGTAATTATTCCCAGGGGACAATCCGTAAGGGTCTCATCTATCCTGGCCATCTGCCTTGGTCACAGCCAGCAATGCTCTCAGCAGCAGCAGAGGACTTCCAGGGCACAGCCACAGCCGTGCCAGGGCACCGTCAGCACCTCGGTGGCTCGTCCGGCCGGGACAAGCTGTCGGGTCTGGAATGCCGCGCCGGGCATCCATCGGTGTTTGATACGCGTTATCGCAGCCCCTCCTTCCCCGACCCCGGCAGGCTTCTGATCTCGGGGGAGGCTGTTTCGGATCAAAACTGTGACCAGGAGGCTCCTGCCATCCTCACAGGGCTGGCATTGCACAGCTCGGGCACACGCCTGGGTGACACCTCCAGCGACAGCGCTCCCCTTTAGCGCATTAAAGCCCCTGGTTAGCACTTGCTGCACGGAGCTGTTGATCACTTCAGCAGCAGAACAAGTTACTTTGGAAATTAATGACACGCTCCTTCAGCTTTGTCCTTTCTACTTGTTAACTAGTTCCTTTTGCAAACAATAAATACGGAGGGGGAAAAAAAAAAAAAAAACCAAGCGCAAAAAACCCCCCAACCTTATTCTCCAGAACACCACTGTGAGGAGACAGGATTAGAATGACATCAAGTGGCTTTCTAGCGTGACTTTGTGCAGTGTCAGGGCAGACATTCACACTGCAACACAATTATTCAGTCAATCCCACTCCCTGTGAAGTCAATGGATACAGTGCCAGGGACTTCAAAGGAGGAAGGATCATGCCCTCCTGTGCATTTTAGGGCTTTAACAGAGGTTGCTAAAAGCAGTTTTTAGACAAAGTAATCCCATTTACTTTTCAGAGAAGCATGCGGAAACACTAGACTTGCTAGCTGCTAAGGGAATTCCAGTTTTTTCCACTTAATTTTGCTCCTAAACAACACGAGAAAGAAAACTAAGTTGTTTTTTTTTTTAATCTTCTGCAAAATGAAAATTCAAAACACCACAAAGCTCAGTTTGGATCAATGAAAACCTTGTTTTCCAGTAACATCAAAACATACTTTTTTGGTTTGGATATCTGCTTCATGAGAGATTATGCTTTGTCACAGAGCATGAAAAATGAGAATTTCAGTGATATTTTAGCTAAATGGAACACCAGAACAGTCCAGTCTGACAAGGTCTATGAGGAATGTCTGGACCACATTGCAGACTTTTCATTCTAATGTGTTTTGTTTGTAAATGGAATCCAGAATTAATTATTTTTCATTTCATGATAGAGGAAAAAATTAATCTTTTGAGTAATTCTAACCATCATCTACAAACTCGCAACTTGCCTTAAGGGAAAGTTTATAAAGAATTAATAAATTACCAACAGATATTACAGGCTTGCTACAAACATGAATATTAGATATTATAAATGCCCATATGCACACAGGTGTTACAGAAATTGAGAGAAACCCATTGACCTCCTGTCCTCCATAGTAATTGATTAACCATATACCCACCCATCTGTTTATCCTGTACTGACCATGGGTCCAGCTCACTCTATTGATATAACGTACCCCTCACATAAAGAATGGCCATTTATGTGAGAATTACTTTGCACTCAGCATGACATTTCAGATGTGAAGGCCAGCCTCCACAAAGGCTTTCATAGGATCACTGAAAGGTTTGGACTGGAAGAGACCTTAAAATTCTTCTATTTCCAACACCCCATGGCCATGGGGGACATGCAGGGTGAAGTGCCCTGTGTGAGATGCCAAGAGCAGTACCAGGGGAAGCATTTATACCCCTGCTCACATAGGGCTGGGCATGGCACTGTAGGAGATGACAAATGCAAAAGGGATGGGACCAGTGGAGAAATTTATGCATCACCAGGTCAGGAGGCTGGTAGCTCTCACATTGTCCAACTTAATATACTGTTTAAAGGCCACTGCTTGAGTTTCATCTGTGAGATGCAAAGCTCTGATGAGAACCTGGGACATAATGATTTATGTACTTCCAATACAAAGAGCCAGCTCCTCTCAATCCTCCTTTCAGATACTTCTCTCACAAAAATGGAAACAAAAGATGATTGCAAAGCCTGGGAAGCTGTCAGGGCTCCGCTATTCAGAACAGCCATTTTCTACCCAGCAAGAAAAAGAGAGCCAGAGGGGAGGATGGCAGAGATAACACACAGCACAATTTACTGCCCCAAAACAACCTCCTCTACTAAAGGCACAACTGTAATCATTGGTGTGAAAATACACTCCCTGCTAACATGTAGGTGTGATTTACAGCATGGTTTCATTCCCAGTAAAAGGGCTTCTGGAAGTCAGGAAGGCTGGGCACATCAGTTCTGGGCTGCAGCAGGTTAGAGGGGCATCTCACAGGAAGAGGGATGCTTTCTCCTGACACTACTTTGCCACAACATTTCAGGATGTATCTCATTAAAACACAAATACAATTATGATAATGCCAATGATGGACAGTGTGTTGAATTAGTTTTAATTTTTGAGATGTCCCAATGAATGCTTCTGATTTACAGAAATATTAAGAAGCTTATTAGTTCTGTTTCCTCAGTTAAGCAAAATCAGCTTTAAATTATTCTTCCCCAAGAGAAGAAAATGAGAAGCATAGGTGGTGTATATTAGAAAAGCTCAGATTTTACTAAAATCAGTTTAAATTAACACTTAAATTTTACCACAAATATCTGCTAGCTGGTTTTGAATGGGCATATATCAGTTTAAATTGAGCTCTCATAGAAGCTTCCTTCAGTTGTCACAGAACAAGCTAGTCAAATAGACTGCCACCTATTCTAACAATTGCTAATGTTATTGTTACTTCCCAACAGAACAAGACATTCCAGGCTCAGAGTTCGATCTGCTGCTGAAGATGTGATCTGTCTAATGTCATCTTTCAAATTTAAATACCAGAGGCATAAAGGTTGGTGTCTTGAGAAGGGATTGCAACACATGCAAAGCTTTAAAACTTGGCCAGATCTAATTTTAGCTTTCCTAACTCACTCTCTAGCTGCTTTGACAATTTCTCTGGAATTCCTTCCTGATGATTTTCAGGCACTCTTCTGCTGACCTGTGATCCCTCTCCAGGCTCTGTGCATCCATTGCTGGCACTGGCATCAAACTAGCAGAGATGGGATGGATTGAGGTTCCCCTGCCCCAAGAACTTTAATGCTTGCCTCACCATCTTGGCAAGCCAGTGGCCAAAGTTGCCCCTCCCCTTCCCTGTCCTATCAGCCCCCCAGTGGCCCCTTGGACTAAGAGGCAAACCCCTGGCACTGTTCCTGTAAGCATTCGTTGATTCACCAGGTTCAACTGGCCCTTTCAAACTCTTTCTCTTTGACTGGAGCGACCAATGAAAAAATTATCTGTGCTTCAGGGTAATTTTTGTCACTGTACCATGAACTATTAAAGCTCTTCATGACATTTCATAGGTAGGTGCCTATAGTTTTACAAAAGCAACATGGCTCAGGTCAGTAAAAATAAAGCCACTACTCAGAGCTTCATTTAACAGAGTGATGAAAAAATTGCACAGAATAAAACAGGAAGTAAAGGGCAAGGTGGAGCTCCATGTCCTAATTCTAAGTAGTCCATACATAAGTCTCCATATAGTCCTCTACAAAGATCTATTGTATCCAAATCAGCCCCTCCTCTGGCTAGTTGTCTAACTTTTATTTTCCTGCAAAATCATTCTTTTTTTTTTTACAAAAGGGGAAACTTAGATTGAGAAAGACAAAGAAAGGGACAAAGAGCCTTGCCCAAGTTCCAAGGTTGCACTTCAAAGAATAGATGGCATACTTCCAGTCCTAGTGGACACAAACCTTATAAAAATTATCCATTGTAAGGGTTTGAAAGCAAAACCAGTGAGAGAGACTCCAAGTCAGAAATACAATTTAATAGGAAAAAAAGAGAAAAATAAAATACATGAAATAATACAAAAGAAAAACCACTGACAGAGTCAGAATACAACCTGACACCCCGCTAGTTAGGGTGGTGGTAGCAGTCCAGATGAAGTGGTCTTATTGAAGTAGTGATCCTGTAGAAAGATCTGGTTGCTCTTGTCCTCTGGAAACCTGTAGGTAAGGGCTGCCTTGATATTCCAATTCTCAGATTTTTATCTAGGTAGGAAATGTTTGGCTCCTCCCCCTGGGTGGAGCATCTCAAAATGGGATGATGTAATTTTGTCAGTCATGCAGTGGGACTCAATGGCCCATTAACAGCAGATATCTTCCTGGAGGAAGGATGGGTTGTGGAAAAGATAAAGAACACTGCCCCACCTGTTTTTAAACATATGGCCCATTAGCAGAGAATATCTTCCACAGAGATAAGGATCACTGCCCCACCTGGTTTCAGCAGGTGGTGATAGAATACATACTTTTGGTCACACCTTTGCATTGTAACCTAGGACATCCACACAAGCTATTTCAGAATGTTAATGACTGGCTGCTATTGTTATTATTACTATGAAAACTATTTTACTGCCACAGGTAAGTAACAGCAGAGGCCCTGAAGTGCAGCATTAAGAGGCATCAAGCCAAATTTGCTATGAGTGTTCAAGGACTAGAGCCACAGCTCCATACCACACCACATTCTGGTCCAGTGTTCCCCATTCAGCTTGTTGCTTTTCTCCAGCTGTTTCCTGCACAAATACAGTCATGTACCATTTACCCTGAAAGTACTTCTCTTCTATTGATCCATTTATCATTTGTCATTCTTCATGAAAATGTAAGGTGATTGGGTAATTCACAATTCCTGTTTAGAAACAGGTAATCATACTGAATGAGCAAATCAATGGTTTATTTGATGTTAATAAATCATCTGCCACTGCCTCATATATGTCACGGGAAAAGCTTCCGAGATGCCTAGAGGATCAAATTCCCTCATCAGTGGCAAAGATAACAAAGAAAACTACTTACATTTGAAGGTCTGGGATGTAGAGGAGGAAATGGTAAGTCTGGGTCACCATCCAGGGCCAGCTGTATTTACAATGTGGGAGAGCTCAAGCAGACACATGTCCTGTTGGTTCTCCAGGCAGCTGGCAGGTGAGGGAGGAGGAAGACACTGGTATGGCATGACTGGGCTCCAGGAAGATCCTGGCACTTTCCTGTATCACTGGGAAACAGCACAAGAATCAAAGAGCCAAACACCGAAGAGAACACGTGCTGACTAGAGTTTAGCTGTGGCCATCAGAGATGAGTGGTGACATGGACATGCCTGTTTCAAATTAATGAGTCATTTTTTAGCTTCTAGAGATTTTGTAAAGAAAAGGTTGCAGGAAATTAGGGAATTGCCAAAAAAAAATTCCCAAAAAATAAAAACAGTGTTTTGTCTTCTGAATGAGTTCATGTAAGGCAGGCAGGAATAGACAGATTGCTGCTCAGGAGCAAGAAACTGCACTGAAGGTCTCAATGGACTCAAGAAAAAAGTGCTGACAAGAGTCCATTGGCATATAAAATGTGTGCTATTCAAGACACCCAGATTGCTCTTTTGCAGAACATTTAGTTCTACCAAGGAGCCTTCAAAGAAGAAAGCAGGGGGGAAAAAAGGACAAAAACCAT
The DNA here is from genome assembly GCF_963662255.1 of Cinclus cinclus. Lineage (NCBI taxonomy): Eukaryota > Metazoa > Chordata > Aves > Passeriformes > Cinclidae > Cinclus > Cinclus cinclus. The sequence goes on from NC_085046.1 coordinate 63,274,331, forward strand.
GCTGCCACGGCTCCTTAAAAAACATCCCTTGCATGATGCCCACTAATTCTGGTGAGCATGGCAGCAGTTGGACACCATCTTAACCATGCTGATCTCCCATGCAGACAGGAAAACCAAATCTTCCCCGTGCTGCTCACGGGAAGAACAGGGCCTCTTCTTCCTGCTCACCAGCAAATTGATGCCTGCTGTTGGGAAGGCAATGGATGACTTACTAGAGGGTGTACCAGTCGTTTACTCAATTCTGCTGTAGTGCATAGGAGAGCAGTGCTCGTGTGTTTATACAAATGAAAGCTGCACTGCCTTGGATTGCTGCCGAAAATGAGGAAGATATTTCCACTCAAACTTTTAGACTAGCTTTCTTTTAATGTTTTAATTCTGTTTGATGACTTAGTCCAGCCTGCAATTTCATGTTCCTGGAGGTACTGTAAAAGTATAAAATAAAAAGACAGGACCTTTCTCAAGGAGTTTACAGTCTAAACACAAGTCAAAATGAGAACAGATGAACAGACTAAGTAGGGAGCATGGCTGAGATTAACCAGGGATAAGATACAATAGAGGAAGAAGTGGGGATAAAAGACTCAGCCCGATGAAACCCATACATAAGTTGGAGGAAGATAAGAAGGTCCTCCAAAGGACATGCTGAAGGAGATTAAAGAAGTAGGAGGAGAGGCAGGAAATGATAGTACCATGGAAGCCAAAGCAGAAGTTTTCCAGAGGAGAAGCCCTGACTGTCTCGATTGGGGCACATTTTTCAGTGAAAGTTCAGGAGTATCTTTTGCTGCAAGCCATCAACTGAAAAGGGACTGTTGGTTTTGGGGTTTGGTTTTATTTTGCTTTAGCAGGGACAGTGCTTGAGAGATTCCCTAGAGCATACTGTCTTTATAATCCTTTTGGGATTAAATAACTCCAGACACATTTCCCCCAGGGCTGGATCCCCTTTCAGTTTGGCAGGCTGGATAGGCAGCTGCAACCTCTCCCCACAGAGTGAGAGGATGTTAACTGTCTCCCTGCCACAAATTCCATGGCATGCCTTACTTCCCTTAGCCTGGGATCAACCTGAATTTTACTTCTAGGCCATTTTTGTCATGCAGAACAGCAGAGGGGTGTGCCATCATCCTGTGAGAAGACAAGCATCCAGAGGATTCGGCCATATCCAGATAGGAAGCAGGGGAGCAAATGGCCAATGAAGCCTGATTTTCAAATGCCAAGTTGAAATGCTGCAACCATGGCTGCACCACAGAGAGTCAGGAAGGGAAAAAGAGCAAGCAAAATATTTATGTAGATGAACATTTACTTCTGTAATACAAGTATATTCAGGACATTTAGACTGTACTAAACCTCTGGAAAAATGAGGCCTGTTTTCCTGGGATGTGGAAGAGAACAGAGGAATCTTCTTTCCTGCCCTGACAAGACAAAGCAATCATGAGAATGTAAAGCCATACCATCTAATCAGACATGGAAGTTTATCAATGTACCCCAAATTGCAAGTGTCCTGTTTGGGGTGCTCTGCTGCATGGCATGAGCGCAGACCATTCCTATGGATTTCACAATATATCTCACGATCAGCCAGTCTGGAGGAAGTCCAGTGAAAGCTGAACTTCCCCAGTTCAGAGATAATCAGATTTATTTCTCTATTAAAAAAGAAAGCTTCTATTTGCTTCAGTGAAGAGAAATCCAGTCTAACCCAAGTTGAAATCTCCTCTGTGTTACTTTAGTCTTTCTGTTAGCAGCTTTGTTTCACATCTCCTTTCAAGAAGCTCCATTCTTACAGCATGCTCACTTTCTCAGTTTCACTATTAAGTGTATAACTAACAATGAACCTGTCTAATACCTGCTAGGAGAAGGGAAACGTGACAAACCAGCAGTAGTGATACATTTCATTTTGAAAGGATGCGATGGGTAGTGGAGCAAGAAATCACCTACCAAGACAGGAAGGGAAAATTGGAAAATGAGCCTTGTGCTCCCTCAACATGGTACCTTGAGGGGAGTAGCTGGGATAATAATTTACACAAGTCACTAAGCTCAGTTAGTTGAAGAATAAGTAAACATTGGTAGGATATGACTAGACCCTGCTCTTTGTTGGTTTCATTCGGAGAGCTCACAGTACTGGAAAACTGGAGCAGAAGGCATGTTTTTCTGGTCTGAACTGGAATGTACCCACATAGGTACTCACATCTTCCTCCATGCTCAAGCTGAACTCCCATGTGGGAACTCAGCATTCACTGCTTCCCCTTTACCGCCAAGATGGGGAGGAACCATCTGCAAATTTACAAAAAACTTGAATTAAGGAAATGAATGTTTCAACAATACCAGCCATGCTGGTGTCACGTGAGGTGTCACGTGATGATCTTTTGACTGATGTTCCCCTTATGGAATGCATGGAAAGTCAGCACGAGCCTCACACATCTGAAGCCATGGGGCTGTAGCTTCCTCGTGGTCCAGCCATGCTGACCAAAAAGGCTAGGATTCCTTTCCAGACTGAGGTTTTCACCAGCCCAGCTCATTCTGTCTGATGCGCATTTTGGGAGTCAGCACACTGAGCCAAGAGGAGGAAAAGCTCTGCATGGGAGAAAGCATGAGCTGCCCAGGGTGGTGCAAGTGGACAGTGCAGCCTCTCTGGCACCCAAAGAGGACAGATGCCCACAGCTCAAGACATCTGGTTTGATGTGTGATTATGTGAGTGCTCACAGTACAGCCTTACGGCAACAGGGTATGCTCAGCTCAGCCCTGCTCCATGTTACTGAATCCCTGCAAATAGCACAGTCTTGATGGAAATGGCAGATATATCTGTTTATCCTCTGCGGGCACAGAGTAAATCTAATTAAACCTGGAGGCTTTCAAAGTGCCATTAAGGCAAATTGGTGAAACTTATTAAATTACACTCCCCCCATTTTCCTGTGGTTTTGGCCTCCCCATCTGAGGAACAGGATTTTAGAGGATGTAAACTGATGGAAAGTTCCTCAATCTCCAAGGAAAGATGGGAGAACGAGTGGTCTGTTCACATTTTCCCATAAGTATCACAGTAGCAGTCTGTGAGGAAAGAGTTTATTTTAGGAAGAGCTATTTTAAAAACTAAAGTGTCACATCCTGGCTGGCTCTTCTCATGGTGTTACTATAATCATCCAGTTATGACAAGCTTAACACAGAAAAAGCAACTTTTTTTTCTTTCTTTTTTTAGGGAAAAGAAACAATGTAGCTAGCATATTTTTGGACAAAGGCTGTCATTTTGTTTCTTTTTTGGTACTCTCTTTACTTTTCCCTGTCATTTAAACCTATTTATAAAGCACCAGACACTAGATCTAGGAACTGTCTGTCCTTTTTGATGCAGAAGTCCATGCTGGCAGCTCTGCCTAGCCTTGCACACTTGAGAGGATTTTCTGAGTCTAACACAGCAAGTGCTTTTCCAACTGCCACGTGCTCTCCTGAATTCCCCTGCTTTTACCCAGCTGTGGCTGGAGGTAGGGAACCACGGCTGATGAGATCTCAACATTTCCACTGTACAAGTTAGCACTTTTCGATGCTGAACAGATCCATCCAAAGATCAAAATCACCCCACAGGTACCTGTCTCCCTCCCCAGGGTGGTGCAACTAGGTGAGCAGATATCTTGCTGTGGAGTCTGAGCTGGAGGAGCCGAGTCTCAGCCTGGGAGGCGTTGGAGCTGGGATGTGACCGGGCTGGCCAGTCCTGTCAGCGCCACACACAGCAGCAGCCAGATCTTACACCTCCTTTCTCTGCTCTGCTCTGCTCTAGCTGAAGGCCAGAGTAGGTCAGCAGGACTAAAAGACTGGGTGCTTTCATGAAATAAAATTATTTTCGCAGCTGGAGTTGAAGCACAGTGGCTCATTCTGACTTAAACTGCATTTTCTATGGAGCAGACAGACAAACAAGGCGAACTCAGACTGCATCTCTTCTTGTACTTAAGTAGCCCTTGCTTTGAATTCAAAGGGCATAAGTAGGAAATTGATATACTTTCTAATTTATTGGAGAGAAGATAACTCTCGGAAAACCAAGGAGACTGCTCTCAATTTATGGGAAGCGAGCGCTTTTAAGCACTGAATGAGCAAATGTTGAAAGAGTCCTGCCTATACAGCTTCATGCATTTAATATTCCGAAGACTCACAGGAGATGCTAAAGTGCCCTCAGCTCAGAAAATTAATAAAATATTATCTCATGAGTGAACTTCAAAAGCTTTGGCAGTTCCATTCATTCCACTTCAGATAAGCAGCCAAAATATTGCAATATCCTGCTAACCTGATGTGAAGCATCCAGCTTTCCTTGGCCGGTAACATTCAGCTGGAAATGTGTGAACAATCTTTATTATTGAATATTTAGCCACTTCATCTGCTCTGTTGTGTCTCTCTATGCATGGATCCAGTAATTCCTGTTTCTAAATGTGGATTTAAGCCCAGATACTCAGTGGGGCTTTGATGAAACAGCAGGGGTCTGAAGACACAGGATTTAAAGACTGCTTTTGGCAAAACTTGCAGCTCTGTATTTAAGGGGTGGCCTGTCCAGAGATATCTCTCTTGGGCTGGAGGACCACATTTGGCTGGTGGATAAAATGACCAATTCTGCAAAAGATGTGCAAGAGTACACCATCTGAGCAGAGAGCAGAGGAAACTTTGGAGAGAGCTTACACTTTGGTGGCTTTGTGTTCCCAGGATCAGCTTGGACAGCCTTGTGGCTGGGCTCTCAAGTTATTCTATTCTCCCTTCACAGTTTTGGGGTTTTTTTTTGTTTGTCTGGTTTGTTTTTTTTTGTTGGTTTGTTGGTTTTTGTTTGTTTTTTGTTTTCCTCAGACTTCTCTTGCCATCATAAATGATGAGTGATGCTAGAATGTAAGCTGTTGGTACAGGCTAAACCTTTTGATTTTGAGCCATCAGGTGGCCTTGCCCTCAGGCCAATACATGCCAACAATTTGGATTCATGTTCTACAGCACTGAGGTCTGGTGGGGGGACTAACACTGAGATTCCAAATTCACCTGATGCCTGTGGGAGTCAACATGTACTAAAGTGTCTCTCTTCCCTGCTGCAGTAGCAACTCACCCAACCAGAGGTGGGATGACACACCTCAACAGCCTGCATGAAGGATGTGCATTGAGAATAGTGTGGGCAGCAGGGTCAGGGCAGTGGTTGTCCCCCCATACTCATCACTGGTGAGGTCTCACCTCCCATCCTGTGTTCAGTTCTAGGCCACTGCAAGAAAGCCACTGAAGTGCTGGAGTGTGTCCAGAGGATGGAAATGGAGCTGGTGAAGGTTCAGGAGCACAAGTCTGATGAGGAATGACTGAGGGAGCTGGGGTTGTTTAGCCTGGAGAAAAGGAAGCTCAGGGTTGACTTTATCACTCTCTGCACCTGCTAGAAAGGAGTATGTAGCCAGGTGAGGGGAGGTCTTTTTTCCCAGGCAGCCAGTGACAGGACAAGAGGACATGGCCTCACACTGTGCCAGGGGAGGTTCAGGCTGAACATCAGGAGGACTTTCTTAATGGAAAGGGCTGCTAAACTTTGGAAGGGGCTGCCCAGGGAGGTGATGGAGTCACTATCTCTGGAGGTGTTCAAGAAACAACTGGCACTTAGTGCCATGTTCTAGTTGGCAAGGTGGTGATCCAAATTTGCTCTTGATGATCTCAGAGGTCTTTTCCGACATAAATGATTCTGCAGTCCTGTGATCACCATTGAATGACAGTTTTACAGCATACTGGTGGGCAGAGAGAACCTGTGTTTCTCATCTCCTCTACATCCTGGATGCCAATTCCCAGCAAATATAAGGGATGGCTACTTCTCTCCAATTTCTGCTGGAAATGAGTACAGTCTTAAGCAATGGTGAACACATTTACAGAAATTCCCCTGCCCATGACTGGATGCTTCCTGGAAACAGAGAGACATCCATTTCTACGCCACCAGTTCAACAAGAGGCAATAACAGCTGAGAACCAGCATAATCACAGAGCTGCTTGGTTATCTACATGGCATCAGTTGTCTCTGTTAGCCCAGATATTCACTTCACCTCAGCCCAGACTGACACTCTCATCAGTGTAGTTCTATATACAGAACAAAAAGTAAATCCCTCCAGGATCTGATTCTCCTCTCATCTCTGCCGCCAGCACCTCCACGTCAGGAAGGGAGCCCAGGGGAAGCTTTATTAGTCTGTCAATGAACTTAAAATGATAACGCTCACATGACTGTCAATAGCACAAGTAATGAGTTAAATATATATATATATTTATTTATTTATTTATTTATTTATTTATTTATATTTAGTTGCCAATCCATAAGTAATTCCTGACAGATGGAATGTTTGCATTTCAGGTCAACTTGACATCACCAGCACTCAGAGGTCCGAGTGAGTATTGCCATATTTAATGAGCTGCAGTAACAATGTCTCCACATTATTAGACTAATTACTATGAGGAAAGGAAGGGAAAGGAAAGGAAAGGAAAGGAAAGGAAAGGAAAGGAAAGGAAAGGAAAGGAAAGGAGAGGAAAGGAAAGGAGAGGAAAGGAAAGGAGAGGAGAGGAGAGGAGAGGAGAGGAGAGGAGAGGAGAGGAGAGGAGAGGAGAGGAGAGGAGAGGAGAGGAGAGGAGAGGAGAGGAGAGGAGAGGAGAGGAGAGGAGAGGAGAGGAGAGGAGAGGAGAGGAGAGGAGAGGAGAGGAGAGGAGAGGAGAGGAGAGGAGAGGAGAGGAGAGGAGAGGAGAGGAGAGGAGAGGAGAGGATCCTCTAAACAGATGAAAATTTAATTAACAGCATTTTGAGACATTACTTATTATGGATCAAATGGCACTTCAAAGTGAAAATAGCCTCTAGGTGGATGATAGATCTAATGAAAGGTACAGTAGTCAATTTGGTACTAACTTGCTTCATATATACGGCTTTAAGTCTTCAGAATAACCAGACTTCATGGCAACAGCCAGTGCACACCAGTCCTCGTGATGCAAAGATTCTAAGCCTCTGTTTTCACCAACCATGGACCATCCAGACAAGTCTAGCATGACGACAGCCTGATGCAGGTAGATCCTATCTATCAAATCCAGCTGGAGCACACAGTCACTTCAGCTGGTGGCCAGTGAGGTGCAGGCCTGGCAACTTGAGCAGCGTGTCTTGAATTTCCAATGTAAGATTCTTACATTAAAAAAAAATATTGTTTTCCTTAAAAGTAATGGCTACAGCCTTGGACTTCCAGGTTGAATGTACATGTTTTATTGAAGCCAGTGAAAAAGTTTCATGTAAAATTTGTGAAATTAAAACTAGAATTCAGCCTCAAATGAAGCAAATGCAAAACTAATTTCTTTAAATAAACTTTCAGTTCACTCTCTCTCTCTCACACACACATGCACTTATCTAAACAGACATGGAAAAAAACTAAAAATCCCAGCCTTCAAACCAGTCAAAATATTTTTCCTGTGAACTGAGCAGGAAGAAAAGGAAGAGGTTTGTTGCTCTTTCTATTTTCAAATGCTGAGCATTGCTCAGATGTGCCGTGATGAGGGGCCATGTCAAATTGGCTAGATCAGGTAACAGCAGGCTGGAAAAACCTCTCCTTATTCCATAGGGACCTTCATGAATCTATTCATATCTTGCCCACTTCACTTGCCACAGTAACCACCTTTATAAACCCCACTGATGGGAACTGCAACCAGAGCAGCTCAGAGCAGGCTGTCACCTCCCTGCAATAAATTCCAGTGATCCGGGAAGTGTAAATCACACTGGTTTGTGCTGGGAGAGCTCAGCTGATATAACAATATTTGTGTGCGTTTAGGTGCATTTCCCAGACAGGGACCTACAGAGTGGAATTCAGTGCTCACTGCCATCCTGTGCAATCTTGCAGGATTCAACCAGCCAACCGCTGCCTCCCAGGCAGGAGGCAGGGGATGATAAAACTTGGCATTGTCTGGTTGCACAGAATGCACGCTTGCTGCAAATTGAGCTTGAATATTGCTGGGAGGCGGGGAAGGGGAAAAGGGGGGGAGGAGAGGCATCAGATTTGTTTAGGCATAAGGACATATCTCAATTTACTCTTTGGTTTTCTTCCCACTCCTACCCTGGTAGGCCCATTATTTCCCACTTCAGAATTAGCACATTTGCCAGCAGAACATAAAAGCAATGACTCAGGAAAGCTGCAGTCTGTGCCCTTGAAGCATTTTCTGCCCTTAGGACAGGACCTTAGTTGAAGCCATTTGGAAACAAAACAGCCTGTGCTCTGCTGACAGCATGTGGAAACACAGGGGGTTCTCCATGTTTCCCAGGGTTCTGCCAAGGCACAGGCTGGAGGGGTGAGTGAATTCCACATCTCTATTCCCAGACCCTGCTCTGCCATGCTCTCCTGCTCACTTTCAGTGTTTCCTCTGGTAGCAGCGCTCTTACTGCCTTAGGATAGCTCTAGTCATGCATCGCAGCTTCTTACCTTTTTTCTTCCTTGCACAGAACTCTGTCCTCCCAAAGCAGCATGTATTATGTCCCAGCAAGTTCCAAATCAGCAAAATTTCTGCACTTTGGTAAAGACCCAAGACCACACCTACAAATAGGCTAGTCAGAATCCAGAAGTTTAAAAGCCTAATAGAGAGTTCACTTTCACCTCTCCCACCTCCTGCCTCCAGCCAAAGCCTTTTAGAAAAAGAGACAAGAGCTAAGAAAGAGGCCGGTGGCTACGTTTAGCTGGAATGGGATTTGAGATTTTGAGGGAAAACCCCTGGCTTCAAAGCACTTGGCTGATGCAATCAGAGGAAGAAATAGGCTTCTACCTATCAGAAGAGGGATCCTGCCATCAATGGGTATGCAGCAGCTCAGTTACTGAGAGGAGGAGGATCACAGGACCCACAGACAAGGTATACAGTAGGAGAATACACCACAAGGCCTGCCTTTGTTGCAGGGGGTGTCTTGTTGGTGGCTTCCATGCTGTTGAGCTGCACTTGGCTCACAGGGTACTGCGGCCCTCGTGGTCATCCTCTACCTCAGCTTCCAAACCAGTTCTTGAGTAGCTCCTAGTCCTTCAGCTCTGATTTTCCAAGTAACAATGTAATGATGACAGCTGCCATTTAGCAATGTGTGACTTGACTCCAAGCTCAGCCTAAGCCTTTCACCCATGCCATGCCAGCCCAGATTTGGCATATGAACCCAAGGTTTCCTTCAGTGCTGGACTGGTGGCTTTTTTGAGTGTTCATGACAGTGCTCTTGTGTACATGGGAACTGGTTCATCTTCTAGCCATGACTGTCTTTTTCAACACCCTCTACTCAGTTTTGCCTATGACATTTAGGACATCCTGACCATCAGAATGGAAGCCTGCATAGCAGAAGGTGGGGTCCAAGCAGCTGGCAGGTTTCCAGGCTTGTGGTTGCCATCCTTTGTTACTGAAAACACCCTAATTATTTGGTAATGCACTGCACTAATCTGACAACCACCTGATTTCAGGTCTGTTGGCTTTTTCAAGGCTTTTTTTTTAAAAAAAAAAAAGAAAAACACCAATTGCAGACTGAAAACCCCTTTCCCAGTGCAGCACTCCTTGCTCTGCCCACATCAGAAGTCAGTGCATGAAGATTCTGCACAAGCAGGGGGTTTGAGTGGAGAACAGGGCATGGGGTATCTGCTACATCTGTTCAACCAGGCCAAGCAATTGTATCTACACTGGCCATTACCTTTCCCTGGCCAAGAGCTGGTGGGAAGTAGGGGGCTCTGGATGGGGAAATCTGTGGGGTGTTCTGGTAGTCCCTCAAAATACCCATGCAAAACTTCTACTACTGAGGCACTTTCTCTGCAAAGAGAGGAGGTCTGCAAAGAGAGGAGGTCAAAACTCACCTGGGAGGAACACTGAGCCAAGCAGGCAGATTATGTGTTTTAGCAGGTATAAGCAGAGGCACTGCCAAATAACCAGGCAGACTTTAAGTCCTGGGATAATTAAGAGTCCTGTACTCTTACCCTAACTTTCAGCTTTCTTGTACTTTTTTCTCCCCTGCCTACACTCAGACACAAACTTTTCACAGTGCAGAATAACAACACGTGAACAGCCTTCTCTTATTCTCACTCTTGATCCTTTAAAGTAAAATTAAAATTCAAACTGCTCTCCCTCACCAAAGAGTGAATGAGAGAGGTCTCCAGTACAGAGTGGTCCTCCCAGTCCTCTGGTATCTGTGAGGCACAGTTGTGCCACTGGGGTACGAGGTTTAGCAGCTGTTTGCAAAGTTTCCCCCTGGACCATGGTTCATATTTCAAGCACTTCTCAGCAACCATGGGTCTGAGATAGGGTTCTGAGTCTTGTCTAGGTATCTTTTAAGTCTGATTTTCTGTGAAGAAGGGTGACGGAAAAGATGGATCAAACAGATGACCTTGACAAAGGAGATGCCTGCTCCTTGGTTTACTTCAAATCCTTGAAAGCCTGTTATTGAATGCAAAAAAAAAAAAAAAATTAAAAAAAATTTCCTAAAAATACAGTAATAAAAAGCAGCTAATGTATCCAATTTTTTCTGGCCAAAAATTAAGGCACTGGAAGGCAGGCTTTTTAATGGCTATCATTCCTCCTGTGTTATTTGAAGATCCCCTTGTAAATGGGAATCCTGGGTCTGTTTTGCCATCTGTTCCCTCCACTCCTGCCTAGGAATCCTGGAAGGGTATTTATTGTATACGCAGGTTCAGTGAGGCCCACTTAGTATAAACAAATACTGCATGAAATATGGTGGGGCCAGCTTTTTCTACAGTGCCTGTATTTATGAGGAAACAGTATAAAAACAAATATGTAATCTGGAAATAAACCTGTTAAATGAATACAAAGTCCTATGGAGCAAAACATAATGATTAGCAGAGCCATTGAGGGAAAGACCTTGTTAAGGGAACACATCTGCTGTCATCCACTTTGCTTTTCCCCCCTGATAAAAATCCATTTAGAGGCAGCCATCAAAAATGAAGTGGGAAGGGATGGCAAGAAGGAGGAGATGATCCAACCTAAAAGCTACAAAGCTGACCATGCCACTTTTGCTGGTTCTTGAAATGCTTCTTGAGTCCTGCATCCTGCTGTCCACCAAATATAATCTATGTTATTTACAGCATGTACTTGGTACAGATTACAGCCACTCAGCTGAAGGGGGTGAAAAAGGGAACTAGAAGTAATAGTAAAATGGGAAAAAAAAGAGCAGGAAAGCAACTGAAGGCCAGCATGGTGTGTTGAACAAAGATACAAAGATTCAAATAAGAAACTTGCAGTGCAACATGTTTGTGCACACATGCATAGAAAATCATATTTTGCTTTTGACCAATTGCATGGAGCAAAAATACAGGTTATGCAGAAGAGCAGCACAAAATAAACCTGCTATGGAAATGTAACTCGCTCATGACCTCTGATTGCCAGCTTCTCCCCTGTGCAGCATCGCTGACTCAGAGGCCGGAAGTGCTACTCTAGCTACCTGTTCCTACTCACTCTGTATTTACAGACCTCAAGTAAAATCACAACCTGCTCCACAGCCACTTCACCCCGCCCACACAGCCAAAGCCAGCTACAGATTGGCACAGAGCTGCACTTGTCACACTACCTCCCCATGGTTTACATTTTCTCCAAGTTGTTCTGGGTATTTCCCATCTCAGTTTCTGCTTTCCACTGTGGGTTGCCTCCCCATGGAACGAGTTATTAGTACTCCAGTCTCTACCGACAACGCAAACAAAGCAAGTACAAGCTGATGCAACTCTGGAAAGTGCTGTACCAAACACTGATGCACCACCCCGGAGAGATGCGATCGCTCCCCTGGAGTGCGTGGGATGAGGATGCCCTGCTTGCTCTCGTCTTGACTCTTGCTTTAGCCTTTAGATGAAGCACAAAACCTGTCGTCACTCTGTAACTCATGTCTTCCTAGTCTGTGGCTTGGAAGGGTTCTGGCTGTGCCCCCTCACCAAAGGTTCCCAGGTAAAAGCTTTACTCACAATGTGCTTTTCCTTCGTCACGCGTGTGGCTTCACGGTCAAACTGAAGTGCATTGCCTTGTTCCTGTTTTTAGCATTGGGGTCCTTTTGCCTCTCGCCCATCAATCAAAGTAAAGCAATAAAACCTTCACCCTTGTAGCAAGGAAGACAACGACAACGCTCAAGCATTGACTGAAGAGATGAGTAGCAGATGAGGGGCCTGTGGCTTCCCTTCCCCATCCAAATCATGCAGTAATGTGTCACGTAGCATCATTTGAGTACTAATTGGCAAAACAGGCATAATAATTTGCTTGAACATACACTATGATGCTGATATATTGTTTGCAAATTATTAACCAGCATTGACTTGCTGTCTTCAGTGTATGTGAGCTGTGCCTAAAAGCTTAACGCATTTATACCATTACAGTTACTACTACTGTTCACTGACACACTTTAGTATTTTTATTGCTTTTTCATAGCTGACATGATTCTGATGGTATGTAATTAAATATTTTACAAAGATAAGGTCTGATCCAACAACCTTTATGCACATGAATAACCTCATTATATTCAGTGCCTCTACACATGTACCCAAAGCAGTCAAGGCTGGATTCCCACTGCTATAAAAATAATTTTTTTCCCCTTCTGCATTCCTTCTCTAGGATTTTGCTGGAATTTATAATGGGGGAAAAAAGACCCTTAAAACTCCTTCACATTTATTTTCGGCATTGAAACCTTCACCTACGATTTAAAGAAACTACAAGAACACCGTTGTGGCAGTTATGCTTTGCCAGGGATGGAAAGCAGCAAGAGTTTTATTTTGTCAGAGACTGAAAGACATACGACTTTTTTGCCAGCCTATATCTCGGTGTGGCTTCTTGAGACTGATTAAGAATTTGAAGGGCAGATTTTTTTTTCAAGAATTCATAACTCGCTATAAAATGTAGTAGACTTCAGGCATGAGGGAGTTTGCCCAAATGTTTTTTTCTTTATATTACCTGCAAAAGATGTCACAATCGTATGTTTCCTTCAAACTGATACACATGTAAAATGCTCATGCACCAGTATCTTACAGGCTGGGAATGTCCTGTTCCCCACTGACATATTTACATGTTTGCAGGGATGTTTTGCTTGGCTCCAGCAAGAAGCAAATCTGACCCAAAGCTAGACTGGGAGCTGAAGACCTTACTTTGTCGTAAAACCAGCTTTTCAAGTTTGGATTCAGATCTTCAGCCTACAGGCAGACTTGTCCCAGCTGCACTGTCATACTGGCACCTGGTGCAACACATTGCTACTCACCCAGAATAACCAAAACAGTCAGGCAGGAGGAAAAAGGTGATGGTGGATCTTGGCATTTGAAGGCTTGATTGATTTAAGAGAGACATAAATAAAATATTGCAACCATAAGCAAAGAACAAGCGAAAAGAGAATGCACCTGGGCCGCTGTGAATCCCAGGTAAAACACAACCCTTAACAAAACTTGGCACTTTGCAATACCTCTGCAGCTGAATGAAGGTGTTTTTCTGGTTTTCCCACAGCAGGGAATGCAGGAAGGCTCTGAACTCAGCCAGCAAGATTCTCTGGTCATTTTATGCATACACACTTACTTTACTATCCCATGGACCCCTGAAAAAGCCTCTCTCCCATCTTCGGGCAAAAAAGAAACCAACTACAAGTTTCTGAAAACAAACAGGCCCTTTAAATTAAAGTCTACACGATAATTAGCCCTGTTTGAAAGCCAATGTCTTGCATAGTTACACATGGGTGTAACTATGCAGTATACTGGCTAGTCACTTAGTCACCTCATCTGTGTCTGGGAAGAATTAACCCCGACCACAGCCCAGCCCAGCCAGGACAAGGACAGCCAATCTGGCTTTTGAGGAGCTCTGCTGGATGAGCAGCTTTGAGCATCACTGACTTGCAAGGCATTACAGGAGGTGAAACCTTCTTTGGCACACGAACTGGAGGAGCTTTGGTGTCTGGACAAGAGAATAAAGACCTTTACTGGTCCTGTTCCCACAGCAGGGGTCACACCACAGACGAATCCCATCACCAGTCCAACCTAAAGTTAAATACCACTCATGGCAACAATCACAAGTGTGTTTTGAGACTCAAACTAAAAGGAAAAGAACAAAAAGTTGCTTATAAATGATCCGATGCAGCAGTTCCAGCCTGCCAGCTGTGCAGTAAGGGAGCATTACCCTGCCCATCAGTTAAGCCCAGGAAGGGGATGCTCCTCTAGAAATTCATCATACTAAAACTGTTGGGCTCTCTTCCTCCACCAACTGTTTTCCCAGAATCTATTTAGAAAAACCAAGTGTACCACTCTCAGCTTGCCCATCTCTGTATTTTGGTCAGTGTGGGAAAACAAGGCTGTCAGACCTGAACCTCCTCTCCTTCCCTCCCTTCTGGATAGAGTGCAGGCTTGGGTTTCAAGTTTGCTTCTCTTGGACTGACATCCTCTGCCAAGTTGCCATCAGGGACAAAATCAAGGGAACTGAAATGGCAGGAAAAAGCTGATCCCACATGACACATGGAGGAAAGGCAACACACATCAAGGCCTCTGGAAAACAGACTCCTTCCTGGCTTTCCAGCTATGTGCACATTTATGAGGTTTGAATAAAATTCAGTTGAAGCATATAGGCCAAGGACTGCTTGTCCAAAATGAACTCAATTGCTGGACTTTTGTCCATTTAAGAGTCACCTGATCCCCTCTGCACTGGCTGCCTAGTTTAAGCCCTGTCAGCATCTGAAATGCCTCAAGTAGCATTAACCCTTCTGATGGCACTGCAGTGCTGGATGAACTTTTCAAAAAACTTTTTAAAGAATGATAAAAACACACAGATCAAGACAACCCAGTGACCCCAGCACATGGATGGGTTACAGCCCTTTGACTAGTCAGGAATGGCACTTAAGAGAAGCGGAAGCAGGCAGTTAATGAGACACAAGGTTTATTTGCCCATGTGCACCTATAAACATGAACATATGGATTCTTTATGTCTTGACCCCTGAGAAGAGGCATCAGACTTGAAAGTTGCCACCTGGTTTCTGTGATTATTTCTCCATTTAGGGATTAAACAACATCCAAACCTGTGTGCATATTCTTCTGTTGCAATTAGGGAGCACAGACAGTTGCAAAGCAAGAAGAGGGGTGTGAGAAAGAGGATTTCCAGTGACCCAGGGGAAAAGAAATAAAGGGATGAGTTTGGGCCTGCCAAACAGCTGGTTAAACTTCAGAGCTCAGTTTAAGATTGTTCTGAGGCTCATCTACCCACACCAGAAAAAGCACTTTCTTCTCTGCCTGCCTTCATTTTTTGCACAGTTCCCCCAACACCACAGGTAAGCTGATCCATGCAACAAGATCAAGACAAGTCTCCTCACCTGAGTGAGAAAATTATGTGTTTATAAACACTGGCTTTGGAGAGAGGTACAGGCGCCTGGTCAGACAAGTGCTCAAATGCTTTTAATGTGCTACCAGTCCATTTTTTCAGCTGTTGCTGGCTACTCCCATCCCCCTGGGCCTGTACACACTGCTAACCCATTGTGGTGCGACCTGCTGCGGTGGGGTTGTTGAGCCCAGCTCGGCAAGGCGCCAGCCCACCACTGCCTTCACCTTGGCTGGGATCCTGAGGAGAGGCTGAAACACCTATTAATCATAAACCCTGTTGATTAAATCCAGCTAGCTATTTCACTCAGCTACAAGCAGGGGCAAGGGCTGTCCTGCAAGCAGCTCTGTCCTGCCATCCAGCTGCCTGGCTGTGCACACAAAGCCAAGGAAAGAAGTGGGTCTTCATCTATGTTTAATTTGCTGCTGGTCATGGGATTTCCACCTGCATGTCACCATGGTATAACACTTCCAAGTGTGAGATTTTTCAGGATGACAGAAGAAGCTAAAAAATTCCAGCAAGCCCTGAACAAGCCTATTAAAACCTTCACTGAACATAGGCAGGGGTGAGTAAAGAAGGATGGGCCCTGTTCTGTGCTGCAGACACCCTGCTTCATGCCCTGGAAAGGGAATGTCAGGATCTCAAGCACAAGTCCAGAGCTGTTTAGAAAATGAAAACCAAAGCTCCCTTTAACATCTTTGTTCCTATTCTTAACCACAATTTCATTTGCATTGATGTTTCCTGACCAATTCTCTCCTCAAAATAATTGATGGGGAAAAGATCAAGAGATGTAATTAAAAGAGAAACAAACAGAAAACAAAGGGAAGAGGGTAAATGGGCATGTGACTTTGGGTCAGGGAAGGAAGAGGAGCAGGTGGTGGAACTGATGAGGGAGATTTAATGAACTGCAATTGACTTCAAATAACAAAGGAGGAGGAACCTAATCCTACCATTGGATCTGTACACATATGGACTTATAACAAATGGTAATCAATCCATCAGCCTTAAATTAAAGATAAGGTGGGCAGAAAGGAAGGCATGGAATTTATTCTCTCCTTCCCATCCCTCTCCCCACCAAACTAAATCTGTTTGCATGTCTCCATGTCTTTGTTGTCAGAATTAGTGTCTGTCATCTCCCCATTCTCAACTAAAGCAGTCACCTTCCCATGCTCCACTATGCCACTGTGGACAGCCACTTTAGAAGCTTCCCCAGGAATCCAGGCTCCTGGTTATCCTGACTCTGTAGTATATTTCATTTGACACTGATCAAGGATCAGCGGCCTCAGAAATATGCTTGTAGGACTCTGTGTGTAAATGCTTGTTGAGCTTTAATCAAATGCACATCACAGAGAGTCCTATGTGACAGAAAGCAGAACCACCAGTCCTCAGACCTGACAAGAAGAGCCTCATCTGCAATACAAGCTTTTTTCCTCTTTTGTATCATTTTGGGCCTCTCTTTCGCTTTCTTCTGCATAAATATTCTGGGGTTTATGTGTTATCTCCTAGTTTCAAGCTGAAGGCAAGTTCACTAGGCTTTCTAAATATACACCCAGGTTTTATGAATCCTCATTAAGTTTTCTAGGATAAAGTTTCTATTTTTAAGGTCTGGATGATCCAAAGAGAGCTGCCCAGCTGGACACCCCTTTCCCACACATTCAGGCAGGCATGTGTGTATACATGGGTTTTTCTACAGGATTTGCCCTACATTTAGCCTGGCAGGAGGCTTCTCTGAAGTAAAACGCTTTAAACATGGTGTCTCCATGGTCAGCAACTAGTACTTATTTCTCCTTGAGCCATAGCCAGCAAATGCATGAGCAATTCATGAAGATCACCATTTATACATGCTTAAAAGAGTGGAAGTTTATTATTTACAGAATAATATCAGGAGCTAGGAAACATGATGTTCTTACCATAACCTTACTATGTAATTTCCCAGCATGTTTCCTACTTCAGTATATTTCAATTACTCCAGAAGGACACTGCCAGTTGAGCTGAGAGGTGGCAGGGAGGAGGTGCTCAGGCATGCAGAGTGGGACCAATATGAAGATGCAGGGTGGGACAAGGGATGGATGCTCTGGAGAGTCTGGACCTGGTAGAAGGAACTTGTGAAGCACTTCATTTCCACAGGCATTTCCACCACAGCTACAATTTAAACAAAGCATTTGTGAATTAAAAAAAATTAAATCACATCTCCCAAGGAAAAGACAGGGCAGGCACAGATGGCCAAGCACTCAATGTTGAGCCCTGACACATCAAATCAGGAAAGGGGGAAGAGGCAAGAAAACAGGAATTTGTTTTTGAAACAGGAATTTGTATTGAAACAAATAGCCACCAAAGTTAAATTCTTCTCCCAGTTTACAGCTCAGTAAAAGGACCAGGAGGGACACAACCCAAGCACCACTTTAACTGTAATCCTTCCCATTTCCCTGCTGGCTCAGGTCCTCTTAACCCACACACTGATGCCCTGATGTTCCAGCTTCACAGCAGCTGAGGAGCCCCCCACCAGAAGCACCACTGGTGCTGCCAAAGCAGAGAGGAGCATCCCTCACCCACTGCAATGACAGCAAGCACTCAGGCCTCTCAGTGGGGACCTCCTAGCCTGAGCAGTCCCCCATGCTGAGCTATTCCTTCCGGGCCATCAGGAGAGGGACTCGGCCCAGTGGGTGGGAGTTGCTGGAATTTGGGATACTGCAGGGACACACCAAGGAGGCATAAATACTCAGCACAACAACATGGTTGTATCTGGATGATCTAGTTTTTGTGGGGTTGTCCGTCACTGTTTTTGTTGTCTCAGACTTGGGGACAGGGAACACCAGTGACAAAGAGCCCCTGCCATTTCATAGAATCAGCTGAGTTGGAAGGGATCCACAAGGATCACTGAGCCACAGTCCCAGCCCTGCACAGCACCATCCCCAAGAGTCACACCATGTGCATTTAGAATACCATCCAAATGCTTCTTTAACTCTAGCAGGCATCTTGTCTTTATGTGTGTTGAGCGTGTTGCTGCCAAGCAGCAGGATCATCTGCCATCTTGTTTTCTTTTTGGCGGCCACGGGGGACTGAATAGAACACCTTTTATGTGTAAACCACCTTCTCTTTTTGTGCACTTCTGTTGCTAATATTGCTACTGTGCTTTTCTTATTCTATTGCTGTTTGCTTTCAGTAAATTCTTATCCCAACCCATAGCCTGCCTTTGTCCCTCTCTCACCAGAGGGAGGCAGGAGGAAAGAGGCAGTGACTTATTTGGGTTCTCATTCCCAGCTGTTTTTTTAAACCACCACACCTGTCCTAAATGACACAGCACCCGGAGCATGGATTTGCACTGCAGGGGTACATTCACTGCTCTTCAGATACCATGTGGGCTGATGGAGAGCTAATATGGCACAGCCCATAACTCCCTGCAGCAGAGCAGGGCTTCCAGAGGGCTGTGTACCCTGTGCTGCAGCCTGCCATGTTCAGATCTCATTTTGCCTCCACCAAAAGGCGATGGATCCCCTCAGCCTTCTGAAATGTGACCACTTCTTAAGAAGACAGACATTTTCCAACAAGAGCACAGCACAGCATCACTCCCTTGCTTCCCCAGGAGCAAACACCAGGGTTTCTGGAGGAGCCATTAGACACATATCCACATGCACACATTAGTAAGTCACCACTTCACCACCCTCTGCTTTCTTCTGTTGACAACTAGAATTTTACTCAGACTTTTTGCTAAAGGGCTTCTTTTCTTTCTTATTGTTCAATGGGAGCCTGAAGCAAAGTGTGTCAATGGCAAAGGAGAAGGGAGGAGGTCGAAGTGAAGCTTGGTGGTACACAATTCCCCTCTCAGTTTGGCAGTTCTGGGATCTCTCTCTCGTCTTCTTTTCACCTACAAAAATCTGGCTGCTGGCCACAGCATAATATAGCAACGGGGGAAAGAGAGGAAGAAGGCTTAACTTTTATTTATTTTAGTGCGATCATTAGGATTATGTCAGGGGGAAAAAGTATTAATACATAATCTTTTCCCTGTGCTATACAACACTGGCTGCTTTTAATTTAGAATTAAATTGAAACACTCACTCAGAAGAGCTTTGAACAGCAGCCAAGGCCCTCTCTTGTATTGTGTGAGCAGCTGGGTAGCCTTTCCACTCTCTTTTTTTGGTCCATGGTGCCCTTTTTTGAGACCTGTTCTGAGGGTTGGTCAATGAAGATATTTGTCACCCTTCCTCAATTGCCAAGGGTCCCTCTGGCTTGGAGCTGGCACACCAGCCACAGACAGAGGGGGAGGCCCAAAGCATGTGAGTGAAGCCCTCAGGAGACCAAACTTCAGCAAATAAAGCCTCACAGCTACAAGCATTTCACAAATTAAAGCAAGAAGGGACATATCAAAAAGCACACCGAAAAGCACATTTAAAAAAAAAAATGCTAAATAACAGTGGTTTATGTTTTTTTCTCAACAGCACACGTTGTTTTGTATGCTTTGTCGCACACGATGGGGCAAGTTCACACAAGGAGGTTTAGAGGTATAAACAGGACAGACAAGGCTGGGTGGGGTAAAGCCAAATTTAGTTAAGTGAACTGGTCATCCTGTTTTGTTCATACAATAAGCCTGCTCCGGAGGGTTCTCACCAAGCTGATGAGAAATGTGCCTTGGTTCATTCCCTGTTCATTTTAATCTATATAAATACTCGGTTTTGTCAGGCTAAAGAATCCAGTGCAGACTCAAGCGCTTTCCTTAATTATTGGTATTCACAGAAAGAAAGAGTAAGTTTAAAGGAGGGGGAGGAAAGAGATTGCCACCCTTTCAGTGCTGCTGTGAAGGGAGCTCTGCTTATCACAACAGGTGCAAAGGCCACTCACAAAAACAGAAGCAGTTCAACATTGAAAGGCTAAGAAATTACTTATTCTCTTTGTCAGCTGCTCATACAAGCAGGGTAAAGGCTACTTGGAAGGGGAAAAAAAGAGGATAAAAAGAAGGGTTAATGTTTGTGAAAGGAAGAAAGAGAGAAAAGAAGGGGAAAAAAAATAAGTACATGAGCCTGCAGGTTTGCAGGAGACTCTGAAAGATATATTTACCTTAAAAATATAGATTAAAAAAATAAAGTAGAAACAAAACTATATCCCCTGGTAGGTCAGGAATGAGCAGCACTAGCAGGCTGGGGACTGGGGGAAATTTTAAGTCTACCACTCCAGCTGAATGGTGAGGGGAACAATGCTGGCTGAAAGCACAGCATTCCTGGCCTTGCAGCCCCACAGAAAGGGGTTGTGCTGGTCTTTCTGATGGCTCTCTCTAATTACATATTCTTATGTATGGCAATTCATGGCCAGTTGTCAGAATGTCCTCATTCCTTGTCAGAAGGTGATTTGTATGCCACACCTAGAGAGTCAATATATTGGGGGAAAAAGTTATGTTAAAAAGAAAGAAAGCAAGCTCCTCTGATGAGAAGCCCACAGTTCTCAGGGTTACTGTTATCCCTTGGGTTCTTAACTGGGTTTTATTTCTTTCACCCTGTCCCTTTCAAAATAAGGCATCAGATGCAAAGGAAACTAGAATTTCATTTTATAACATCCCTCCATTAATCCCTACATCTCCCTCAAGTGCTGCATAAATTTCATCCTCCCTTCCTGGAGCTTACAGAGGTTGTTTAACACCTGGTACATCTTATTTTCCAAGAATGATGGTTGTGTTTATTTTAACCTGGCCTGGGATGATGTGCAAACCAGCCATGACTGTTAGATGCTGAGTGTTCCCAAAACCAGATGGTCAAACCTTCCTCTTTTAAGACAGCTGACTCAAAACCATAAAAGAAAACACCAAAAATGAAAACAATCATCAACGACAACATCAAAAAGCACCCTGTGGTGGAGAATAAAATATTTCAATGTTGGCACCATGAGACAGAAAGAAATTCAGAGGAAAGAGAGTGTTTGATTTCCAAACCTTGAAAGTCAAGCATGTAAAAAGAGGGAACTTGTTCATCAGGAAGTTTCCACCAGTGGAAGGTAATAGGAGGAATTCCCTAGCTTAAATATGACAGATGTTCGTACCTCTGCTACCCAGAAGCAGTAAAAACCCCCTGTGGTTATTCTGACTACCCTGCTAAATGAATGGAGAGTTAAGAGTACTAATAAAGCACAGCAATGTGAGCTGACACTGCCTGCACCTGCAGGTTCTCTGGTACCCACTTCTGGCTTCACAATTTACAGCCAAACGCAAAGCACTTCATTTTAGTACTATGAATAGTCTCTTGCTCTCCTCGTGGTTCTCCTCTCCTTCCCTGGCCTCTTCCATTCACAACTAGTCCTAATTTAATTGAGCTGATTGCTCTATGCCACTGAGGAGACATTGCTGACACACACTGCACCTTTTGCACGACCAAACATGCCTATGGCAGGTTTGAGGCAGTGCAGGGTTTCTGTTCATAAAGCTGCTCCAGTCTAACTCAGCTGAGAAATTCTACACTGAAGGCTAAATCAGTCCAACACCAGGTTTCAAGCAATCCTGTTTATGTACAGCCGACAGATTTGTTCTGGTTTAATAGAACCAGCTCCTCCCCTCCTTGACTGAAAAAAACAAAAAAATAAATCAGTGTACATTTTCACACCACTGTAACTAAAATGAAAGATAATTTAAAAAAAAATGCACATCTGGTTACGGGCAGAAACAAACATGGTGACAAGATGCCACAAAACAGCTTGTGAAATTTGCACACAAAGATGTAAATGTAGAGCACATAGAATCATAGAATGTTAAGGAATTAGAAGGGACCTTAAAGATCATCTAGTCCCAACTCCCCTGCCATGGGCAGGGACACCTGCCACTGGACCAGGTTGCCCAAGGCTTATCCAACCTGGCACTGAACACTGTCAGGGTTGGGGCATCCACAACCTCCCTGGGCAGCCTGTTCCAGGGTCTCACCATCCTCACAGTAAGGAATTCCTTTCTAATCTCTAACCTAAATTTCCCCTCTTTCAATTTGTATCCATTAGTCCTTATCCTGTCACTATAGTTCCTGACAAAGAGTCCCTCTTTGGCTTCCCTGTAGACCCACTTCAAATACTGGAAGGTTGTTATGGGGTGTCCACAAAACCACCTCTTCTCCAGGCTGCACAGCTCCAACATTCTCAGCCTCTCTCTGTAGGGCCATGGCTGGCATGCAGGCTCTCTTTGTGGTAGACATGAGGTAGCATTTCTTTCTTCCACTGTCTCTCAGCTTTCTAGAGGAAAACAGACACACAAACTGCCTAAGGACCCTGAAAAACCAATCATTTCTTGTTAACCATCATAAGAAACAGAGAGCCATGCAAAAATAAATGCCTGTATGTTTTTCACCAACTACTTTTCCTTAACTTCACTACTAATATTCTGTAAGAAATATATGATCCTGACATGAAAAGACTTTGTAAACATTTCAAGAAAGACAGAAAGCCCATTTCAAACATTATAAAGAGAGGAGGGGATTCAGCCTTTTTCAGAGTTTCTCATGCAATTTTCTATAGTTCTTAAAAATTGTAAAGTCACAGTTAAAGGATATGTGCTCTGTAAAATGATAGAACCACTTAGGTTGGAAAAGACTTCTGAGATCAAATCCTACTATTTACCCAGAACTGTCAAGTCCACCATTAAACCATGTCCTTAAGAACCACATCAACTTTTAAATTCCTCCAGGGATGATGGCTCCACTACATCTCTGGGCAGCCTGTTCTTCCACTCCTGTGTCTGGACTATTGCAAACTTAATCTAAACATAGGACTAGGTTTAACAGAAAAGATCACTTACAAGGCAGTTTGTACATGAGCTAAAACCAGGTTTTGAACTAAGCTGAACTGCAGACTAAATGCACAGCCTAGGCCTCGATGTCTTATGGCACTAGGTTGTAGGAGACTTTCCAGTCACATCAGAGAGTTTTGTGTAAGGCTGTCAAGACTCACTGCTGCTCACAGTTATGGGGAACTACAGGTAGAAAACCTGAGTGCTGCACCTCCTTCTGCAAGTAAGCATTCACAGATAGTCACAGCAGAAATAATTTCACACCCTCATGATGTATCTCAAGATGCACTGTCATTTAAAAACAAGTCCCCCAGTGCACATCAGGAAAATAAGGCAACACAAAAAATTTAGTAGACCTTGCTGTTGAAGATGTAATGTCTGCTCTGATCTGGGGATGTTCTTGAGGTTGGCAAATTCCCCTGGACAATAGGACCATAAGATTCTTGCCACCTCTAGACACTGGCAGAACGTAGATGTTTAATGTCACGTGCCTGGTGCACACAACACTCATTCATCAATGTCCCATATGCCAAAAAATATTTTCCGTGCTAATTCACAATTACAGCTGTTAATCCACCAGCCCTTACAAACCTCAGCAAAATCCACTTAGCTTGGAGTCAGGCATATTTCAGGAAGTATTTGTCCTCTCAGCACTGGGATTCAGAGAGACATACAACGGAAAGGGTGACAGAAATACTGGAAGTCTAGTAGGGCTTGGGTAAAACCTCAGAAATCCTGTAAGGACATGAAAGAAGCCACAAGCTTCTAAGGAGAATAACTGGTAATTAAAACCTTGATACAGCAAGTCATTTGAGTTTATTTAAATAGGTACTTAAAGATAAACGCAGAGTATTTTGCTCAAACATTTTGAGGAATATGATCCTTAAGGAAGATTAACAAGTCTTTAATAACACTTGCATTATGAAATGTCATAACCAGTAAATCAATGGTACAGTAGCACATGCTGCAGATCACAAGGACTGTGTTTTGCAGAACAAAAGAGAGGGCAACCTCCTCATCTTCTCTGACAGTGATACATGTTATATATACCTACACCTTCCAAACAGTGACATTTTTGGTACCTCTAGTAACCCATGGGGCCACCTGTCTGCATGGGAAGGGATAATATTATTTTTTCTTTGTATTACACAACCTTCCAAGCAGGTTTAATGCAGGACTCACCTCTGTTAAAGGCTACCTACACCAGTGCACTCTCTTGTTTCACATTCCAGCTCCCCTGGCCTCCTCCCTGTGCAGCACCAGCGGTCAGACCTGGCTCAAAGCTGCTTGGAGAGCTCAGGGGGCAGATAAGTCACAGATACTCCCCCAGCTCAGAGCTTCAAGGGGCCAGCTGTGCCCATGTGAGAGAGCCAGAGGGAGGATGCCCAGCCAGGGCCAGTGGAGGGGAGTGAGGGCAGAAATACAGGAGCAGAGATTTAGCCTAAACTAGAGCTGTCAGAGCTACATCCTGGTGAGTGAGATAATACATGCATTTCCCCTGCCTGGCCCAGATTGAATTAGCACATATGGGGCCCACATTTACTGCTGCTTTGGAGCACCTCTGCCATTAACGCTAAAAACACATCCTGGAGGACATCAGGGCTTGAGATGAAGGAGGTGAGAGGGGAAATAAGACACCTTGCCTCCCCCTTCACCTTGTTCCTCCCTCCTCCCACATGGCTCTGAAACACTTTGCAACTTGAATGCTGTCAATCTCTGTATGGAAGAAATGTATTTATAGAAACCCCATCGCTGTGGCTCAATACTTTATGGGACCAGATGTTGAAGAACATGAAGTTGATAAAATAAAGCACAGACCAAGAAAAAGGGCCAAAATTATCTGCTGTCAGCAGCAAGAATTACTTCTTCTCCAACTCAAATGGAGCAGTGCCAGTTTACCTCAGTAAGAAGTGGGGTTGGCAAGCAGGTACAGACGTGAATAATTAGGCTGAGTAAGCTGTTTGACCAAGAACATACCTGCCCTTTACAGGAGAGATTTTTCTAGAAAGGGTTAATGCCTTCTCCTTTGAAATACCACATGGCAGCTGCAGATGACATCAGATTTTCTGCCATACTGTTTTATATCAGCATATACGAAACATCCAGGGAAGACTAAGCACTGCTTGAGACTCATCAGAGCAATGGTCAACATTATCACAATAAATTACATCCTTTAGAAATTTCTTGATCTTATGGTTGTGTTTAAAAATAGGGATACCTTCAAAATATCTGGGTCTCCGAAGACAGAGCAAAAGCACCAAAGGCTCAGATACCTTTCTGGTAATCAACTCACAAGAAACACACAGATCTTAGCTACCCATGTGAAACCACATACTTTCAACTGAAGCCAGCAGCTTAGGAAGATGCCAGGGTATCTAACCAAAGGATCCATATAGATATATTTTGGCACTATGCAGCAAAGCTGAGGAGAAGTAGATTAATTAAGACTTGTGTGTCATTTCTATTTCCTCTGCATGTCTACAAGACTGTTTATTCTCACCATCTGAAAGAGATTCTCACCATCTGAAAGACATATTAATTGCTGCTCTTGGTTTGTGAGAATAAACACTACAAGAGATCAAGTTCCCTAGTGAAGCCTTCTCAGTTTTGCTTTTAAACCCCAATGTAACTGCTTGAAAGGGCTGCTTTTATCTACACAGCAATTGATTTAGGATGCAAGCCTAGAATGAAGTCCATTACCAGTTGTCCACCAAAATTTTGTTGACAAAGACTGCATCAGCATTTGCTGACCATTTCTATTAGTCACAGCTCAATGTAGTAAGAAGATTTTGTCCATAGATTAGGTTTAGGCTATTTGCTTCAAATAATCCCCTTTCTTCACCGCTCATGCCAGCACTGTGGTAGTTGAAGTGAACAGGAGCAGGTGGGATCCCAAAACAAGATCTTGAACACAACCTGGAGAGACACAGTATGGACAGAATGAATATGCTAGCTCATCAGTATTTCAGCATTGATGCAGCATCAATACTGACATGGGGCCAAAGAGACTTTGCTGCTGCACAACTCATGTTGCATTTGGGGATTGCTTATCTCCTGCCAGGATAACACCTCATAGAAACAGAGAGCACACAGTTTGTGTTTGATGGCCATTTCTACCCCCATGCCAGAGATCACTGGGTGGTGCAGTCACTGCTGGCCCAAAGCTGTTGTAGTACCCATGACTGGTTTGATGTCAGCATCACTTCCATTGTGTGTGTAGGTGGGGTTTTTTTTAAGTCCTGCATGCTTAAACTTGTAGAGCAAGACAGTATCTGTGCTGTGAATGTTTCCCCTTTGCGAACACCACTTCTTTCTGGGCCTTCAAAGTAACTACAGCAAAAAACAATGAAGTGTTTTAACTGGATGGGCAATGTCAGTCCCTCAGCTCTGGGAACATGAGGCCAGCAAAACTGGACAAAATACAAAACAAGGTGCAACCTTCCTACTGTCAGACCCCAATCCACCTTACAATGATGCTGAAGTTCATTGGAATCTGGATGGAAACGGTAAGGCTGGGGTATGGAATAATACAGCTACAGATTTCACTGATCCTGGCAGAGGGCTGATCTGCAGCCCTGTGATGTGCTACTGAAAAAAATACAATAGGAAAAATTAGGGTCCATGGCAAAGTGAGATGCTGTAGAGTGAAATACAATTCTTGTAGGTTTTAACCAGCCCAAGGAAGTATTATGTGTGTGCTAATGAGCCATCCAGCTGACAGCAGCAGAGAGACTATATACAACAGGCCAAAAAAGTTAGGTTATACTATTCTTAGACCATTGTATTTCACAGACATTTAACAGGGAACACCCATATTTTGGAACATGTAGCAGCAGGTGATGACAGAGACTAGATAGCTCTTCAGCAGCAGAAAGAAGGTTAAACAAAAGAAACTGGACTATGCTGCTCACGCAGGAGGGTAAGGAAGTGCCAGCAAGTGTGCACCTTCAGTGGGTCTTTGAGCTCCTGGAAGAGTTTTGGCAGGACTGTAAATCAGGTTTATGTTATTTTGAAATATCATTACCAAATAGTTGGAAGAAGTGCATGATAAACAAACAAAATATCATTTTAAGATTTCACTAACACTAGCTTATGAATGTAAGAATTCAAAAGTCAGTCGTGCAGTACCTGTTAGCCATTTGAGTTACGTGTGGTGTGAATGAAATGGATTTCAACTAAGCATAAAGAAGAGGAATTACTGTGGTATACTTTCAGCCAAAATTTATTGGAAAGTGACAGAGACTATAAATAATGCATTTCTAAAAAGAGACAGTGTGAGAATACTTCTCAGTTAACGGCATTTCTTTTGTCACTCAAACAGTTATTCACCTGAACACTTTAGTTCTCAAGAGATCTAGAGTGATGCAAAAAACTTACCTCTCTTGCAGCATCTGTTTACAAAAGCTGTGCCTGCTGCAGAGGCATCACAACAAAACAAATTTGGCTTCAGTGTTAATTCACTCACAGTGTCACTTGAGACAAAAGCTAGCTAGACCTGGAGCAATAGATGGCAATCTCCATAAATGTATCCAAACTAAATACTTCAGCAGCACTGAAAGGCTGTGAAAACTGTTGCAAAAGCACACAGAAGTTAGAATATCATCTTTCAGGCATTTCTGGATAAGTCAAGTATATTCAGGATCTCCTCACTTCCCATTCTTTGGGGTACCTAGACTACATTTGTTTTATGCACAGCCCAAATGTTAGACTGCTGCTTTACAAGTCATGCCTATTTTCTTGCATATGTTGCCTTTCTGCTACTGCAAAATTCTAGGCTGACTTGATGGGGTGGAGAAACAGTGCTTTGTACCCACCTCTGACCCACAAGAAATGAAGAAGATTTTTTGCCACTGACTTAGAGACAGTGGGAAGACACTTACTGAGAAATAAAGACATAAATTATATTTGGGCACATGTACCTGTGTTACACCAGCAGCATAAATTGTTGTAAGTCTCCTGGGTCTATTTCTATTGCAAAAACATAAGCCAGCACTATCAAGCGCAAACAATGACAATTAAAAAACTCTAATAAATCCTTAGGCTTTTGAGTAAAAAAAGAGCTCATCAGTGATTTGCTAATTAATTCATGGACCCCCTTGTGAAATGTTAGGGTGTTTCCAGAAACTCATCATGTATATTTCAATTTTCCCAGAAAAGTTTTTGTTATATGACACATTGAGAATATTTATCCCTACACTTTACAACAGTGCAACTGCCATTACTGGCAGCACAGTAATCGGATACTAAATCCTATCCATCCCTTTCAAAATATCACTCTAATACCTGCACAACAGCTCCAATGCACAGTATCTCCCCTGGAGATACTCTAGCCCTTGTACAAATAGGCATTTTAAAAACCCACTTCTGAAAATTCCACTCCACCTCAAGGCAAACTGGTGTTTATTTATTGTTAGCTTTAAAATATTACAGATAGTCATACCTTTTTTTTAACCATGCCATCTTTGTCCCCTAGGAATGATCAGACTCAGAATTATCCCAGTCCACAGAGAGTGTAGTGGTCACCTGGAATCCAGAAGAGACATGACATTTTCAGAGTCCCTTCCTCTAAAATTCCTTCTTGATGAACACAGTTACTTACATGACTGTAAGGCATGCTGCAACAAAACATATTTTCCCCCTTGACCAGTGAAACACCTGGGCTTGCCCCCAGGTGTCTGTAGACACCAGTCCTACACCCATCAGTGCAATATTGTATGCATGGCAAAACTCCAACAAAGAGCACCAGGGGTAAGGTTAAATATCAGTCAGGGAGGTGCAACACCAAATAAAAGGTGAGATCCAGTGGGAGGAGAAAGATTACAGCAGTGCAGGATCCTAGGGTGCTCCTGTTACACACACATCCTGAGAGCTCGTCTGTGCTTTTGGTTTTAATTAGCATTTGTTAACATATGGAGATATTTACCCAGAAGGAAGGTCGGTGGAGCAGTTAGCAGAAACAGCCTCTCTCCCTTTCCGCCACCCCCTTCCCACTGGGGCACAGGGGCCAGCACTCCAGCTGGTATAAATCTGTGGTACTGTGCTGATTTACACCAGCTGAGCATCTGGCATCAAGACATTTCCGATTGTTTATAAAAAGAAGAGCAATGTGGTGTGCTACTTATAAATCTCTCTCCTGAGCCAAGATTGTGGTCCTCACCTGTGTCCTGCTTGGCTATGTTGCCCCATCCCATCACACCAACACAGCCAACTCCTGGCCACTGTCACCTGGAAAAAAATGGGCAAAGGCTCCTATCTCACATCAAACCCATACAAAATGGAGGTAGGAAAGAGGAAGTGAAAAATCCCTGCTCCTTCCCCCAGCCACACAGGGAGGATTAGTTAGCCAGTGTTTATAAATTGCCCTGAAGGGGTCAAGTGCAGGAGTGATTGGTGTCAGCCTCTCAGCACTATGTTTAACAGTCGACCAAGGGTTACTTTTAATTTCTCTTAATAACTGAACAAATGGGACCAGGTGTCCAGCCTTCAGCTTGCAAGGGCAAGGCTTGGCCTGTGCTGCCACCCCCTATGGTGCAGGAGGCATCACCTGGTTCTAGACAGGTCCTGGCAAGAAGCAGCACAGCCCCATCAGAGAACACTCACTTCCAGTTTAGCCACACTGTGCCCCACTTCACCCCATCCTTGCCCAGCTTCCTGGCCCCTTAATGCAGGGGGAATATCTTTCCCCTTGAGTCTGGTGGGACTGGTGCACAGGGGTAGGAGCATTTGGGCTTGCTCTCCCCAGTCCTCACCACCTCCCATGGCTCAAGCCATACCATTCATACCTGCAGTTCTTGTCAGCATTTTCCCCAGGGACAATTGGCAGGAAGGTGAGTTATCTTCTTAGCTTTCTTGCAGACCACATTTATGCCTTTGCAGCAATGCTATTCCAAATATTTGCCTTGTTTTATTGAAGTTATTCTCTTTATAGCAGCTAAGAAATGATCTTCTAAATTGTCCAGCACTCACATCTTCAGGCTAATTTGGCTTCTAAACTGGTTTGAACTCGTGTCTGTCCTTTATAAGGAAAATCTGAAATTTATACTATACATATTTCATTTCTATTTAAAACTGCATTAGTTTCAAATATAGTTTTGGTGAGAATGATTTTTTTAAATTATATAATAGAAATATTTTTGCATTATGGAAATATTTTGCTGATCCATCTGCACTCTTGTGACAAAAATGATTAAGCTGGGATAACATAAGATCACCCATCTGGCAGCACCACTCCCTCTGGAGACAGAAGAAGAGGAATCATCTTAGGTGTGAGCAATGAAAGAACAACAATTTACTTGGCTGCAGCCGAAATGGTCAATCTGAATTGTGCCACAGCCGACCATGGGGCCAGGAGATAGCCCCTTTCACAGTGGGTGGCAGATCTTGCCATGGGTAAGTCTGGGAAAGAATGAGAACCTAACCTGCATCCATTCCATCTTCCCCAAGGCTGCCAGAGCAACTTTGTGCAGCTCTCCTGTGGACAGAAAGCCAAGGTATCATCTTCCCACTGGATCCAACAATACTCGGGTAGCTACACTGCCAAAGGTGGCATCACAATGCTCACATCACTTTCTCAGTCTTGGTTCCTCAGAGAGGCAGAAAGGTATTTGGTTTTAAAGCACATGAGGGTGCAGCCATTGCCCTGTGTCTTCTGATGTCCTTGGGAGTTTTGCTGCTGGCTTTAACAATCAGGAAGTCAGGGGGGTCACTGTGTGGTTCCTAAGCAGCCCCTGTGGAATCACAGCCCTAGACTGCAATTAGTGCTGATTTATTCTGGGTGACTACAGTTCAACACAGACCAGTACTGGTCTGGCTGCCACAATTCATCCTTGAGATTTGCCAGTAAAGGCAGCAATTCTTTTGATCTTCCTAATAGAGAAAATTGGAGAGCATACAATCAGCCTCTCTTTCTTCCCCACTGCCATTTGGGTATGACTGCAAGTAGTTTGAGGGGAAGTTCGACTTGGACCAGACTGCTCCTCCAGTCCTGCTGGCCACAAAAAGTCAGAGGATTTAAATGCTCCCAACTCCACCCCTGAACTTGTCAGATATGTAGGGAAAAAGATCTTGAAATAAGAGCAAGGTTATTGCCTGAGGCAGAAAGGATGGACTGATAGAGTAGCTTGTAGTATCATTTGAATGTAAAGCAACTTGTTTTACATAGCTAGCACAGCTCAGTCTAGCAGGAATCAAGGCATGACTGAAATTATTGTCTATGATCAAGCACAGAGCAGGGTGAGTAAAGAGCCCCAATCTGTCTTTCCAGCTCCTTTCACTTGGAGCTGCTTGTTCGCTGCTCTCCGGGGCAAATCAGAGGGGGTATGGCTGGGCTGTACTGCACCAGCTCTGGACAAACACAGTAGCAAGTGCTCAGCAGGATACAAAGAACATTGTCTGCAGGAAAGGAGGGGTATCCAGGACATGTATCCTGTACAAAGGATCCACTGAGAGGTGGTCATTTGTTCAGGCTCTCCATTGTCCTTGTCCTTTGAGGTGTTTTCTGTGTGCCCCTAGGCACTCATTCAGTCTGCAGACAAGACATGACCACATGACAATAGTCTCTGTAATGACAACTCTTCTAGACTGAGAGCGAGGGATCCTTCTGAAGAGGGACAGGTGGAAAGAGAAGCCACCATCCCAAGCAGGGGGTTAGGCAGCGAGGCTTGAACAGAAGCACAGCCACAGGAGCAGGGTGTGAGCTCCTGTAGCAAACTCACAGCAAATCGGTTGGTTCTGTCCTCCCGCCCTCCAATATGGTCATGATTATTGAAAAGCAAGGGAATACCAGCCATGACATCTGTACAAACACACCACAGGAAACCAAATTGCAAAGACATCAGCAATCAAGACCAGACTCTCGGTTTGTTTGTTCAGATATCAACATCCACTAAAGACAGCCCCGATCACAGCTGAAACTGGCACAGCAGCAAAGGCTCCCAGGGCAGTGGGGAAGGCGGATAGGCAAAGGTGGGCAAAGAGCAGACCTGGTCCCTCTGGGATTCTCTACCACTTCAAGAACAACTTGTGTACTGTTGTGGAGCAGGGCATAACTAAATTAGTCTGGGGAAGTGTCCCACAAATATGTCCTGGTCAGTGTCATTCACTGGCATTTTCACTTGATATTCATCCTGAAGTTCAAGCCAGGAAGCTGCCAGAGAAACCATTCAGCTACAAGTTCTTCTCTCTCCTCCTGAAAACATCAAATAACCAAAAAATCACTTGCAACCAGAACTGGGCCAGCTGTTCCTTGTGAGTAATGCGAAGTCTAAGGCACATTTTCCCCACCAACAATGATAAAAGGTTTTGTTTATTTGTCCATTTGCCTCAATGTTTAAACATTTATCCTATAGGGGATTTCTTCTCTGGAGGTTAAAATAATGAAAGAGACAAGAATTTTTTGAACAATTCACCTAACGTGGATCAAATGCTCTATTCTTGAATCTTGGATACCAGTTAAACATCATACCTACTATAAGACATCCAGTTATAATGCAAGCATTAGCATTAAGCACACATTTACTCAGAAAAAAACAAGCTCATGCAAACTACAAATATCTTAACTTCAATAAATCCAGGAGAGAGAGTCTCTTTTTGAAACCTCCAGGAGGAGACTTCCTTTAATATTCTGAGTGCCTTGAAGTAATTCACAAATTAACAAGCACATAGTATGAACAAACTGAGTAGCTTAAGAGGTGCATGTGGTCTCACCCTCATGGGGGTGGGGGGGAAGAACCCCGACTTTCTCCAATAGAAGACTATGCCAAAAGAAAAAAAAAATCAAACCCAAAAAAACCACCCAAACAACAAGGCTGCAACACACTTTCCTTCAGGGGTCTTCCACTTTATCAGGCATCCTAAAAACAAGTAGAAAATTCTGTTTTTTCTTTTTTCATCCACACAGAAGAAAATCCATCTCTGTTGCATATTGTGTGTCTCTGTAACGCATCAAGCATGCATGAAATACACGATAAGATTAATTATAACAGTAAGTATTTGTTGCCAGAATTTTGTTGCTAGAATGTTGCTAGAATGAAAGACCTGAAGTAAGTTAATCACTTCAGCAAATATTTAAGAACATCCTGGAAACAATGGGGCTTGGGTACTTTGCCTTGCTGGGCCCTCAAGATGTAAATATGAGCTTTTATTTTATTAGCTCCCAAAATCAAGAAAATAGTGAGCAACTGCAAACTTCACCAGATTTCACCAGATTCCACCACATTAGAAACAGGGACACTCATTGAAACCAGCAACAGATTAAAACAGAGAAGAAAAGCAAGGTTTTTTTACATAGCAGGTAATGAATTTCTGGAATATGTCACTGCCTTCTCTTCTTTCCTGCTTTCACGGGATAGAAGCAAGGCTGCTTATCTGTTAATCTTTCCCAAACCTCAGCTACCACTATTCCCTAATGTAAGGAAACTTGCAGAGACAAGGAGGGAAATCTACCTTCTACAGAGAGAAATGTGGAAAGCTGAGTCACTTCAAGAACTAAATAAAATAGTGAAAAATAGACACAATAATATTTTTTTCTCATGTTTTGGATGCAGGGGAAGGAACCTAAAAATAACAACAACAAACCCTAAAACCAGTTTGCTCTAGTTATGATAATCCAGGCATAACATTTATATGAGAACATAAAATACAGCACACAGCTGTAAGTAAAACAATATGTGTGTTCCTGAATAATGGGAAAACAGCTTGCCAATAAGGATATATTTTGAGCAAATGAAAGATGACCTGGAATTGACTCTAGAGTAACAATTTGATTACTTATAAAAATAGGAGGTAGGGGACGAGAAAAAAGTAGAGGAAGCAGTGGTTGGGAAGAGCTTATGTTATGTGGTATTTGATGTATTTACTTTGAAAAGATTCCTTTTGATGAATAATAAAAACAATGCTGTAACAGCCATCTTCATGCCAAAAAATAAGATTGGCTAGGGATTTTGCAGCTAATGTGGCTCTACTCACCCAGATTCTTCATGTCAGAAGGCCACATTTAAGCTCAGATGGTGAAACTGAAGCAAAAGAGATTGAATAAAGAATCACTCTGGAGGTGAAGGGAGAGAAGAGCATGTGGCACAGCTCCTTGAGAGAGAGCTTACTGGCTCTCCAGCCTGCAAATTGTTTCCATGCTGGTGTGCACAGCAACATGCTAGTGTGCTCTGGAAGAAACCCAGCATGCTTCCCACATAATGCATTTCTTTCTTTCAATATCCAAGGTGAGCTTAGTGTTCATAAAAGCAGAAGATTGTCAAGCTTGTTGGCTGAAGCAATCCATCACGACCTGTGAGGCATTTACCCTCCAGGCTCTAGGTCCTGGCAGAGCTGCCAGGTATGTGGAAGGGGAAGAGAGGGGACAACGCAACCCCACACCAGGTTATTGCTGGGAAAGCTTGGTCTGTACATTTGCAAAACATGTGGGAGGAGTGTCGTGGTGCAGGGCCCTGGAAAAAGCCATAGGTGAGTGGTAGCACATTCCTCTGTATCTATCCACGTGATTAGTGGCAAGACTCACCCTATGTTTTATGAGCTCCTCAGCCCTCATCCCTAAGAGATTTCAGGGCTCAGGATGTCTCTGTGACTCCCTGGATTCTTGTCTTTCTGCTGGTGCCAAATTCAATGGTAATTTCTGGAACAGAACTGGTATAAAGCAAGAGAAAGAACTAGAATCATTGCACTGTACACTGGTTTTGAGCTTCTTTAGAGTTAAAAAAAAAATGCTTTTTGTTGGCTTCTTTCAACCTGTTCTTGCACATTGTGATTTTACCCCTGTAAAATAAACACCACTTTTATCCTTGTCCCTCTTCTCCTTTTCCATATGTGTGACCTTTTTCCTTCGCTGGCTCTCTCCACTTCTGGGTTTTTGCCCATCTTTTTTTTTTTCTCTCTCTCTATATCCTTCTGGGACACTTCCTCAAATTTAAATATCAGCCTAAAATCTTCCTCTTTAGTTGTTGAAGAACACAGTATTGAGGTCAAATGTAATGTATTTCTGCCTAGCTCAAAGGCTGAGGGACTTTCTTGAAAAATGCCACTCACAATTGCTTTCATAGCAATGAGGGAGAAAACTACAGGCCTTGTCCTCTTTTCCAGCTAATCCGAGCTTACTTGAAAGCTGCCTGTGACGCACAAATAAATATTTACTATATGAATTTGAGCAACATTTCCTGCTTTGCAAAAACAAAGTTAGTGTTTGAGCTGAGCTTTCTGTCCAGTAGGTTTCTGATATACAGTGTTTGTTACGGCATTCTGACAGGTTTCTTCTTCACTTTCTCAGCAGCACCTGTTCACAGGAAACAGGAGGACCTAGATTTATATACTTAAAGAAGCATTTTGTTGCTTTATGTGAGTAATTCAACACGGGTCAAGCAGTGAGAAGCAAAGAATAGAAAAGCAAGTATAGTGGCAACACAAAGAAGTGAACCAGATTAATTTTTCCCTTGGAAATACTAGAGAGAGGATTGCTTTCCTTGGAGAACATGTATTTGTTAACAAAGATGTTGCCATCATTATTGGGATGACTAAAATGTGGAGTGCAACTACTTCATCTTTTATACAGCTCTGTGTTCACAGAGGGGAAAGCTTTTAGAAAGCAATAAGCCAGCAGAAAGTCATAGTTATTAATCTGAGGTATTTTATCGCTTCTCTCTGGCTACATCTATTAGCTGTGCACCTGAGTCTTTAAACAAAAGCCTTTATTGTGTCCTCTTCTTATGCACCCCTTCTTTGTTCTTTTATTGGTTTAAGCTGTTACTTACCAGGTCAAGAAAATCATTCCCATTTTTACTACAAGTCTCTATAAATAATAAGTCATACATATGTTAGGAGTAAGAACAAGAAGTAATTATTTGCCAAGGTCTATCTTTCCAAGCAAAGAAAAAGCAGTCACCAATTGTGTAGGTTGTTTTAATAAAGTGGGTATCATCTTGTGCACTGAGGAGAGAAAGGCCTCATCATAAAGAAAACTAATGGGAAGGAACCTGTTGGTACATTGTCTTCAGAAAAGCCATATTTCAGGGGGGTTTTCACCAGTAATTACTGTGGTGTGGGGAAAGGGCTCCAAGTTCCACTTGTTCTCAAATCACCAAAGATCCCTTATCATTCCCCTTGACGTTAGGCTTTTTTGTTGTTTTATAGGAGGATATGGGATTTCCTTATAATGCATTCCAGAGGTCTATCAGCACTCCCCTTGAAGGAGGGTAGTTGATGAGAAAAAAAACCCTGAAAGAGAAATACA
Organism: Cinclus cinclus; assembly: GCF_963662255.1. Classification (NCBI taxonomy): domain Eukaryota; kingdom Metazoa; phylum Chordata; class Aves; order Passeriformes; family Cinclidae; genus Cinclus; species Cinclus cinclus. The sequence continues at coordinate 63,310,575 of NC_085046.1, forward strand.
ACTCACATTAAAACACCAATTTTTCTTTCCAGTTCCTGTATGCACAGGGAAGAGTTGGGTACCCAGTAGCATTCACACAACCACTGTCCCTGGGGGCAGTGAGCATCTGTCTCCTCAGTGGAGCCCGCTCTCTTTGTTGCTATCTTCTTCCCTTTTCCACCAACAAGGTTGAAAAGGAACCACCCATTTTCATGTACTACTCCAATCTTTAGGATTCCAGGGAGCATTCTTCCTTTCCTGATTCAGAAACTACTTAAGCCATCTACTCTAATGTGGATTGCCATTCAGGCTGTGAGCTTTTCTCTTTATTCTGCCCATTGGCCAACTTGGGGGGGATGAGGACCAATGAGAACTGCAAAGTTATGTCAAAGTAGATCTTTGTCTTTCCAAATGTAAGCTTCTTTGGCCTTCTATCAGCTGCCATTTCCTATGCTTCCATGGAATACGCAGGTCAGAGAGTTTCTGTACAGAAGCACCCAGCATTGCACCATTGTCTTTTTATTTTTGGTTTCATTTTTTGTTAAATTTTGCATCATTTTACAACACATACCTTGCTGCTACACTGTGGTAAGCTTTCAGCTAGTAAGGAAGAAGCTTTTACAACTGCGTTTCTGAAAAGGCTCCAATTTATTTCTCATGAAGATCCTTGGGATAAAAAGCAGATTAACATTCAGAAGTAAGTTAAATGAAAAATTGAGGCTGCTCAGAGGGAGATATTAAAGGCTGATGGCACAAAAGGGTACTCTCTGGCAAACTTCTTGAAGCACTAAAGGAAAAGGGTCAAGAGTCATCTGCTTAAGTAATGATCTCCAAGGAAAAAATATTAGCTGGCCCATCCCATAACTACAATGGACTATTATATGTATGTTCTATAGGCTGAATGCATCAATTATACTCATCATGTGGCTTCTTGAATATGCTTAACTTGCTATTTCCTTTTTTTCAATGTGATAGAACATAAATTAATACAAAGGCATACATGAGAATATTTTATACCTTCTCTCCTCTGTTTTAAATTTTGAGAATCAGTGTTTCAACATGAATAATTTAGAGAGAAAAACTTTCAGAACTGAGAGGGGTGGTAGGGCATGTCTGTGTCTGTGAGCTAAATTCTGTCCACTAACCACACTTATGCAGGATGGGAAATAGCTTTGCCAATCAATAGAGCATCATAATTCACCCCATAACAGGAAATGAGGACTCTGCAATAATGCAGTTTTAATTTTAAAAGAAAAGAAACACCTAGTACCAGATGCTCATCAGAAGACCATTAAATGTTATTACTATATGCTATTTCCCTTAGGAACTCTCATGGTTAAAAGTCAGCAATAAGAAGCAGCCTATATCCTTTTATAGTGAATCTCTTCAGCTGCAGTTCAGCTGAGAGCTTTGACAGGTCACAAGGTTCATCACAAGTTTGATATTTCTCAAAAGATAAGATGAGATTAAGATAATGGCTATGTTTTTACAGACCTTCTCACCACAAAGCCACTTATGGTCCCCTTCCTTCAGCCTGATGAGAAGTGGCTCAAACACAGCTTTGTGTCCTCTCTGCTTTTTTTACTGTCCTTTCCTAGGTATATGTGCTGTTTCATTTCTCACCGAGGACCAAGCACTGGCCCATCCACATACAGTCTTCATGCAGAAAGGCAACAGAGGAAAACTTCAGAGGATGGATGGATGGATGGATGGATGGATGGATGGATGGATGGATGGATGGATGGATGGACGGATGGATGGATGGATGGATGGATCTCCAAGAAAGGCTCCTACACCAGCAACCCTACATGGTTGACACCACTTTCCTCCTTCCCCATTGGATGACAGCAAGAGCATTCCCTTCCACCACATACTACTCTGCTCTCCTGGCATGGAGTCAGTGCTGGAAAACTGGCTGTGTCAATGCTCCAAGATTTAATACAGCAATATACTCCTAGAGTTTCATTCACTGGTAGTTCAGTAGTTTTCTGGGAGAAGGAACCAAGGAGATCATTTTGCCTGAAAAGCTGTTGCTAACTAAAATCATGGAAAAACTCACTGCTGGTTTCTCAGAGTTTAGTGAATGGTTTACAAAGAGTTAGGAATATGAGAAATAAGGAAGGGTGGTCAGGACACAAAGCAGATAAATCCTCAGAAAGTTCAAGTGACTTTTCCTGCTCTACTGCAGCTGTATAGGACCCATCACTCAACTGCAGCAATCCTAGGGACTAACAGTGTTATGTGAAAAAAGGACCTTTCCATGTCACAGGGATGTAAGGATGGATATACTAAAGTTTGTGTGGAGTTCAAAACATAGTGATTCCCCCCCAAAAAAAGCCTTATACTGACATGAAATTACCAGTTTATTTTTTAGCTCCACATACTCAACAAAAAGGCAATATGGAGGACCAACACCTCAACTCTGAGTTTAGAGAGATCCTTGATACACAAATACAGATCTTCTCAAGCGTCTATAAGGTTTGGGAGACTTAGACACCAGTCATGGAAAAAAAACAAAAAACAACCAACCAAACAAAAAACCTCACAATTTATTTTCCTCTGCCTTCAAATAAACATGAAACCCGTGGACCCAACAGTAACCAGTAACTTTCCTCCCATAATTCCTGATAAACAGAAGGATAGTATACTGCAGGAAAAGGGAATGTTGAAACCTTGTAGTATGTAGGGGGGAAAAAAGAAAAGGAGCCAGGATTCTTAGCATAAAAATACAGATACAAAGACTATCTTCTTAGGACCTGGCAGCAACACAGTACTTCCAGCTCACAAACTGGACAGACAGAATTGGTTTGCAGCACTGAAGAACCATCTGGCACTGTTTTCCATGAGGAGGCTGATGTTCAAGTAGTACCAGCTTCATTTTCACAGCAGACATCTTTAAGTAGTCAGGTAAGTAACCCAGCGCTGCAGTGAAAATGCTGAGAATCGTCTAGGAAATTAGGCCAAATAGCTACAGCACCTCTGCACTAAGGAGTAATTGAACACTTTGATATGATAATTGATTATAGTGGATTGATTAAAGATGACAAGAAAGCATACACTCTCCAGATGACTTTCAAATTACAAAGCCACAAACTTCAAAGATTATTTGGACTCACACAACAAAATAGATTTTGTTATTTACAATGTAAAAAAAGTACCCTCTTAAATGAGGCAAGAATTTTAAATCAGTAAATGGTGAAATGGTACAACCTGAAATAAGGAAGTAATCAATGCTATCAAATGGCTTCAATCTGTCCTGAGGACTCTAATCATATCCAGATGATAGCATGGGACTGATTGGGTGTCTCTGGCAGCAATTCTTATCAAAGCCTGATTATAACAACGACAATAGGGAAAAGAAAAATTGGTTGTTAGAGGGTAGTTAAGAAGGTCTGAGGAAATGTGCAAACAGTTGCTTAGTTTGCTGTAAATCTATGTGGTCTGGTGGATGCAAGTAAAGGCAGTAACTACTGTTGGTCATTTCCAGCCATGCTGAGATGCTTTTCATAAATTCAGCTAAACACACACTGGAGAATAGTTTTACTTCGTGGTAAAAGCAAACCAATTTACAACCCCTTGCAATTTCTACAAACTAGCAAATCATCAGCAAAGCATCTTGACTCACTTCCTGGATTTAAAAGCTTTTTCAAGCTCTCCTTAATTGCACATTATTTTAATTGCCATATTCTACCTCTAGAGCTGTAAGGGAATCGTGCAGTTGTTGCTATTGATTTATATTATTATTCCAGACAGGAATCAGGACCATGTTTCCCTTGCCCTAATAAGAAAACTTTACAAAGATATTACCCTGTACAGAGAGTCTTATCTAAATCTGCATGACCAGAGGCAACAGGTGGCTGCAAGAGAGCAACAGCAGCAGAAAAATGTTACAGTGCTCAAAGGAAAGCAGTGGGCTCAGTTCAAGGTTAAGCTTTCAGTCCTATCACTGATGCAGCACTACATTTCTGGGCTGAAACCTGATACCAGGGCATGCATCCAAAATTTGGAGACTACCCAGCATCTTCTGAAATTTCTTTAAGGTTAATCAAATTTCCCTAGGCAGACCCTGCGTTGCTCAATAATTTCACATTGTGTCTGAATAAGCAATCCCTGCAACACAGCTTTGGTGCAGCCAGGTGAAAACAGGTGTCTAGAGAGAAGCTGGGATTAATTTGAAAAATCAAAACAAAGCTCAAGATACATGAAGTCATTCAATGCAAGTATAACAGCAAACCTGGAGTTATGCCAGTGCCAAAACTGCACTTTTAATTTTTAACAAGAAGTTACTTTCAGGAAGAGAACAGAGGTGACCAATCACAAACCATGGAACGCTGCTTAGCAAAGGTGGAACACAACCACAAAAGAACTGTGGGAGCAGATGACTGGATACAACTCACCAAGCTGTCCTATGGGAATGCAAGCACTGCTCTTTCCTTGGGGGAGAAAGTACAGATATTTTGCAACATGTTTACACCAACTGTGTGAGCTTCAATTTCTTCACTACACAGTGTTCTGCTTCTAAACTAGGTGATAGGTTAAAGGTTTGATTAGGGAGAAGAAGCAAGACAAGAAGACAAAGAAGAAAGTGTTTAGGAAAGGGAAGTCCCACTCATCCCACTGATAACAAACACTATCTTGTCTAATGGGAGTGTACTACTGCTGGTCTATCGTGTCCCCAGCTGGTTACATCTTTCTTTCAGAGGCTTGACCTGTGGAGTGCCGTTCCTCAGACAAGCACACAGAGACCTTCACAATGTCTGATGAATCAGAGGTGTGTGGCTGTGAGGGAAAGCTTGTTCAAGATTAAAGGAAAAGCTGAAGCTCATAATCAAAAAAGACAATACAAGTTTTAAATGCATCCCACCACACGCACAGTTTCTCACACACTGTGAGAAAAACACCAGGACTTTGTATTTAAATTCACATTTCTGGTCTGATGGCTACAATTGCTAGAACTTACTTTATAAAATTACCTTGTGTGAAACGTTATTGAAGAGAAAGACACAGAGTCAGTGTTGTCACTGCATCATGGAACAGCCACCATGGGATAACAGAAGATAACCACATCAAGTGGTATTCTCCACAGGCCTCAGGCCTCAGCTATCCACTGGTGTGCAGCAATATGAGAGTAAATACTGGAACAACACACCTTCTTCAACCATAGAAGGAACAACACTTGCAATGAAAACCTATTTCTAACGAATCCTTTCTCCCTTCATTCTTGTTTCAATCATACCTTGTGCAACCCAGACTGAAATATTAAGTCAGGAAAGATCTGCACATCAACAAACTACCTGTGAGGCAGCCAGATTGCCCATCAGTCGCTGACATTCCCCAGTCTCAGGGAAAGCATTGGTGTCTTCCCTGACACAAGTACAAGGATTTACATGGCATGATTATTGGCAGCTTTCAGGCTTATTGTAGCAATTAAAGGCATGAATCATGGAAAAGTTCCTACTTTGCTCACCAAGACCATAAAAGGCACATTGTCAAGAGGGAATCTGTCCCAGATGCCTTGGGACAGATTTCTAACCCAGGTAAGTTACAAATATACCTGAGTTCCTCCTGTGGCATCACCCCGTCTCACACCCCTCTCTGCCTACTCATATAAACTGACTGCCAGATTCCCACTGAAGACGATGCTGCTGTGCATCCTCCTCCCTAGGAATCCTGCAAAGAAATCTGCTTTACTCTCTCACTCCTGATTTTACAACCCCATCCCACTGTGGGAGGACCTACAAAGGATTAAATGAATGACCTGCCCACCCCACCCCCAGGTCCTGGTGAGCGAGTTTTGTTGTTGGGAGGAGAGGCAGAACTGCCTCCTCTTGTCTTGTGCCCCTCTGTGTGAAAACCCATTATGGTTATGAGGCTGTAAGTCTCTACTTCTTTGCAGGCTGAAGGGGAATTAATGCAGCTGGATTTGGAAGGACAAAGAAAACCAGTGTTGTACTATGATCGATGGCCATTGATCTGATGCTAATTAATAAAAAAAAAAATCTTTTAAAATATTGGAATTACATATAATCACTTGATTATTCATTCTAGGTGGCTTCTTGATGTATTTGACTCAAACTACTAGCAAATATTTTTTACTAAGCACAATGAAAGGTAAGCAACTGAACAAAATTGCCACCTCCTTCTACCTTTGTTCAGCTTAGCACTGCACTTTGCATGAGGAGATGCTTTGCATGAGAAGCTTTGCATGAGCTTTGGGATTTAGATCCCTAATGTCATCTCATCTAATGTAAACATATAAAACCCTCTAATCTTTTCTTTAATAAAGCTTCTTACAGACATCTCAGAACTCATTGTGTCTTGTGAAAGTGAGTCAGTTTCCTGTGTGAAACAAAATTTTAACAGGTTGCAGTGTCCTGTTTTCTATTCTCTGAAAGTTTCTGTATGAATGAGTCTTTAAAACGCCTTCTTAACCTGGCCTCTGCTGTCCTTTCTTAGGGCTCTTTCTTATCCATTTCCTTTGTACCAGCCCCAAACTTTATAATTTTCCATTGAAATGGACAGTTCTTGGAAACTGTTTACCTCAGGACAGCATACCCAGTGGTATTCACAACCCTTTCAGGAGGCTGGTGATTACTGTCGCATGTAGTCACTGTCTCAGACATGTATCAAGACCTGAATGATCTTGGTGTTCCCTTCCTGTCTTCACAAAAACATTTTTCTTCCCCAGCTCTCTTAGCTCCCCACTGCCCCACTCAAAGCCTCAGAACTCCAAGATGAAAGAATGAGATAATGAAAAGGGGTGAAACCAGCAAAAAGGGTGCTCCAATAATTTGATCTACCCCCACTTTCCACACCCAACTCAGGTAAAAGAGGTTTTACAAGCTCTGCACCATATGTCTGCTCTAACTCTCAAGGGTCTGTAGGTTTTGAGCCCCTGCAGAAACAGAAGCCCTTATGATAGGCATCAACTGATGAGCTAGATTTCACAAATTTCACTGAAAATTCTGAGAAGGAAGGGACCCACAAGGACCACAGAGTCTAACTCCTGAGTGATTGGTTCATAGAGAGGTGACAATGGTCACAACACTGCAGCTGTAACAACTATCTGAATCAAACAAGGAAAATAGACTAAAATTCTTACAGGGTATAGAGTGGTTGGAAGGGGATGTTCTGCAGAGTTGTAAACTCCAGGGAAAAAAAGAGAAAGGCAAAACTGAAAACAGACCTCAAAAATCTTTCCTTTGAGCCGGAGTTGAACCAGCGACCTAAGGATTACTTTTCAGAGACTGCCTACAGTCCTCCGCTCTACCAGCTGAGCTATCAAAGGAAGGTAAAAGAATGCCAAGAATGAGTCAAGACTGCATCAACAATAGCCTTAGGCTCTAATGGGCTTCCATATGTACTGCTTTTCACAACAGCAAAACAGTATCCAAAGAAATGCACAAAGCTAACTCTCCTGCAAAATTGGATTTTGGTTACAAAACTGCCAGTTTTCTTTGCCAAATAGTTCACAGGTCTTATAAGACTGTTGGTGGTGGTAGCGTTAAGGTTGGAGTTCTTCTCATGACCCATATGAAATCTGTCTACGGCTTGACAAAGAAATTTGCCCACTCTTTGGTGACCTTGCCACATTTCCTAAGTTGGACCAGGAATAGAGGGAGACCTCCCCTCCACACAATTCTCCACCACAGTTCTCCAGCCAAATCCAATAACAAAACAGCAAACAAAACAGTTAACACCTCCCCCACAGCTTCCATAGTGAATGTAGAGGAACAGAAAAGAAGGAAAGAAAGGAATAACTACAATGGTATCAATTCAAATCCCACCAACTCCCTCAGTGCATGTAAGACCCTTCGAACACAGATGAGGTTGCAATGTCTGGCATTGCAACCAGTGGCCTCCCCAGCCCCTGGGCCTGGAAGGCTGAACCCTTTGTGATTCATCTGAGTGCTGCAGCTCACAGCTGTGGCAATTGAAAGCAAACTACACTCTTTTTGAATTACAGTGATTCACCAGCATTTGTCTGTCTGAGCAGCAGGGTGTGGCACAAAGCTGCGAGCAGACACCCTGTTTGCCGAAACCATGCCATCCTACTTGTGATGGGAGTGTGTGCAGCAGTGTTAGCTCAGTGCCCTACAGCATATCCATCCTTAACCCATGCTTACCTCCACCTCCTCCTTGTGACTCAACCCCAAACACGGGGCTGTTGCAGAAAGCATGTAGCCAGCAGGTTGGGGGAAGTGATTATTCCTACATATTCAGTGCTTATGAGCTTGAATTGGGAACACTGTGGTCCACCTTGGCTCCTTGGTATAAGGCAGGCATGAACATCATGGAGTAAGTCCAGTAACGGGGCGCTGAGATGGTGAGCACGAGGGCTGGAGCACGAGGTGAAGGGAGGACAGAGAAAGCTGGGCCCGTTCATCTTGCAGAAGAGATGGAGGAAGGGGGAATCATTTTGGAGTCTGCAACTCCCAAATGGGAGAGTTTGGGGAAGGCAGGGCCAGGCTCTGCTTGGAGGTGCACAGTGAGAGGGACAGGCACAAGATGCCAGAGAAATACCAGAGAAATCTTGTTGAGATATAAGGGGAAAAAATAACATGAAAGTAAAATTTTTCAACATTGCAAAGTTTGCCCAGAGGATGGAATTTCCAAAGCTTGACTGACACAGCCTTGAGTAATGTGACCTAATTTGAAAGTCTACCCTGTCTGAAGCAAGAGGTTGGACCAGCTGCTCTTCAGAGGTCTTAGCAAACAAACACAACAGTGATGTCCATATCAGGAGGGTGAGTCCACAGAAAAGATGGACTCACAGCAAAACTATCACCACGTACAGCTCTGTTTGGAAAATACAGGTCTTTGTCTTAAAAACCAAACTCACACACACATCTTATTTATTTTCATACTAACAGACATCTTAATGCTTCACTGCTAAAACCAACATGTATCTCAAAACAAACTCAATAAGATGTCTTCCTGGTTCTGTTCCTGGGAATATAGGAAGGTCAGAAAATATTTGACTTATCTACAAGGTATTGTTGCACTTTCTCAGAGGCCTAATCCTGGGACCTGTGGTGTGTCATGACAATCACTTACCCACCAGCAACACATCAGCTGATGCTGTAAAGAAAAGCATATGGCTGAGAGAAAGAGAAAAGAGAACTGCTGTATGGCTGAAGGGGCAATATCTGCACTCTCTGGGGTCAGATGGGCTAGGTGGAAAGAGGACCCCTATGCAAGAATGTGGGTTAATCTTGCACTGGAGAAAGAATGGCACAACAGATAATGAGGACCCAAGCTCCTAAATCTGAGCAGATAGCATATCCCCAGGGATCTAATCTTTTCCAGTTTGTAATCCCCACAGCATTTTCAAGGAGCACTTCAGGATCCTTTCAAGCCAATTGAAGCCCTTAGTCATGAGTCTGCTTTATCTGAGTTACCTTTTACAGACCCCTTAAAAATAATCCACTAGTTCTCACCCACACATCCAAGGAGCCCAAAACTGAAAATTAATGCTCTACCCAGTTTAAATCTTTGGCACTGTCATCTAATCCAAGGTAACAAATACAGACATTTTAGGGCTAGTATCACCATCTCTTAGCTGCCAGAAGTTGTTACTCATGAAGCTAACCCTTAAACAATTTGTACTCTCCTGTAAGAAATCAGTAGTGGTTAAAGTCAAGATAAAAATTCAAATGGATCAGATAAAAAGTGAATGCTGTTACTATCTACGCATGAACAAATGGGACAGAAACCACAGCGTTGCCTTGACAATAAATAGCATTGGAGATGTCGGGTTTTGTGCAACTTGCTAGCAGTGATATATGGGTGATTTGTGAAAGATACTCTAAACTACAAATGTACCCTCCAGGGCAACTTTTCAAAGTAGATATTCCTAGGAAAAAAATAATTATTTTTTTCTTGATTTTTTTTAACTTGGTAAGCTTTGAATACTTAATAGAATTAAAATTTGGCATGGAGTTCATGAAAGATCTCTGATTATTTCAATTCTTTTAACTGATTAAATGAAGATATCAAGCTTTGAGAGCCATATGACTGGAGCCCTGAGCTATATAAAGGGAACAGCTCACCTGTTTCATGCGGTGTAGAATAAGATGAAAGGAAAGGATGTAGCTTGAAAGCAGGATGGGGAACAGCCAGAGGTAAAGCTACTAATAGCTGGACTGTATAATTACACTTGGTAATGCTATGTGTTTTGCTAAGATCAGATTAGCATATGATGGTCTCCAGTGTTTTGTATACTTACAGACTGACTTTCTAAGGTGGCCTTAAATGGTTTAAAGATTTTTTTAGTTTGGTTTTGGTTTTGTTTTTTTTCCAGTGAAATGATTTTAAAATCTGATTTATTCTGAGGGACTTGCAGGAATTGTTTTCTCTTCTTTTGAGGTGGAAATACACACATGCTCTGAATATGAGCATTAGGCTGGACTCGCAGTAAATTTGTGAAATCTCCGTGTTCACTTTACCTCTGTCTGGTGCGTGTAGCCACTGGTTGACTACTGTGCTTTCTGCACCATCAGCTAGGGATGATCTCAGGGTATCTCAATTTGGCAGCTTTGGGCTGTTACTCCGAAAAGAGGAGAGAAGGTTTTCCTAAAGACTGCTACCCACAGCAACTTGAATTTAGAGTCTGAAGCATCAGGAAAACAATCATCTCCCTCTGTTAAAATTCAAGATGGAAATCTCTTTGGGCCAGGGACTACCTTGGTATTTAAAGGCTGAATAGAAACTGGCACAACAGACCCCCAGCCCTGTCTGATGACCCCAGGCTCTGTTGTGATGTAAATAATATGTAGGACTCCTTGGGGCAGCTTCAGAGACAACTCTAATAACGTCAGTGTGAATGAATGCCAAGGGGCAAAAAGGTGGGAATGAAGAAAGAAAATAACTGGAAGACTACATGAAGGTTTCATATAAAGGAAGTTTGATTGCATCATCACAGTGTGGGCTGCATTTCAGAAACATGGAGTTTATAGGACGTTACTTACAGTTATCAGTTGTTGTTGTGCTCAGAGAATCCATTTAATGCTTCTGATGCTGCTCTACTATTGGTAAGACATGCAGAGGGAAGTATCCTTTAGGTATTCAACACCTGAGCTGGGTATGCTGAATTTTGCTACATAACAACCTTATAGGTCTGGGGTGATTTTTTTATCTTTAATAATATTATCTTTTATAATATTATCTTTACAGACAAACTTTTAATTCCATTTTCTTCCTATGTATGACCAGTTCCATAAGCAATTAACGCACAAAAGCTGAAGTCCCAGGGCAGAGCCTAGGTATCAGATCCAAATTGCACAACCCAGCAGAGATGATAAAAGTGCCTGAGAACTCAACCCATCAGCAGGCATGGAAAGTAGTACCCTCCATATAGTTGTCAAACTATTCTTAAACACAACATGTTAAATGTTCAGCCATGTTAAGTCAAGTTAGAAAATGCAGGGAGCAGCATTCCTGTCCTCTCGACCACAAAGGGTTCCAAGTCTTGCCCTTCTCCGGGTGAAAGACAAAACTAATCAAGGCTAATAATGTGTAATCTCTGATGATGATGATCAGCCCAGAAAGTTTTGATACTTGGGTGGCAATTAACCAGGCTTGGACACAACATTGCACAGATACAATGTACTAGCTCCTAGCTGCTGCAAATTGTAAGCCATCAGAGAGCCTGACCCCTACGAAGGTTATCTTAGTTTCTGTCCAACAAGTACCACCATGCACTTCATTTGTTTGTTTGTTTGCTTGCTTGCTTCTTTAAGCAGTTTTCCACTCTGTGTGTCCTTACTGCTTTGCCATAACAGTTGTAAAGGCTGTGGCCTCACTGGAAGCTTCAGTGGCAGCAAGACTCTGCATCACCTGAAGGAGAGCAGTAGTGCAGAGTACAAAAGTGGCACTATATGAGGGACAGGAGAGCCCCCCCCATCTCCTGTGACTGCTTCCCTTCAGGTGGCAGTGCTTCCATCCAGCCACTTCCCTTCCCCTGCTCATCAGGCCTCTCAAAGTATAAAAGCCCTAATGAAAATGAAACATGCCTGTCATATCTAACGAGGAAAGGCTCAACTGCTGGTAAAAAAAATAGTGTGAAATTACAGTATCAGTGTGAGAGGGAGAGATATGAGCCCTCAGTCCCCAGGAGAGAATTTGAAAGTGCATAATTTTCTCCATTCATAAGTGGCATTTAAGGGGCAGTTTTGGAAGCTGAGAGGAAAACCCAGAAGAAAAAGAGCACTTACAAGTGGAGTGAATATTTCTGTCCTAAATATTTGGGACCCTTTTTTGATACATAGGCTTGGTTTAGCACTGGGAGATGTGCATGCACAGACCTGATGAATTGCTGTAGTTCCTAATGTGTTTTTCTACCCACAGCTAATGTTTCATCTGGCCCTTCTGAAGACTCAGCACCAAACACTTTAGGGGTTACAATAAAAAAAAACCAAACCACCTTTGGCTGGTTTTTCTCTTCATGGAAGAATTTAGCAGTTCTGGGTAAGAAGACTTGCTTGTGTCAGGTCTGGCTGTGGCAGGAGATACTTGTCTCTCACACTCATGAGAATATAATTTATTTTTAAATAGCACTTTAATATAGTATAACAATATTACCACACATCTTGCTTAAGCAAAGAATTTTTCCAATCTGTATTCAGTGCCAGATAGAGTGACTGTAAAATGAGTTACTGTACCTTACATTTCTGGCTTGGCTACAGTGATAGGAAGTTAATTAGACAAACTCTGACCATGTCTTCTTGATCCAAATCCGCATTACTTTGACATATAAGAATTACCAGCTGGATGAGAGCTCATGCTTCTGGAGGGAGCTGGACTTAAAGGATGAAATAACAGGTAAAGGAGTGGAGAACTATGGCCACTGGGGCCCAAAACAGTGAAGTAGCAGCATTTAAGTTCTCTTCTAGCTAAACTTTAACACCTCAAAGTGCAGACAGAATATGTCTGAGACATGAATGCTGGCTTAGACCATGTGTAAAACTAAGCTCTAAACACAGTTTGACTTTTCCAGGATAATCTTAATTTCAGAGAACAATGAATTGGAGCCAATTGCACACACTAATCCTGATAGAGCAGACCATACATTTCATAGCCCATGAGGTTTCTCATTGACCTGTCAAACTCTGCTGGGCCGTAATAGACCCAGATTAATAGACCTAGCAGGATTCAGCAGGCCAGGCAACAGCAGTTTCAAACCTGGGCTTCACCTCAGCCATCAGAAGAAAAACCTTCGGTCAGTGTTTTCTGACACCTCTTTTGCAAGCATCAGAGTTTCTGGGAAATTATTCTTGAGAACTACTGTAATCATATAAAAAAAATCTGATGTGCTCCCACTTCCTTGGCAAGAGCTGGGCTACAAACTATGCCCAGATACTATACAGTCCTCTTTTCTGGTATTCCTTCCTTTACATAGTCAGAGGCAAACATTTCAGATATCACCAAGTATCAAACAAAGAGTAGGGCAGGGTTAATATCAAATTTAGTTTCAGGTCAAAAGATCCTTTCTGAAAGGGATGAGCAAACTTAAAAAAGTAAGAACGCCCAAAGTAATGGCTACATCCCTACAATCTTTTTCTTAGGTTAGGCTTGGATACAGCACTGATAAAGGTGCTGGGCCAAAGGATCTTATTGCCACGACTTTGTGTGTGTGATTTGTATTGGTACAGGACTCTGGGATCCCAAATGGGGATTAGGGTCCCATTGAACTAGGCCCTATAAGAACAGACACCACACAGACAGTTCTCTGTCACTGGGAGCTAATCTTTGGCCATTTCTCTGCAGCATCTGGGGATGGAACAGGGCATAAGGAAGTGTATTAGAGTATACTGTGTGGACTGCAAATAATTTTATACCTGTAACCCTTGTCCTTTCTTACCCTACTGCCTCTCTTCTGTTTGTTAATCTATTTTACCATCTCACTTTAAATTTAATTTGTGAGCTTCTTGGGCAAAACTCTATGTGTCTTCATTTGTTATGTTTGTTGTGGGTTTTTTTCCCCTTTTGCATGGTTTTGAGCCACAAAAAATTATATGCATTATTGAAAACATGGAAGAAAATTTCATTTTCTCCCTAACAAAATTAATGGATATGCTCTATTTAAATGTACCTCTCTGAAGTGTTATGATTTTGTACTTCTATAGAGCCTAATGTACACGTGTGGAACAATGAGCAACACAACCAGTGTGATCTACATGTATATACACACCAAGTACTTCTCCAGATGATATGCAGACAAAGGAGATATATCTGCAAAATAATTCCTACTCGTTAAATAAAATAAAAAAAACAAACCCTGCTGGTATACTGCATTGTGATTGATAAACTGGATTTGCAGGGTCCCATAAAGATAAAGCAATGTGACAGAGTGAAGGGGATACAATCTCAGCATCTCCAGGACCTGGAACAAAATGTAGACATTTTCCCACCTCTATGGTCATTCCTTCCAGTCCAGCCTCATCCCTGCAGCATCTTCTTCCCCTGCCTAGAACCACAGCAGCTTCAGTTGTACCAAGGGACTATTTCTTGGGAAAGGGAGATGTTCTGTTCGGGCATAGGCAGTTTCTATCCTTTCCTGGGGAAGAGACTGCCTGGACTAAGGCAATAGTTAGAGCAGCCAGTAGGCCCAAAGCCCTGCCACCATCGCTCTCTCCAGAATCTTACATAACTTGTGCATTCCCTAGAAGAGGAAAAGTGAGAGGCATTTGTTGAAAACTTGTTTAAAAGGCTGTGCTGCAGAACTATAAACAACACGGTGTGTTAATTTACAGGGGCAGAGTAAGGAAGAAGGTACAGACAGTTTAATGGTATAATTCACTCCTGCTTCCCCTCCAGGCCATGCATATCCCGTCTCAACACTCCACTCTCACCACTGGCTCGAGAACCTTGAATTTACTCTGCCCAGGGCAGCAGAGTGTGTGATAGAGTCTCCAAAGGGATGAAGGCTTCCCTCAGATTTCACTCAGCTTCTTCTGACAAGAGAAAGCAGAGAAAGTCGGGGTTCAGAGGTGCCAGCAGTGCAGGCCTCATGAGTGCGGCCTGTCCCGGCCCTGGCCCCGGCCCCGGCGGAGCAGGAGATCGGGGAAGCCCTCCACAGCCCCACAGTCAAGGCTGAGAGCTATTTGGATTAGATGAGGAATTTCAAGTGGAAACCCTCTGGATGTGTGTGAGTGCCTGTGCAAAGCTGAACTACGTTCAAAGAAAACAAATGGCTTCTCGGAGCACCCCTGCGAGGTCCCGTTCTAAAAGGGGGCACGGGTAACTCTCATTTTTCCTGCCACTGCAAGCTTAAATGGGATCATGGGGTGGGGGGAGGTCCTGAAAGCAGAGAAACAGGGAAAACCCATGACAGCTACAGTAGGAATAAATTGGCAAGATACGCTGTAAATAGCTCTGATGCTGAACAAAAATAAAACAAACAAACAAAAAAATCGTATTGCAGCCATTTTAAGATTTCTGCTTCCTTCTTCACCCCTGCCACTAAGCAGTCTTCTTCAACATGTGACAAGAAGAATTCAGAGGGATGCTTGCCAAGTGTTTTCTGACCCAAATCCTAGAGGTATCCTCCATCTGCAGCAACAGACAGCTTGCTGTGGTCTGTCATTACCTTCTGTTTGGTTTTCAACACCAGCTACGCTAGTTAAAGAAAGAAGATGCAACCACCAAAGAAACTGAACAGACAAACTTCAGAATCATTTCTGGGAAGCTTAAAGGAAGACTTCTCCAATCTTGAATGGGCCAGAATGCTAGGCAATAATGACTGAGGCATGTATATGTAAGCCTATTGCTAATAGCAAACACATATTAGGAAAACAGGCTCTGTAAAGCCAAGTGAGGAGGATTTCAGGACAAGAAATGAAAGGCAGAGCTAACCATTAAGTTTCTGTCACAACATCACACCTACCTACTCAGCCTCTATCTGCAGGCAATAAATGTCATAGCTTGAAAGAGTCAGGCTGTCAGAAATATTTTTTTTCCTGTAAGACTGAGACCCAGCTACACATCCATAAAGTTATTCTATGTAAATGTTTGCATGTGGCCCTTCACATCTAAGGTCTGTAGCAATGCATGGTATTTAGCAAAATGCCATTCCCCTAAAGGGCAGCATATTTTTATTCTTATAATTTTGCATGGAAATTAAAATGAACATATTTTAACATGGGAAAAGAAAACACTTTTCCCCCCAGCTAGGCACTGCTGCATGGCTGTGCTGCTGCTGCTGATGGCCTGATATTTTTCTATGCATATTCAGAAACAATTCAAATGTAACAAATGCCCATTTACCTACCACAAAAACCTGAGGTACTTAAAATGCTTGTCTTTGATAAACCATTCTCCCCTTTGAGGATCCATTAGGCCCAACATGAATGAAGCCTAAAAAGCTACTTAAAGCTTTTGGAGAAATCTCTAGATTTCTAGCTTCACATTTCAGTTACTGCTATGTTTGCATTGAGATGCTTGTCTGAGTTCTGCCCTGCAGGATTCAGAAAAAGAAAAATGTTCCTTTTGTATTGAACACAACCAGTAGGTATTCAGCTATTTTTCTGTATTATGACAGTACCATCTGGCATTCATCTGCCGGGTACCTCAGGAGAATGTCCCCTTCCTACTTGCCTGTATGATGCTGGCCAAAATGACAGAGTACACCAAAGGTTAACTTCCTGTAATGAGGTCTCTTGGCTTATCTTGAGTAAGACAGTAGCTCCCTTATATTCCTAACTTTGCATTTCACATGTTCTCCTGCCTGCCTGGAAAACAGGGTCATAGGAGATTCCTATGGGTCAGACACCTCCTAATGTGAAGCCAGGGGTAATCCTAACAAATTTAGTAACAACAATCTATAAGGCCAGTTAGCACTGCACATGCAGAAGGAAATGTGAAATTGAAATGGAAACCTGCCCAGTTAGGTTTGCTCTGTTACACTGAAAAGCTTTGTATAGTGGAAGCATAAACAAACCACTGCTCTTAGAAGTCATGGTTCACCTGCTGACTCAAACACTCATGTCTGTCAACCAGCATGAGAGAGGCCAAGGGGACTATCTGTTTGTGTTTCTCTTTTGGTCTCAACCTAATTTATCATGTCAGTTCCAAGATCTCCATTCCTTTCTTGAAAGGACTATAAAGGAAATTTGGCTTAGCTGTGCCCTCCAATTATTTGATTATTATTAAGCAAACAAACAAGACTTATCATGGACCAGTTCAGATTGCCTAGTTCAGCTCTTGAGTAACTCTTAAAGCTATTTTCATCCTACCCCCTTCCTCAAATGGCAGTTCCTTCATCCCTTTGAGGATATATACTTTAATACTCCTAACCCGCTTCTTGCAAACAGCCTTTTCAAGAGAAACAAGCCAGTCTTGAGCAATTACGACCTATAGATCTCCCTTCACTTCCTTCAAAGCCATTGTGGAGGTGCAGCTGAAACCCATTAAATTCAATTGAGCCCAAATGGCCCATAAGTCATATGGAAACTTCCTCTGGGCTTTTAACAAAGAGCTTTGCTTTAAATTCCAAATTACAAACAAATTCAGTGTGTTCAGCTTTCACTTAAAACATAAAAATTAAAGAAAACATACAGACAAAAGTTGCATCAAATCAGGGAGTATTATAAAAAGCACAAGCAGCTACTCTTGTTCTGAAGTTACATTCTTCAGTAAGAAATGTCATATTAATTCATGGGCAATATTTTCTCTAGTCTGGACTTGGAGCTTGCTTTATTCAGTGTGTGACTAAGAAAAACTGGTGGAATTCCTGACCCTATTCTCTCCTCTGAATTTTCCTAACAATGGCTAATAATAATAATATATATTCACATAATATACATATCATTTGATGTGTATATATGTATAATTATACTTTATCACATATAGCTACCAGACTAATCTCTAGGTTCCTCTATAATAAGTAGATAATAAACATTTATAGACTATATATACTCAACATTAAGTATTGTTTTATTGTGGGACAGTTTTTTTAAGTTGGCTAATTAATTATTGTGGCTTTATATTAAGACTCTCAATCTGCCTAAAATTAGGGATCAATATATCTACTGCAGGATCATAAGTCAGCTAAACACTGAAAAGATACAGGCAGATACTGAACTTGAAAATTATACAGCAAAATTGTTCCATAATATATCTTTATTCAGGCCCCCCATGGGACTGGCACGCAGTAAAAACCTTAAAAGAGCCTCTGCTTGAGGGTTAATTTCACCCTAAGGGCTCTAGGAATAACTGGAGGCACAGATCTTTATGACTTTGTATCAATTAATGTTTTTTACATTATTTTTAACAAGAACTTGATGAAAAATATCCTGCTCTACCTATTCTATTTGGCACCCAAGTTACAAGTCACTAGAAGGATCTGAATCAGTTTTAAAAGTGTTGTGGAGATATATTTTCTGAAAATATCAGAAAATATCTATTCTCTCTGAGAATGCAGAAGCCCATATGTTCCCGAGGCACATGAAATTGAAATTGAAACAAAAGGCAGCAGTGACTTTTGCTTTCATGGCTAATCAGGACCGTGCCAAGCACTGCTCCAAAATGTAACGGCTAGGTGGTCGTTTCTGTGCAGATTTTTTGTCATGGTGGGGCAATGCTGCCCACAGAGGGGCCCAGGGGCAGCAGGGCACCACTGCCTGATGATGGACTCTGCACCACCATGGTAGGTGGGTCAGGGCATTGACACATGGACTTCGCCTTCTTCCCATATCCTTGTGGCAAATCCCTTCAGCTGGCTTTGTACAGACCCGCTGGCAAGGGCAGTTAAGACCATTGCCATTAAACAGCCAGTTCTGTTCCTGCCATCCCTCCTACTCCTCTCCTTCCCCTAGCTCCTTCTCCCTACCTCCTCATGCTGCTCCCTCTGTGACAACCCAGCACTCCTTCAACTCACTGAAATCAGCAAAAGTAAATACTTCAACAGAGCCTTATACAACAAGCAAGAGGGATGACAGTGCAAGGAAGGTAGGACTGTGAAGTCAGGAGTGGAAAAAGGAGGAGCAGGGATGAATTGTGGCAACAATCTGCTTCACAGCACCACATCTGAAAGGCATCAAGTTTGTTAAATTAGCAAGAGAAAAGGATAGCTGAAATGCATTAGCCTGCATCTAAGGAAGAAGGAAAAAAAGAAGAAAATAGCTTAGCATAGTATATTTATATATATATAATGTACTATGATACTGTATGATATATATTTTATATATGTAGCGGCTTGACTCTCACCCCACTCCTTTCTCAACATCTCTCAAAATTCATTGGTAGTTAAATCTCACTCCTGACACAGTGATAACAGCAACAGAAAATGCAGAACTTCAAAGATGGCCACTGAGATCTGGGAATATTAAACAGACAACCCATTTCACAACAATGAATTAAGTAACACTTATTAGGAAACTTTTAGGGGTGGCAGAGAGTGGGAAGGAGAGGAACAACTGAAAACCTAGAAAGGAAAAATTTTGCTGAAAAATGTTACCTGTTTGAAAGAAGTATGTTCTCTGGTTTATGGTTTTTTCAATTGTCCTGAACTGCATATTCCACTGTAAACAGGAACACTATAAATCTGAAGAATTGTGGACAGGATATGTTGAATTTTGAGTAAGAGGGAGAAGGAGAGGAGATTCATTCACTCACTGTTGAGTCCCCACTGCCAAGCAATAGCAAATTAGGACTGCCTGAGAAACCAAGCGTGCTGAAATCTCCTCCTCTGGTGGATAAAAGTTATCTGAGGGCAAATTCGTCCCCATAGCTATAATGGGCTTACCCTAAGCTTCACAACCCAGAAAATGGCAAGAATCTAAGTAATAATAAAATCCCCCCCAAAACACCAGCCAACGTTCTAGCCATGTGGAAGGAAATAGTCCAGTATGATTCAACTGATGTTCGAGGGAAAAGACGGGAAATCTCAGGATGTGTCTGCAGCATTAAACACACCAAAACACCAAATGCAGAAATGTCTGCAAATCCAACACATCCCCATCTCAAGCCCAGCTCTGACCCAATTTGTCTTGGGTTGGCCCAAATACAGAAAAACACTGGCACCTGTCAGTCACTGTTAGGATACTTTTGTTTACAAGCTAATTCATGAGTGCTTTTCAAAACACTGTTGGTTTTCTTGTTTGTTCTTTGTTTTTTTTTTCTGAACAAAACACACTACTTCTAATTTGAAAGGGGATTTTTAAATGGTTATGATTCATAGGGATTTATGGATGTTTCCCAGGGAGTTTCAAAAGCCTGGACTTTCTTCCCACAACTCCCAGGAAATGCAGTTAAAAGTCTCCCATAGGTGGTTAGTTCAGCATGTTCGGACTGGTAGTGCGGGACAATCACCTGGCAACCTTTATCCCAAGGAGCAATCACCTGGCAGTCTCCATCCCAACACCTGCGTGGGGCAGAACCTTTACAGATGCTATCCAAGGCTGTGCCCAAAACTATTCCTCAGTGTGGTTGGGACCAGCATTAACTTGGACAACAGTTGCATGTGCAATTTCCATTTCTGTATGTTGCTAACTTGTAGAGAGACAGGATAGGACTGGAGGCCAGCGGAACAAACTGGGAAAGGGCAGGGGGGATGCTGACTTAGGGAAATGAACCTTAGGAAATTTCCTAAGCCAAAAGCACTTTGAGGACACCATTCTTTTTAACCTAAGAACTATTTCGCATTAATCCAGATTTAGCCACTGAGATTTTCAGCTCCAACTGGTTACAGTAAGCAATGCACTGGAAAGAGCTGGGTGAGGCTTTCTCACCCATCCACCTCACACAGGACTCACTTCCAAGAGATCTTTAAATGTCAGTCCTTGAGCAATGGGTTTCATACACCAGAGCCTGTTGCCTTGTACAATTTGAAGGGAGACCTTCCGTGTTTTGCTTTCCAGCTTTTCTATTCACCCTGAACATTGCCTTCAGTGATAAAGCTAAAAAACCCCACCCTTGCTTGTTTTCCTAACAATATTTAATTCTGACAAGCGCATTCAGTATGCATCATGAAATATGCAACCCTGTGACTAATGAGGTATTTGCACGTAAAGGCCATATACAGTAAACTGCAGGGCAATAAAAGTAAAGCAAAACCATGAACTGATCAGCCAGCTGTTAAAATGATGCAAAGTGTGCCTTATTAAATGTGTTATGCTATACCCAGACGCTGACTAGAGCTCAGCCCTGGCTCCCTCAGTAAAGCTTCACCTTAATAAAGCTATAGGTCTCCATCTCTGTTACCACACATTATCTTTCTGCTTTTCAAACACTGATGGAAGTTCACCTCTCTGCTGTCTCCCTCCTTTCGACTCATCACGTAAAGGGAGTACTATTTTGATTTTATGCGTGAGATTGAGTCTGCTCCAGTGCTAAGCATCCTATCAGCATATGACCAACTAGCAAAGCTGACATTTTTGCCATGATTATCCACGAAAAGTGTTTCCTACCTCTGATTTGCAAGAGCCCTATTCATGAGAAATGATTAATAGCTCACTAGTGCTGCCAAAAAGCACATAAATCTAGACATCCTCTATGCTCCTGACATGCCACTCATCTTGTAGATATGTTCAGATCTCTCTCTTCCTCTCACCCGCTTATCTATGTCTGATCCCCAAT
The DNA here is from genome assembly GCF_963662255.1 of Cinclus cinclus. NCBI lineage: Eukaryota > Metazoa > Chordata > Aves > Passeriformes > Cinclidae > Cinclus > Cinclus cinclus. The sequence goes on from NC_085046.1 coordinate 63,332,130, forward strand.
GGGCACACGCTCATGCTGATTAGGCAATACAGTTGCTGACTGGGACAATTTTAGGCTTACATTACTGATGGCACCCAATTAGAGGCTGCAGAAAGCCGTGTCCTTCCTGGCTTGTACTAGACAACCATGATTAAGTGTTAAGTGCCTTCTAAATTAACAGGCAGTATCACCCATGTGTCTGTTACAACTTATCAGGGTAAGAAACCAGTTCCACTGCCAAGTTTTCTCCATTTGCAGTTAAGTCTCCCAGACTGTAGAGTAATAGAGCTGAGAAGAGGGCAAGCTGCACACAAGCATACACCTGACTCAGCTGATGCTTAACATATTCAACAAGGTTTCACACACTTGGCATTAAACACACCTCTAAGCACCCCACTCAGATGTGATAGATTTAAACAAGCACTGTCTGAACCAGAGCCCCTGGTGTCATTCTCCATCCCGTCACCACCCTCCCCTCCCCCCTCCCCGCCTAATAAAAGATATTTCACAGTTCTTGAGCATCCTTCTTCTGAAAATACCTCCATAATTTCAGTGAGGCTCCTGGCACAAGAGGACACACAAAAAGCAGCTCATTGTGCCTAGTGTGTGAAGAGACTATCAAGGTTGCAGTGCTTTCCCTACGTCTATCCACTATGACACCAGCCTTTAATTGTTCAATCGTGTTCTACTTTTTAAATAATACAGAGTACAACATGCCTTTTCCTCACTGACTTCGGTGCAGACAGGTTACAGCTTGCCACTGGGTTTTATTACCATATTCACATTGTTCCCTGTTGTTGCAATCCAGCCCATTTTTAATTTAAGATATTAGCATCACACCTCAGAATCATGCACATCTCCCACTGACATCTCTGGAAACCCCAGCTATTATCCCAGCTTCATAATAATAATAATAAAAATCAATGCTAATATTAATAAAATAATTGTAAAAGAGCACTATTTTTTCTAGGTGTGTTTCAATAAGATTACTGGCACCCATGGTCTGGAGTTTTTTCCTTCTTAACTTCCTCATGAGTAATTACTGGTCCAAGCTTACAAGCAGCTATCCTCTTTTGGGTGCATCCACTCTGAATTTTGCCGGATCACAGGATCACACATTCTCAACAGATTCTGTTTGTGGTCATTGGGCTTTAGTACTGCACATACTGCTTAACAAGTAAATACCTGGAAAGAATTGCAGCAATGCAGAGGGGTGTCTTGTCTAGTTGGGCAGTCTTTACAACTGTAAATGCTGCTCCATTCTCCACATACCTGACCTCCAAGATACCTGGTCCTTTTTCTAAGTAACAAATGCACTTTCATCAAAGCCACTCAACTGCTTCTTTAAAGAGAGAAGAGAGGCCTCTGTAATTTTCATTCCTGTGCCAAGGACAATAAAGTTATTCGTGTTGCTTCTCTGGCCATTGCATCTCAAATCTTTCAGAAGCAGAACATTTTGTCACTCAAAATGATTTGCCATGACCTGGTGACAGACCCGTATCCTGCCAGGCTGTTTGTGCAGCTCTAGCCACAGGCTACATCCCTGAGAAGGAAGCAGATGATGACATGAACAGGTGTTCATTGCAGCTGTATTTTGTGCAATGCTGTTTGCAAAGTATATAACCACACAAATTAAACAAAAAAAAAAAAAAAACCAAACAACGGCAACCTTTTCTTGTTGCTCAGCCTGCCCAAGCCTCCCTGGCCAGTGAGTCATAAGAGCCGAAGGGCATTGAGTCCCCTCCTGCTCCCAAGCCAGGCTCGAAGCTTCTTACCTGACTTTTTTTCTGCTGCGTTTGGAGCAGGTCTCTCAGACCAAGTAGCTAAATTCTGCTCAGCTTTCACTTTGCTTGATTATTGCCTTCCTACAAGCAGCTAAAGACATGTTTAAATATTACTATCATTTAGCCTGAAGGAAAACTGTTTAGCACATTTAACGTCTCTACCCAGAGTGCAGACTTTACATAGATGTAAGAACCATCTGATGGCAGCCACTAACACTTTCCTGTATGAAAATATAATCTTCTAAAAGAACAGCTACATGCAAAGTAAATAGAAAATTCTTCTATACAGCAACATAACTTGCAGCCCCAAGTGCAAAAGAAGATGTTTAAAACTGTGAATTTCAAAGAGTGAAGGGTATTTTTCATTCTCATTTCTGTTATGTGTGCAAAGCAGAGCAGTAAGGACAAGGCGTTAATATTATCATCTTCCAAAAGGCACAATCAAGGCAAATGGAAACTGATGAAAAGCCCATCTGCTGGGTATATACCCACCTCTCAGCTTTCCAGATAGCACAAAACCTTTGTTCTTTATAACTGTGCTGAGTAACCTAGAATTGAATACAACACACACAAACAGACTCATCCCAAAAGCTTTCCATGTGTATTTTTACCTGTCCATGTATTTTCTTGGCTATTTCACTGGGAGAACAACACACCAACTTCTCTAAGGTAACACCCCTTGGTAGTGCACATAGGAAACATTATCTACTGGGGTTGGCTGCACTGTCTAATTAGAGAACTCCTGACAGCTCGTCTTAACTAAGTTTCATAATTATGTGAGCAAGCATCAGCAATCCTCACTCAGCAGTTCCATGGGAGCTTTCTCAGTAGATACCATTTATCCTATTTCTTTTGGTGTCAGTCTTATTTCACCATTTACAGTACTAAGAATAGTTTTCAGATACCCTTTTTCCACAAAAGATTTTGCTTGTTGCTTTGGAGACTCATACCGAAAGCAGAGCAGAGAGGAATAAATGACATTTGGGGTATTTCATTACAGCCATAACCTCAAAGGGAGAAGGAAAAAAAGAGAGATGTTTAAAATAACTTTTGTTCCTCTTGTTCACAAAAACATACTGACAAATAACATATTTGTATTCTGGCAGTAGACTACATATTTACAAGAGCTCTTCTGCCTGTCTCCTTTTGTATAATAAAATGCTCTTACTCAAGATTCAGGTTATTTCAAGGATTGTTCAGTGAAGACTTATTCTACAGCTAACAAATGCATGATTTAACCAAGGAATGCCCAGGAGTAAGCGTAGGAATCAACACTCAGCTTAACCTTATTCTCCTTTGGCAGGTGCTGTACTTTCACAGACACAAATACAGCTAGAACAACTCTCAGGGAAACGGGAAAAAAAAAAAAAAGGAGAAGGAAATTATTTTCATGGATCATTTACCCCAACTTTTCAAACTTATTTCCTATTTTTTAATGAAAATAAGTATAACACAGCATTTAAATTCAAATTAGTGACATAAAGAACCATGACACACTGAAGTTTCTTATGGCACTGTGCATGTTCTGGATGTTATTTTGGTCCTTCCTAAATCAAAAGAGCAATCTGTCTAGCTGAAGTTCATGATGCCATTTTGTGAGTAAAGAAATTAATGTATATCAGGACCCAGTAAGACTTGAAGTGTAGGAAGCAACTTTCTCTACTGCTCATTTTTCAAGAGCATGTGTTTAAACCTCACTTAATGGGAGCAGTGAATACTCTCATCTGCTTGGCATAGCGAAATGATACCAGATAAATCGTGACATGTTTTGGGAGAATTTTATCACTAAATATTATGCACACACAGTCTTGATCCTTACACAGTTTGATGAAAAAAAAAGCTCAAACGAGTAGCATAAAAGGTTTTTTTTTCCCTAAGCTAAGAGAATCTTGCATGACCTAAGCTCTATTTTCTTTACTTAAATAAAGAAACTGAAAATACAAATCTTGATCTTTCTGAATAAATTAATGTTAATTAAGTAAGGAAAGTAAAAGTTGGGTGGTTCTAGCACCAGCAGAATCAAACACATCCCATTATTTAGCTAACACGAGCAATTTTGTTAAACAAACTATACCTTTGTTCTGTAAATATTGGAAGTTAGGCTTTGGACAGATGTTCCCTGCTGTATACAGGCGTGCTAGGGAAAGGTTAGAGCCCCAGCTGCTGATCATCACTTCTTTGCAGAGGTTACTGCCCCCTCACATTTGTTGGCAGAGCTTGCTTACAGAAACACTCCCGGAGCCACTTGAAGTTAAAGTGAGTGGCACTACTATTTAGACAGTTTAAGCTAACTAGCAAGGTTGCTGAAAGAGTTCATGCCTGACTGTACCTTTAAACTTTCAGTGTTCACAAGACTGCAAGTTCTCACAACTTCTAGTCAGGGCAGAAGATTTTCTCACCTTTTTGTGTAGCACCAGAGATCAAATCCCCAATGCCATGCTTGTATATTTAACCTTAAGTGCCTCCTAATTAAACACTGACAATTGTGTTAAACCTGTTAGCCAGCTACAGCCCTGTTTCTCCTCTACCCTTCTGTTTTGATTAGCTTTCAAATCACTTTTTGCAAGTCTGTGCTCTTCAAAACAACAATCAAAACCCGTGTTATTTCACTGTGCAAGGGCATCCTGAAGACCTGTTTGACACATGTAAGGATGCACCATCTCAGGATACACAAAATGCAGTGATACTGGGATGCACCAGGCTATGGGCAGAATACAATATGTAAGGTATGCTAAGATGCTCTAGACAAGCGCCTCACCTTTCTCCACTGTTTTCTCACCTTCAAAAGAGTGAAACTTTTGCTGTGTTCTTTGAAATATGAGTGAAAAGTGCTACTTGTTTGTGCACTGATAACTGTTGTTAAGAATATAGATCTGCTATTTCTTGGCTAGTTAAAGAAAAGAAAATGCATCATTCAGGAATCTCATCAACAGATAATTAATACTGGTATGCATAGTTATGATGTTTGTATAAAGCAAGGCTTATTTTCTCACTCTTTTAAAAGTAATATGTATCTATGAGTAAATTCCAATATACCACCAATTAAGTCATACATTGAATTTACAACTGTTTTTGAGGGATTTTTTTCTAGTTTTTATTCCTGTCAGGATATTGATTAAGCTTCAGAAAGTATCATTCACAGCATTCTATTTATGTGATGGTGTCCATATCCAAGTGAAATTGCTATGTCCAACATCCTTTTCCAAGAAAAAAATATTATTTTGCAGACAAAACAGAAGTTATCCAAGGCTTTTAAAAAAGAATTTTCTGATTCTTTCTTTCAGTGTAGAATTACTTTATTTTCATGCATTTGTCTACCTCCTCTTCTGCTTGAGTCACAGGCAATACCAAGTAGCAAGTACGCCAATAACCATATTAAAAGGACATTACAGATACAAAGTCAATCACTCAAAACTTACAACCTTACACGATTTCCTAGACAATTGCATTTCAGGCCCCTTGGCATATACATTGCATGCAGGACTATGGACGACATAACTACTTCTTCTCAAAGCCATTTCCGCATTCAGTGAACAGAATAGATGCTAATTATTACGTATGGGAATGTTCAGGGTTTTGGGGTTTTTTTATTTTTACTGTTCTCCATGAAACACCAGAAATACAGATATTTACGGAGCTGTACTCAAGGCTTGCTACAAAGGCAGACTTCTGAATGTCTGTTGACTTTTCTGTCGTGCCATCCTCGTACTACTCGAGTGTTTTGCAAGCAAGAAATCACTCTTATATGATTCTGCGAAAGGAATGAGCTCCCCTGTATTTTCACAGGGGGAAAAATCATACCGTGACAGCCCCAAAAATACATAGTTATTAAGTAATTTCCCCTAAATCTCCACAACTGAATAACTTTCCACCACATCCCTTCTATGTTTTAACAGTTCTCAAATTCTTCTAGCATGTGCACTAGGACATTTGGAAAGCCGGGACCCTGACAACACTGGGACATGTTGCTTCTACCTCCCAAGTACTGAATTCTTTCTCCAAACTATTGGTTATACATTTATTTTTAAGACAAGCAAAAAAAGCAACTTATTTCTCTCAAACTTTTCTTCAAGGGGGAAAAATAAAAAAAAGCCACATTTTCTTGGAAGCTTTAGGTATTCCTCCAGATGCAGTCTCCAGTCTGTACATTTTTTCAGTCCAAATAATATACATTTGACAAATCTATAAGCAAGTGAAAACAGGGTCTTGTGATTAAAAGTGTCAAGCAAGTTTAACTATAGGTGGCATTCACAGCTTCACCTATAATTGCTCTCTCCTAAAACGAGCCTTCTGGTAATCCAGTTTTGTGCATATCTACACAAAAGACTGAGGCTGTGCTAAGAGGTCTTATTCATTCCTCTGATGATCTGAAACAAACAGGCATCAAATGATTTTTATCATGCAATCACTGTTCACAGCTTCAGCAGAGTACCTGAATACAGCACAGAGACACAAATGAGCATCTGAAGCACAAATGAGTATCTAAACCCCCTTCTTGACATTCCTATATAGGAACCAGTAAGCTGGTTGTGAATTTATTACTGCATGAGGAAGTCAGAAAATAAATAAATAAATAAACCACTTCTAGCTGGCTTGGAAGAAATGCGTGACTTGACCCAGCCAGTTCTTATCCTGGTGAGTCAAGGCTGCATCTGTCCTGATATGGCCAGCAGTCATTAACAGACATGTCTTCTCATGGTCAACACTATTCCATAAAGGAAAATACAAGAATGGAAAAGGCCTTGTCCCTAATAAACTTGGCTCTGTGACATTGTAAAGAGCACCTTAAAACGTGACCGACATCTGCATTCCCCTTTGTCTTGCTCTCGTAGAGTTTCTAGAGCCAGCTTTTCTCAAGCTCAGTTTTTATGTGTGTCTATGGACTACATGAGTAAATTATTGCTCTATCACAGCTCATTTACTCAATATACTACAACTTACTGTAGTTCCATAAAGGGCTAAGAAATCCTTGATGATTTGAAACTCTGTAGTATACTACTCCACTTAGCAGAATCACTGAATAATAGTAAAATAAAATCTGTCATTAACTGAATAATTGTTTTATTTCCCCCCCTCCGCGGTAGTCGAAGGAAGCATACAAACAGTTCATGTCTTTTTATGGAAATTAAAACTAACACATTCAACTAACTAGGGGGTGGTTTCCCCTTTTTTAAAATCAGAAAAATATTTTTCAGCACGTATTTATGTTTTCAAGATTGTCTTGACATCTGTTCTTAAAAAGCACAATGAAAGGCTTTTAACTACAAACACTGATAAAATATGGTAATGCTCTGTTTTGCCCTGCTGCAGAACAGCCAAGTAATAAGGATTTGCATGACTAAGCTTCTATTATGCTGACATATGTAAAACTGAGGAACAATCATTCTTTCTGGTTTGACAACATTTAGAAGGGAAACACTCCTTATACTCTCCTCTAGGACATGTTGGGCCCCAGACAAGATGAACAGCATTATTCAACCAAATCAAATTTTAAATGGGTGTTTAAATGCTGAGTTCTCTTAAGCAGAGACACTTGGATAGCAACTTTATTGTGTGAGCTGAAGGGCACTAGGGGTTTGATTGACACTTGCAAACATAAAGTATTTTATTTGACATGCTTCTACACGTCTTTGCCACACCATCCAGAATCTGCTTCCTAGATCTTAAATAAATGTTCAGTTAAGCTTCTTGAAACACCTTTGCAAAACTCCTGAATCTGTGAACAATATATTGAAAAACAATATTCAGCTAAAGGATAAAAATGTTAATAAACATTTCCAAACTTAAGTGCCTAAGATATTTTCACACCTCTAACTTCCACTGGCCAACTTTCCTTTGGAAGCAGCATCTGCAGGTCCAATTGACTTGAAGTGACTGCCAGGTGCTCAGTTGCCCAGAAGAATATGATTTATTGGTCTAATTTTAAAATGTTGCCCTCTTTCAGAATTAAATTTTTCCCTATTTACTCACTATCTTCCATTGTATTGTACAGTGTGCCATAACTTAGATTTCAAGAAAAATCACAAAAAATTGCAAATAAAATGTAACTCTGGGCTAAGGTACTCAGGGGTAATGAGGCACCATTTATTTTCTAGACACCTAATCCCTACCATAACTTTCAGCATACATCTGCTTGAATGTCAATAGACTCAGATGTGTGTATCTCCAACCTATCTAGAGCATCTAGATAACACATACAAAATAACATATCCTTACCATTTCTACTAAAAAAAAAAAAAAAGATGGTGTATTTCTGAAGATAAAACTGTCAGCAGCAAGAAGTCAGAAGCTGGGTAACAAAGTACAACTATTATGCTTTGATATAAGGCATAATATATTTTTACTATAACTATCTCCCAGACAGGGTGAAGTAGAAGTCAGTGAGAAAGAAGAATTTCCATGCTCCCATAGGATACACACATTTGTAAAGATGCAGAAAGAAAGCCAGGATTCAACACACATCAATCTCAACCTCCTGAAAGGAATTCGGCTTTGAATGGTGAGTCTAGCTTGGCCAGCAATTACAATTTTTAACAAATAGATACTGAAAGTTACTAGAATTGTGATTAGAGCAGGGAATTGGGAGGACTATCACGGATCCTGAATGCATCACTGTTGTCACTGCACCTTTGACATCTCATTGCTGCATTCTGGATAAACTTTCATTAATGGTAATCACCAGCAGAAATCTTCAGCTTTGTTTTGTACATAATAAAACTTTAATCATTGTGTTATCTGCCCCTTTCCATCTGTTTGCCTCTTCCCACTCCCTCCCCCTCACCCAACCTCCCTCACAGAAAACTTTCTGAGCTGTTGGCCAATCCAAATCAGTGACTGCATTTTGTACATACCCACTGATAGCACTGATATTGTCAGAGCAGAACAGGTGGAAATGCCCTGATGAAAAGACAGACTGTTTCCTAGTGACCTGTTGGTAGTCACTTGGGACAAAAGAGAGGTTGAGATGACACGAGGAATAGAAAACAAATTTAATAATTATGCAGTAAGGCAGTAAGCCTAAGTGTCTTATGTAACTATATATGTACATACAAAATTAGGATACTTTTCTGCTTACTGTTTTTTCAGCAACTCACCAAGTATTATCTTAATGCGAAGAATAATGATTTCCATTAAAACTTATCAGTAGGCAGCAAGTGTCCTCAAGAGGATGTACATTTCCTTCCTTTCTCTTTTTTCCTTTCCAGAACCACTTTCCTCAAGCAGGGAGAATTTTTTTCCCTAGGATTTAAGCTGAGAAATGCCACATTCAAAATCACAGGAAAATCAGATAAATAAGTACAGAATTGCCCCCTGATTTAATTATTTGGAAATACTGTCCTCCTGATTAATGCCTCCTTTGGACTATCTCACGAATGCTGCAGTTAACTAACTTTCTTTTGATCCTCCTACTGGGAAATATAGAAAGGATGACATGATGGGGGTGGGTAATTATGCTCCAGAAGATGAGAGTATCTCATCCATACTAGGAATGCTAAACTCAAGTAGTTCCTTCTCCAGACTCCCACTACAAACTAGAGATGCCAGTGTGAAGCTGTTTAGCCAGTTTCAAATTGGTAGATGTTCTCATGTTCTTGCAACACCTGGCATATGGTGAATGCATTGAGACTTGTAAAAAAAAAAAAAACAACAACAAAAAAACAGTGATTCATTGTTAATCATTCAGAAAACAGCCAGAGATTCATGGTAACCCTGTATTTCTGGAACAGTACAACTACACCCCAATTTTTAATCTGTTTTACGAGACAGAAACTGCAGGTGGGGTTGAGAACAGAATCTGAATCCTGATCTGTTTTCCAGAACTTTGGGGAGTGTATTATGCGTGGTGAGCTGTGAAGATTCAAGGAGTTAACTCACAGCTGGGAGATTGGTATGAATTGTGCACTTTTCAATGATGGGCTCAGCCTTGCACAAGCAGCTTCATTCACGGGTTGAGAAGGATCTCTTGTAATAGCTGAATTCTAATCTCCTAGTTTGACACAATTACTTTTCACAAAACAGACACACTTCACTTGGGCCTACTCCAGGATAATAATGATTTGTCTTTGCATAAGGAATATTTTAAGTAACTTTTTAATCAAAATCTTCACTCATTTCACTCTCCCACCTGTGATTTTCCATAGTTAAATCTCAGGGTCTGAATCCTCACTTTGATCTCCAACAGGAAGGCATGTTAATTACTTATCTTCTTTAAAATCACTGCAGTGCTGCTCCAAGCTTAGCAGGAGAGATATTCAGATTCAGCAATGCCTGCTACTTTCTTCCTCTCTCATCACCTCTGCTTAGCACCAGAAGTGAACCAAAGTGAAGGTGGACCCTACTGAAGAAGTGGACATCACAAAAGACACAGACATTGAGGGACAGGCACAGCATATCCCTCAATCCACAGAGGTAGGAGGATTGAGGAGGGACTTGAGCAGGGCTTTGGTGAGTGGAGGATAGCTGGCAGAGAACATGTAGAGGCCAGTATGGGGTGAAGAGCAAGGAAGTGAAAGCATGCATAGCTGTGTAGTGGGAGGCCAAAGCAGGAGAAGGATGAGTCAAAATATCTATTCTTGGGCCTCTGAAGCAGAGAACCTGCCCTGTGCTAAATTGAGTAACACAGACCAGTCCTCCAGGCCCTGGGCAATTCCCTCTGTCCTGTGAAAGCTGAACATTTCAGCATCCAATTATCAGTGCAGCCAAGGAACAGCTGCTGGGCTGCCCTTGGGAGCAAATGCAACAGCACCTGGGGCTCTCTTCATCAGGTGCTATCCCTGCCATGGGAAAAAATTAACTCCTAAGAGACTGCATGTCCACATACATACGGCAGATAGGAAATGTACAGCTAAGCATTATGAAGTCTTGGATCAAGCTGAGTAAACCCTTCTGAATCCTGGGCAAGCTGTGGGTTTGAAACCATACCTCACCGGGCCTGGGCTCAGTTCTGCTATAAATCAAAAATGGGGAAGCATCACCAATGGATAAACAACATCATAAGTCCTGTTGTTCGGCTCCTCTTTTCATTGCGGCACAATGCATGTGGTGTCCCAGTCATTTAATAAAAATTTACCCAAAAAAGGGTAATAATCTTCAAAATTGTACTCCTCTCTGTTCATCAATTACATTAATAACACACTCAATACACCAGCAGAGGTTTCTTGAAGTAGATGAACTCTAAGTCTGTTTTCAACAAATTAAAGCCTGCCAATAAATTAAAGTATCCTATTGGGGCCAGATGTAAACTTCATTCAGGCAAGCAAAAGTGCTAGTAACCAGGAGTAAATTCAGCCTCTGTGTGAGGAGCACTGCCTGTATTTTTTTGTACTTTTTTAACAATGAAAAATATTGATGTTTTTATTTAAACATATCTTCCAAAGAATATGGGAACCACTGGAAAATCAAGAGATAAATGATGTGATAGGGAAGAACTTTACACTTAGATCAATTTGTTGCATTGCAGCTCAGGATTCCCTGGAAAATGTAAAAAGCAGGCAAGCGAGTTACATGGGGCAAGACAGCAAGGAGCACATAAGGCTGGGTTTGTTCAAAAGTGCTTCCTCAAAAGAAACAGCTATACAGCTATCCAATCCAACTTCACATCTGCTTCCAATTTCATAGTCTTCTGTGTCTTTGATGAAAACCCAATTTTTCCCAAAAGGAATCGCAGCACAGTAGAGTAAAGAAAGGTCTATTGATAAATCTAATGCATCTTTTACAGAGTGTGATGCTTCAGGGGTTTGGCAGTGGTGGGGGGAGAAGGGTTTTGTCTCATAATGCTTTGCTGCATCTCTAAAGCTCTCTTTACATGTCACCACCTTCTAACCTAAGAGGCAGCCTATTTCAAGCAAGACTAAACTACCTCATTTTTTTTATCAGGCTCCCTAGGCATCTTAGACACTCGCCTCCATCTAAGCAGACAGTCTGAGATTTTTTTTTTAGCTCACAATTTTAAGCAATGTGCAGCAGCACAGGTTCAAGTCCACTTGACACTAGAATGTTCTTTTGACAACCTCTCCAAAGAGACCAGAAAAAGAAGAATAACACAACAATAAATAATGCTTATTTTATTTTGTTTCTTTCATAGAAGCTCAAGAAAATTACTTATCCTACTAAGACCACCGTTCAGAAAGTTCTTACAGTAATGCTAGCCCTAGCTATGTGCTAGTTCACATTCCAGCTAGTTATATTAAACTCTTGGCCCTTTCAAAATTAACAGAAATCAACAGGGACAAGACACACTGCTCATGTTTCAAAGCCCACAAAAACTTTGGGGTGTTGTCTGTCATCAGCCCACTATTTTCTGTTTTGCAGCCTTGTTGCCAGAAACAGTCCCCAGGCTACGCAGGACACATAGCTTTTCAGGGGGACATGAAAGGTACTATAAATTGCTATCCGACACAACTGAGCCTGAAATCTGACTTGTATAAGGATGCAAAATTCCACTGAAGTCAGTGGGCCTGTGCTTATTAATGTCAAGGCTTCATTTCACCCATTAAAAGTGAACTGTCAGCTAAGCTATGCTCTATGAACTCTTGTGGGATTTCCTGCCTTCTTAAGTTACGTGTTTCCAGTTGCTTAGAGTCCCGCTAAATGTACGAGTTTAAAATAAATGCATTTTTAGGGACACAGAATACTCTGCCTGCATAACATGATGCTTCCAATGGAAAAAAAAAACACACAGAAATATAATGTATTTAGTGTAAAAGCACACCTATCCTTCTAAAAAAGTGTGTGCAGGAAAGGCAGAGTATTCCTACATGCGACAGGAAGGTCATGTCAACTACAGGACAAAGGCCTTAGTGGTGATCTGGCCTTTTCTGCAGAGCCAGTCTTGGGATTGTACCAGTTAACCTGATGCTTAGTACAGACCTCTCCCACCAAATTAAAAAAAAAAAAAAAAAAAAAAAAAAAAACAACAAAAAAGCCCAATAATTTTTTTCCTTTCCTACAGCCAAGACAAAGACATAAACGATGCTAATTTATTTAATATAGTTTCTTATTTCAGCACCTGTCTGGCGGTCTGTGAAGCTTTGGGACTGGCTAATCCAATGAATGATCTTTAATCAGACAGTAATATTAGGTGCTAATAGCTCCGATAAAGGGGCTGTTTAACACAACTGTTAGCACAAAGGCGTGCCTGCCACAACAACTATTTCAACAATGCATTTGCCAGTTATATTAATTAAAACTAATTCCTTGCAGGCCACAGAATGCACAGAGTAAACCCACACGGAAAATGTCTAGTATCTACCATGACAAATCACATTAAAGAAAAAAAAAAAGTAAAATAAAATTATCCTAAGGCAATGAAATTTGTCTCAAAAAATATACTCTCTTGGAAATTCTCAAATTGTAAATTCACAGCACAGCTGAAGAAGCCTTTAATAGAGTCTTCTGAATGTATAGCTATACATCTTTGGCTCTGTCCTGTGACTTCATAGAAGTAATTAAAAGCTTCTTGTAACTCAAATACAAAGCATTGAGCCTTGCTAAAGGTCCAGAGAAGACAGTCATTTATGTGCCATTTAGAGGACTCTCCAAGACTAGAGTGGTTTAAGTGAAGTAGCAGAGTTAAGTCTCCTAGAGAGGTTAGCAGTATTTTTTTTCTATTTCTAGAGAGATTAAATAATTTTTTAAAAATACCTTTATCAGGCTATAAAAGGGTAAATTCTTAACCCTCTGCATACAAATTTCACGCATAAAACTTTTAACTAGTTCATCTGGAAAATCTTAGTTAGTATTATATAAATTATTTTTAGGTTATTCTTTAGAAGTGTTTAGTCTGCAGAAAAGTGTTTATCTCTCCAAAAGTCACACAATACTAACAGGAATACACAACTTAAGGGCTTCAGTATTCAAAGGAATCCCCAAGGATATTTTGGTTAAGAGGTAAAATGCATCCAAGTTAACTCCCCAATTCGTTTTCTTCTGCAGTCTGTGAATGGAGAGACAATCAGTAAGCAAAATGAGAAGCTGCTCTCAACGTGAATGTACAGCCCCAAAGCTGTACTCAGCTGTGATAACATCTGCCACGACCCGTAGGAGCCATAACTTGGGTGGATAGAAGACGGCTATGAAAAAAACACACTCCAGAAATCTGTTCGAGGCTCAAACACTCTTCTATTAAAATGGGAGTGGTGGACATATTGATGTGTTAAAGTTTTCTTGCTAGCAGATCAGTCCCAAGTTATCTGTATCTATCTTCGGGGCACAGAAGATTAAAAACCATCTGGACAATCTGCTGGACAATCCTGGGCAATCTGCTCTAGGTGACCCTGCTGAAATAGGTAGTTTAGACAAGATGACTATCAGAGACCACTTCCAGCCTCAATCTTCCAATTATGAAACTAAAAGGGAAAAAAAATAAAATCTATTAACACCTACTCAGCTACCTCGCTGAGAAGTTAACAGGAAAGGAGTGCATAGTTTTTTTTTGACGATGATGCTGCAATGTTTCTGAAGCTCCATTCACTTTCAGCCGTCAGTAAGGAGTGTGAGAAAGCTTTCCTTTACAGGATTTTTGCAAACCTTTAGCATTATCTTAATGCAGTTTTGTTAAGTGAATTATTTATTAACTTGATACTCTCATTGATTCACATAGGGAACTCCCACAAAAGCAATCAATTTGGCTTCTGAATGCAAATCAATAGCAAGCATTTAAAGGGATATTCTTCCTCTGATGCACATAGGAAAGTCCCATGAAACAATAATAGGAAGTGTACAAAAGCGTCTCTTGCTAAAAATTGTGTGAGATAAAGACAACTTTTTATTATGTCGGTTTTGGTGTTGTTTTGAGGCTTTGTTTTTAACCTGATTTACATTAGGCATCACTGAAAGTTAGCCTGGACTCTGTTTAAGCTTTCTCAGACAATATAATTTCTTCTCTGACTGGCATTGCCAAGTTCTTCTACAGGTTATTTCTGTAAAAGTACATTTATTCTGGAATTACCACTCACTTCATAAAACAGAGTCTCTGTTACAGGATTTAAACATAATCTCTATTCTGAAATAAAACATCCTTACAAGACTCTGTTTTGCAAAATAACTTCTCCCATAATAGCTGTGTCAATTAGCTTTAACTTTTAGATATGTTCTAAGTTTAGCTGGCCAGAATTTTAAATTTGCATTAACAAAAAGCCAGACTTTATTGTTTTATTAAGGTTTACAAGCCAATCACTTCCTGGTTCTCAGTAAGTTTACAGCCCAATATTCAACGGACTGTAAATTGCTAAATAGACTTATGTTAGCCAGGTACTGGGTTGAGTTATTTTATTGTTTGTGAGGCAAATTCATTTTGTCCTGGAGTAGATTTTTCCCCAAGGAATATGCATTAAAACTATTGGAACTGAGAATTAAAAGAATCCCTGTATCTGTCAATAATGCTGCGCAAATGTTAATGCCTTACAGAAGTACCTTGTGTTAGAAATGCTGTTGTCATACATTAAAAAGAAATAGTATCTTAGAAACTTTTAAAAATTCCAACTTTCCAGAGTACTTTGACTCAAGAGATGTCAAATTACTTTGCACTTTTTCTTGATACCAACACAATGCTGGTGAATCATGGCTATAATCATCATGACCACAAACAATTACCGGTCCAGATAAAACATTTCAAATAACAAAGGACAGACAGCTGCTAATCACCATGACAGAAGGTTTTTTTAAAGGGCATTTATTTGACAATTATTTGAACTATGGCACCTAAACTGGTGCCCATTTTCTTTGTCAGTTTATCCTCGACTTGATCAACATTCCACATCCTGCCCTGATTCTGTATGGAGGCCAGCAATAGCTAGATCGAAAACATTAAATGAAAATCCACTTAATTTAATGCAACAAGAGTGGCTTTGTGCGTAGGCTTTGCATCTAGTCATTTATTTTCTCCAGGCGTGTAAGACTTTGCTGTTTAGGACAAGAATCTCTCATGTATCTCCTCATTTTCCTCAACTCTTGTTAGTGAAAGAACTGCAATCCTCTCACAGACATCGGCATCAGTAAAAGAGATCACAGATCATATTTTTCAATAAATGTATCCATTCCACTGTCCCCACAGAAGAGGGGTGCAACATTAAGGAGGGACTAACAGATGATGAGAGGTTTGGAACACCTCCTATGAGGAAAGGCTGAGAGAGTTGAGATTTTTTCAGCCAGGAGAATAAAAGGCTCCAGGGAGACATTATTGTGGTCTTTCATCACCTAAAGGAGGCCTTTAGAAAAAGAATGGGAAAAAACTTTTTTAACACAGCCTGTTGCAACAAGTCAAGCTCAGGGTGATGCTCTTAAACTGAAAGATTTAGATTAGAAATAAGGTAAGGAAGATTTTATTTATTTTTTTTTTTAACAATGAGTGTAATGAAAAACTGGGACAAGTTGCCCAGAAAAGATGGTGGATGCCCTGTCTCTGGAAACATGGGAAGCCAGGCTGGATGGGGCACTGAGCAACCTGATCAAGCTGAAGATGCCACTGCTTATTGCAGGGGGATTGGACCATATGATCCTTGAAGGCCCCTTCTAACCCAAACTATTATATGATTTTCTTGGCCAGTGAAAATGCAGACACACACACACACACAGAGAGAGAGAGAGAGAACTGATTTAAGACAGCATTCATATTGTCTTGGGATCAGCAGTGAATTAGCCCTCATTCCAGACTGGCCCGACTCCTTGTTCCTTCCTCTGTGGCACAGAACAATGTGCTGTCTACCACCATCTGGACAATTTGCTGAACTCTGCCTAGTGAAAAAAACGTATTTACCACGCTGTCCTTCCTTGTTGCCTTATGCTTATGCTATGTACTATTGATCCTAAGCTTTCTAAAGGATTCTCAGAAATTACTTTTGCCCACACAGAGGAAGTGTCAGAGGACAGATTTTCACTGTACCCTTCTGGAATAAAGAGGGTACTTATAATCAACAAGAGTTTGCAGAACCCAAACTGAAAGACAGACTCCTACATTTTTCTGTCAATATAAGTATTTTCTGGGGATATCAACCATGTCTGTCTGCTTTAATTGCATGTTTCAACATCGTGGTAGAGATAGAAGTACTCCTCTTTGGCAACTGGAAGTTACTTTGTTTAGAAAGATCCATATTTGCTTTTATTTTACAGAGAAAAGCCAGTATTCCATGGCAGTGAGTCCTCATTTTAATGGATGTTCTCTTTCAGCGATTACTGACCTGTTAGAAGTTTCTATCTGATGGTGAAGAAGACAGAGATTCAGTGTGGGAAGATGGAAACACACTGGAGATTTCCTGTTTGCAATATGAGCCTCTGTACCACGACTTTCAGAGTATAAACTGAAAAAGCTATCAAGGGAAAAATGAGCTTATTTGGAAGTGAAAAAAGTTATGTGAATTTCTCCTTACTAAGATTCTCCACATGCTTGTGCATACCATATTATGGCATGACACCCCAGAAATTGATTAAAAGGAAAAATGTATGCAACTTTTCACAAGCAGGTATATCCATGAAAGGAAGGAGAAGGACAAAAACTTGACTGGTCAATTTACAGTCCTGTTTCTGGATTTTGCAAGCAGGAGCACTGACAGAAATTTTCTAATATAATGATTTCCCATCAAAACATTCTGGACAGAGGCTAAGGATGACAGGCTTCCTGGTTCTTCTGGATTTACATTATCTTGCCAGCTGGGAAACTGAAGGCTGTATTTCATGTATTAAAATTATGAGACATGCCAGGTATGTAAATGGATGCATTTTTAGTAGTTGCTGTATTACAGAATGCAACAATAGACAAAGTTATTCCTGAGTGTGCAAACTGAAAACCTGTCCCAAAGTCAAGTTCTCCTTTTACTTGGTCATTCTAGCATCTGCTGATGCACAGTCTTCTCAAAAGAAAAGTTCCATTGACTGCAACATTTGGAAATTACACCAGTAATTTCAAGCTGTGAAAGGAACCATTTCCCATCCTGACAAATTCCATTGTCTTTGTGACTTCCTGGGCTTTTATCCCTCTAGCTAAGGGAGTCCCAAAGGTTGAGGGGGAGACAAAGGCAAGGTGCTCATGGTCAAGCAGTGCCATTTGCCATTGTGCTAACAACTCTAAGGTAACAAATGAATGCCTTATCTTCAGTCATCATTTCCTTGTGAGGGTTGGTGTGTGGGTGGCTACTCTTGCAAGGAGTCCTCAATCCAGTTAAATCAACATATTCTTAGAATTAACATACAAAATCTAGGGAAACACAAGGTGCTCTCAGATTATTCCCTCACCTGAGTAGATGATCCTGCTTGCAGATTCCTACAGTGTAATTGACAGCAGAGGTGCACTCATGATCTAAGCACGTCCTGGAGCCCATCAGTGAAACAGCAAAGAAACAAGACCACCTAAGACTGCAGAGGTTAAACAAACTGTGGTTTACAGTTTACTGCATGCTTTGGTTATGATTTCAATACTTTTGATTCCATCTGCCCCCTTTTATTTCCAAGATGTGATTTTCATATCTCTGTATACAAATGTGTGTGTAAATAGGTATTACAAACACATAAAGGTTGTGGTGAAGGCTGTCATACTGTTTTTATAAGACTATATTATGGAAGTCATTGCTTTATTTTTCACATCCTAGCAAAGAAAAAATATGCATAAATATATGGGTCAACATCTTAGCACAATTCATCTGCTGTCTACCACTTCTTTGTTAGTTGTTTCAATGAAAGATAAATTATTAGATCCTTGTATGTATTTTGGAAAAAAAGAAAAATATAAATAAATATTTAACACAAAAATTATAGCTACACTCCGTGGTAAGTGGAGATTTTAATTCTGGAGTTCTCTAGTTATTTCATACTGCAAGATATTTCTGCCAAATGTGCATCCCAACTGTGGCGGTAATTCTGAAATTTTTAGTAAACTGTTGATGAGAAAGAGTCTATTTGTAGCCTATTTTTGTAATCCTGCTGATGATAGTACATTCTCCAAAATACACTGATAAACATTACAGCATTTTTATTTTTTCAGAATGTAAGTGCAAATGAAACATGCGGATAGTTAAGAGATAAATGGAGTAATCCCTAAGGAAGGCTGATTTCTGTTTTAGCACTTTTCTGAGATCTCGGCTTGTTGTGAGACGCCTCAAGATCAGGGTCTTTGCCCTGCCTCTCCCTTTCCTTTTACGGTGTGATTGCCTTATACAAAGTGATATTCGTATGCCAGAAGGTAGTATGTTAATGTAGCACTTATCCAGACCTGACAAGTACTGTAGTGTATTTCTTCTGAAAATTGCCCATGGTGGGGTGATTTTGCCTGCTTTGACAAATTCTAGGCGCACTAGCCACATTATGCTGTCACATCTACCTTAGGTTCATCAGCATCTTATTGCCGATGCTGTTGTTTTCAACTCTAAAGACATTATAGAGAAAGCAAGGAAGCACACACACAAACCTATCTTAGCAATCATTTTAAAAACAATGCCTTAAACAATGACACTGTGCAATCGCCTTGAGTGGCTTTTTTTGGTTTGGGGTTGGGTAGTTGTTTTTTTGTTTGTTTGTTTGATTTTTTGTTTTGTTTTGTTTTGTTTCTTTTTTAATAGCTGTGCTCTAATTCTTCAGAGAACAGAAAGGGGAGCTTTGAAAAGGTGCTAATAGACCATGAATTTGCAGCAGTGCAGTTCACAGCTAACTAAACACACTCCCACTTCAAGATCCGGCTGGAGAAAAAATGAGGGCAGCACAGAAGTGAATTAAAAATCCTGCTAGCAGTCCCAGCAACAAGCAGGGCAGTAGCAGCTTATAAGATCAGCCTCGTTTGGCAGGGTGCCCGTCATACCATGACCTAAGAGGGCCAGGGCAGGAGGATATCTCATGCCTTGCAAAAAGAAGATGGGGCGGGCTGCCAGGGAGAGGGATGGTAGCAAAACAAACATCTTTTAAGCCTATGTTGAATTAACTTGTTTTACAGAACACTGACAGCAAACTCCTTGGTCTTTTCGCTGTGGATGGAGAGTTCTTCTAGCATTTATTTTATACCGTAGATAAATACCCTCTCTGGATCAGCTGTCCTACCGGGAGACATTGCTATCGCAATGCCCCTCCTCCTGCCTGGGGGTATTGTCCCCTCAAATCACCCAGAGATGCTCATGTGCCTTCTCCAAATGTAGCCGTGGTTCCGAGACAATGTAATCCGATGTAAGATGTGGCTGCCACAGTCCCTCCTTCCCCAGCTGCTGCCCTGTCCTGTGCCAGCAAGGGTGCTTATCCGGTCTCACACTGAACTGGTTCAGAGAAGACAGAACTAACTTCAAAAAGCCCTTAACACTGCCCTGTTAGTTCAGCTCCCTGTGGAGCCAAACAAGCACCAGCTCTGGTGCAATACATGGGGTGGGGACATAGATGATTCAAAGCCGAGCAGCAACTGCTCTGGTTTGGAGCAGCTTAGACCATCTTGGAACCTCACCCCAGGAGGAGCCACCCAATGCCTGCTATTTAAACTGCTTGGGATGATCTAGCTCTTTCTGCCTAGCCCAAGTGTGCGAGTGGTCCCAAAATGAGCTTTCTCATCAGATCAGAAGCGGTGGGCAGTCTTCCCTTGTTATCAGCAGCCCTTTCCTCGGACACACCTGCACGTAGGGTTTTGTGAGATGCATACTGCAGGAGTTCCCGCATTCCTGTGGCAGGACAGGCCCTGATGAGCAGTCCTCTGGGTTACTTCAGGAGAAGCTCATGTCAGGGTCAAAGCCAACCTCTCAAGATCCCTCCAGCCAAGGCACTCTGGGCAGCTGTGCTGAACCACCAGGATCCACACCTAATGTGGCAGACAATTTGAACGTAGAAATCCCAAAGAAAGATTGTAGAGGCACCTCAAAGTCTCTCTGGATTGGAAATGGATATAATTCCTTCCCTTTATGGTTTACCCTCTTTTTTTATCAGATCCTCAGTAGTAAGGCAGTACGCAAAGTGGTTTCAAACTCCTGGCTTTTGCACACATAATTTCATCTGATGTGTGCATATTGGAAGAGCAGGAAGGTTCCCGTGGAGGAACATGCAATAGCAAACAACAAACACGTAATTAAGACAGTCTTACTATCTCCAAAGGTCACCTCCTTCTTTACAGTAGTAGCTCTAGAATAGTTTAGAGACAAAACCCTGGAGGGCAAAATCAAGGATACAAAAATTAGCCACTAGAGAGGGAGAGTATTCCACAAGATATATAGTGTCTTCACTTGAAGGGTGAGTTTAATTGCCAACTCATTCATGATCTTCCCTTACCACCTTAGTTTTATGAATATTTAATTCTGCTGTACCCACATACATCTGTTTTGAGTACATTCTGTAAAGTATCGTGGTGATAGACAGTAGGAACTGAAGATGCTCAGACCGCAGAGCGATGAGGACTATTCAAAGTCATCAAGAGAGAAAAAAACCCTGACTTCCAGAAATGAGAGAGGATGGACTGGGAAAAGACCAGGAGCTTCTGAGGAAACAAAGGGAGGAACCAGTTACTTAAGAAGAAAACCCTAAGTTAGAAGAAAATCCTGGAACCCTTTCAGGTGCCAGACTTGGTACTGGGAAGCACATCTATGCCTATAACTTCCTAGCCTGTGACATTTTACTTACAGCAGGGCATCTGAATGGGTGACTGATGTATCTTGGGAAAGAAGTAGGAGTAACATTGCTCAGATTTCAAATTGCATGATGTAGGAAAATACCTTAATAATAGGAAACTACTGCAACACTTTCTGGGGGGGGGGGGGGGGGGGGGGGGGCGGGCACGGGGAGGGGAGTGAATAGAAAACATACAGGGAAGGGAAAGAAGGTAGATTCAGTAAGGCAAAAATTCTAACCTGCATGGTTGCAGGACGGTTTACTGGTCTGAAGACATTAGAATTAAAATTAACTTACTTTTTAAAGTAAGTATAGCTGTTCAGCTTATTGTCAAACACCCACTTGTTTATTGCCCATTGCTCGATTGTCAGATGCCAATTTACACTCTAAATGTCTTTGGGCTGAGATCACTGCCCTGTTCCGGAGGTAATCCTGTGGCCAGCAGAGAACTGTCACTTAGGTGCAGTTCATTTGTAACACAATGGAGATTTGCATGCTCTGTTTTAAGAGGAGGACTCCAAACTGTAGCAATACTCAGCCAAGAATGTTATCTGTACCCTACCCCAGACCCCTCCCTCCAAAAAAAACCCCCATGGATCGACTTCCACTTTTTCACTGATTCTCAATAGAAATACAAAGATCTTATCTGCCAGATGCAGATATGTTCTATTTTTTTCCTACATCAGATTATGAATCACTCTAAACAGTAAGGAAATACTATTCATCCCAAATGGAGAAGATCTCACAAACTATGTGATGATAAAGCATTTCACCCATTTGCAGAAGAAAAGGAGAAAACATTACCCACAGAACTGCAACATCACATCGTCTGCACTTTGCTGAATGTTCACAGAACAACACTGGAAGTCACTGAACTGTCAGATAGTGATTTCATCATGTGTCAGCCCTCCCACTAATAAACGATTCATCTTTCTCAGTACTGACACCTCAAAGAACAGAGAAGAAAGAAATTAATAAACTTTTAAGTGAGAAGTACTCTACTAGATATTATACTTCCCAAATAAACAGAAGCTTAGGCACATACAAAGAATATGTGCATAATAGACTTTAACCTTCCATTTATCTGAAGTGTACTTTTAAATTTTAACAGTGAATCTCTTACAGAAAAAGAAAATATATAATGGAATTCCATGTGTAGTATACCACATTATTGTTCAATTTACAAATACGAGATTTCACAGAGCACAATACCCAGCTTTATGTACTGAAGCTGGATTTGGGAAGCAATATTTTCTGGTTTACATAGAAGTGATTAATAGTACACTGGTGACAATGAAACTGCCCCAATCTCTGATTTTTTTTATAGTTGTAAAAGAAATCAAATTTCTCTTGAAGGTGATAAGGAACTTACATTTAACTCTAATAAAAATGGGACTGGAAGAAAATCTGTCATTTTAATAGGAATTTGCATAATAATTACTTGATGCTTCATAAAGCCAGAACATCTTCCATTGATGACACTGATGACAGTAGCTCTACTGGATGAGCAGGACTAACTAGAAAGCCAAACTTATGTCTCCCAGAAGACATGAACTTAAATACGGACCCAAAGTGAGAAATGTACATAGCAAGATACTACCATTATTGCTTGGCTTGCTATGACACTGAAGTTTGGAAAGTCACACACTGAGTTTCCAGGCACTTTTTTTTTTTAACAAAATGCAATAGATACACAGAACACTCAAATTTCCACATTCTTTGTAAAAAATAAATAGTTAGGGGAAGAAAGCAATTCTAAAAGTATCATAGCTGGAAGGAAAAAAAAAAAAAAGCTGTAACATGAATTTAAACCGTAAGAAGCATTAAAGAATCCACATAGGAGAGAGACCTAACAAATGACCCCTCTATAGGAGAAAAGAGACAATTGTAATTCACTATGAAACCATGAGGCACCAACATACAGAAAACCAGGCTTTGCTGGTTCTGCCGCTAATGGAGCTCCTTTGACTGTAGGACATTCTTTTTCCTCGTCAAAACAGCATCTATTATAAACAAAACACTTCAATCAGTAGACTCAAAGCTGGATAGCATACAGATACAGAATTTATCCCACTTGATTCCTCTCTCCTGGAGCGGGGAAAAGAATTAGACGAAGATGATAAAGTTTGGAATTGGACTTGGAGACCCATTCTCAGCAGAAATAATTAGGCTGGTAGGATAACTGCTGGGGACAGAAAAAAGCCACAGAACCCTAAGGTCTCACGTCCTACCTAAGCAGGTATTTATTTCTTTGTCTCACTCTGAATATATATACCAGAGCTAGCAATATGATGAATAAAGTTCTTAAAAGCAGTAATACATAAAAGCAAATAATTCTTTGCGGTTACCCCACCTCTGTTTTGGTAGAATTAATCAGGGTGAAGAGGATGTCCAGTTTCTCCATCAGTTTGATTTAGCATGACCTCTTCACTGTCAGCAGAGGAATGTAAAAGATGGAAATGAACATTTGTATGTAAGAAAATTTACATGGCTGTGGGGCAGGATGGCTGGATGATCAAAAAGCAAAGAAAATACTAAATACTTAAAACACTTCACCATGAAATCATTTTCTTCCCTTTCCCCCACTCCCCCCCCATGTTAAATCAGGTAGAAAAGTGTGATAACATTAAGGCTTAATCCAATTTAAATAAATTATTTTCTTGTAAATGTTAAAACAATCATTACATGCATCATTTACCCCCTCTTCTGCCCATAGTCTTAAATTATGCTCCATTATATCCAGATGGAAAAAATATGCAGAAAATGTTTCTTAAATATCAGAAATTTTGTTGTTGATTATACTCAAGAGGTAAAAGCCATTAAGGAGTTCTAGCAAAAAAAAAAAAAGTCTTAAAAAGCATGATGAGATTTTGTATAGCAAACTTAATTAAGAAATTTCTTTGCTAGGTAACCAACAATATTTTATTACAAGCTTAAGGTATAAGATCATTACAGCTCTCTGTCGTGCTTGGCAGCAAAGAAAGAACACATGCAAAGAACAATCTTGTTCCTACAATTAATTACAAATGTACAAATGAGTGATATATCAGGCCCTGTCTACACTACACAGTCGTGCATTTATAACCATTTCACCATACACAGTTATTAAATTCATGCTTTGCATCTACAGTAGCTAGATACCACATCACAGCCACGGGTAATTATGTTTATTCATGCACAGCTACCACCAGCCAGAACTGTATGTATGTGTCAGTCCATTTTAGCAAAATCTACATCAAATAACCAGTAGTGCAGGTCTCTTCAGCTAGCTTTTTTTCCTTTTGAAGCAGGCAGACTGGAAGCAAGATAGGAGAAGGCAAGTCAGAAAAGAATGGGTGGCAAAGAGCAGGTGGTGACATCCAGTTGATGTGTCGACAATCAGACAGCTCAGAATCCCACAGCAACCCATCCTGTTTATCTCACAAATCCTTACCGTCCCAAAAAAGGGTCTGCCACAGAAGAGGTGAGAAATTCTCTCCCCACTGACAACATAAACACCCGGGCACTGGGAAGCTCCTGGCTGCTGGTGGTGACCTCCACCTGTGGTCTGAGCATTGCCAGTGGAAGAGCTCTGCAGGAAGGCTTCTGCAGAACACCAATCTGCAGCGCACAGGACAATGAACAACAGGATGCTGATGACTTCTCCTCAGTAGAGAAGTCCATCCTAAACCCTCCCCTCATAAAATTTCAGTTTATCCAGCTGGGACATTGGATCACAGTGGGGTGCCGAGTCTGGGTGCCCAACAAGAGCAGAGTACAGACAGCTACAGAAGAAAGCAGTTCAGAGGATGTCCATTTAAAGACTGAGCCAAGTCAAAACCAAGCAGATATCCCTGCTGTGACTACGAGGACACAGCACCTACACACACTGTAGACACTGACCTAACCACATTGCTCAAGGCTTTTAACACTGATCTCACAGGCAGGATTTAAAAATCACCACTCGTGCTATTCTCTTCCAAGGCCAGCAAAGGATATTTTGTTTGAACCTCAAGCATTCAGTTCACGCTTCTCCCTAGGAACATTTGTTTCACTCGGCTGTCCAAAGTCAGTCCTAGCCAGAAAACTGAATAACACCAGTCTCACTGAGAAGTGTGTCAACAAATCCAAACCACTGCAGAGCTGAGCATGTTAACTCACTAGACAGATTACTGGTTTATAGAGGGAATTCCAGTCTTTGACTCACTGGGCCATAACAGTGTTCCCACGCCATTCCCTCATCCAGACAATTCCCTCATCCAGACAATTCCCTCATCCTGAATTGTTTGCTAAGAAAGTGTGAGATTATTTGTGTTATATTCCATGCAGAGAAACTACAACATACAAAGACATAATCATACAGTGAGATATATATGAGATACATCTCATATGAGATGTTCCAGTTCCAAAAGCCATAAATTCTAAGCCATAATTCTAAGATTATCTTGGTTTTAAAATTAATCTTTCTGGGTTCACAAGATGAGCCATCTCATGCCCCAGATGGGCAAGTTGACATATTACAGTTTATGCAACCATATGTAAGGCGCACACTTACTAGAAAGGCTACTAGGGCTCTTGCCCACACTTTTTGTGACAGCTGCAGGTGTCATATTCTACTGTCAGTTGATGAGAGAAGGGTATAGGAACTCAATATGACAAACATATTTTTTTAATTTACTGGCAGTTTCAAAACTTTTAATTAATGAACACAGCTGACTGGGTACATGCATGGTGCAAAGCTGGCTAAACTGTCTTGGGTACTAGAGGCAGACTTGGCTTTCTGCATGAATTTACTGTATCAGATTAATTTACCTTCCAAGGGTAAACAATCATACTTTTTAGTGGTATAAATGAACATATCCAAACCCCTCTACTTCATCAGCTACACTGCCAGAGGCACTCGGATTGCCTTGTTCAAAGCCAGCTTTGGTAGCCCTTCAATCTGCAGTACAGATCTAACCTCTGTTTATCTGAAATGTCACAGGTGGAGCAACTCCAACATCCCTATCCCCCCTGTAGAGATGCAGGGAGTCATGACTACAGCAGAACCATCAGAGTTCAGCTGGAAGATGGAAGAAAGAAGGTGCTGGGACACTGGCCACCGGGGTCTGCAGAGCTGCCTGTGTAATTCTGATCCTGCGAAAGCAATAACCTGATAGTGCTCTCTCCTGCTCTCTTGGCAATACACAGGCTTCAATAAACATGTTTCTATTGTGACCAGATATTCACTTTAATAAACAAACTTTAATAAAACAAACTATTTAAAAGAAAGGCCAAATCCTCTCACACAGCATTCCTCACAAGCCAGTTATGGAGAACCACTCTCCTGGGCCAATGAGCAATCTCTTCCCAGGCCAGGCACTGAGCAGGAACCCAGCCTGCTGCAGCTGCTAGGCAGGAAAGGCTGGGCCTACTGGGGCTTTGAAATAAAACAAACAGCTTGTTTGGCAGATAGCTATTTCTTCATGGACTGGTCAGCAGGAGGGATCTTGGAAGCTGGCTGGCTGCTGGTGTGTTGAATCCATGTCAGTGAAGAAGGCAAGTCTTCAAGATTCTGTACCCGAATCCCCTAAGAATTAGTGACGTGACTGACACTTGCTTAGGCTATCTATTCTCTAGTGTTGTTGTTGCTGGTATTTTAAACCTAAGACAGCTCCTACCACGACTCACTTGTACACAATATCCTTAATCTATAAACACTCAAGGAGTTTAATTCAGCTTTATTACCTGAGCCCACATGTCATAAAGTATAAGCACACTCAAGAAAGAATGATTCCTAAAATAGCCAGGCATGTACATTTCTACCTTCTCTTCAGGAAAGCAGTTCAAAAACATAGGTCCTTGTACCACTTAAAATTGCTAACCTGAGCCTCTTGATAACAGCAGGCGATATCTTAAGAAACAGCTGGGGTTTTATCTTAGCCTCTCACACCAAGTTACTACATACCATCAACCCTGCTTATTCAGGAACTGAACTGATAGAACCAAACAGAGCATGAACCAAACAGAGCACAAATTCCATCTCACTTCAACAGAAGACTGAAACTGCAAATCCAAAGCCAGCACATATTACAAATTCAATAAAACCAGAGACCACCACTGGAGTTATTACTTTAACTGTCTATCACAAACAGGAAGTAAATATACCCCAGTTTTTGGGCAATAAAAGATATTCCTAAGAACAAACCAGCTGTTCTCATACTTTATTTCCTACACTCTGCTCTTTGCTTAATGATTTCATGGTGTTGGCTCTATGCATTGCGGGGCCACCTCAAAAACTGGACAAAAATCAAAAGTAATTGAAAGCACCCAGAACTTCATAGATCAGGCCTTTTCTATACTGTTGCTAAACACTGAATGGTCTGATATGGTCTGAATGGTCAACCTTCCTTATGACTACAATAACCTGCTGCTTCTGCCTTTTCAGTAGGAGCCATCACTGCGTGTGTTACTTGATTAGTTATAAACATGGGCTTTTATTAAAAAACACATCTTCCAGCATGCTCAAATTTATTTCTGCTTGGCTATAATACAAATGTTCCAAACATCTGAAATTTACAGTCAGTTACAAGATGCAAAATGATGGCTAACTTTGGGCTAGTAAATTGGATGTCAGCAGCACAGACCCGGCCAGGACTGAAGCCATACTCAACGCCGGATTCACCACTCCTTCCATGCTATTCATCAGCTGGAATCATCTTTGGGCAACTGAGCTGGATGACCTTCCCAACAGGAAAATTGAGTGTATCCTGTGCTTGGGAGGAGCATCAATATCAATACTGCCTATGAAGATGGGCTTCAGCATGCAACATCTCATCTGAGAGCCCTATGTGTTCTCTCTCTCTCTCTCTTCTCTGGGCCCGGAAGATAGGCCCAGACAGCTGATGTGCAGACAGGAAATCCAGACATGCAAATAACAGATTTATGGAATGGGGCTGGTTGAACTTGGAGTCTGTAGAGCCTCTGGTCCACCCTGGATGCACCAAAACCTGTGCTGCCTCTTTCCTTCCTCCCACAAAATCACCAGATTCAACTTCTACAGCAAAACCAGCCTTTGCCCCTTTCCATCTACTTACTCCCTGGTCTCTTCCCCAGTCCTTCTCCTTTCTCACAACTTACCTGCTTCTGTACTCTGATCCTGGGAAGGCAGTGATCTTTTCCTTCCCTGCTCCAACACTCTTCCATGTGTCTTTTGGCCACAGAGAGGCTCTCCCCTTGCCCATCAATATTGTCCTCTGATCCCAACTTTGGGAGTGTTAGTCCCGCATGCCTGATCTTCCCCATGGCTCAAAGTAAGCATCACACTCTTCATAAGGCTGAGGGAGAGAAGGGAGAAAGAAAGACAGACTTTCAAATGATCACAGAGAAATAAGAAGAAGGATGGAGTGCTTCTCTCCATCCCCTCTTCCTTTCACTAAGACACTTCTGTTCCCTTTCTTCCTCGCAGAGCGCTCATCTCCATGCAAAAGCCTCTTATTTCAATGTAATGAAATGGTTTAAATTACTAACTCAACTAGAACAGTTCACTTGCATACAAGATTAGAATTTATGCAGCAACTTGCACTGAAACAAAATCAGAAGTTCATATAAATTTGACAGTTTTTGTTCAAGCTTGAGTACTTTTGAGGATTTTGTTCAAGTTTCTGTGCCTCAGGGGTTACTGTCCCACAGTCCTACATCTCAACAGATGCAGGGCAACTGGGCAAACTGCAGTAAATGCTGAACAATGTGGAAAGAACAAGCAACCTTACATTGCTAGCTGTAAAAAGGAGTGAAATAAAATTCAAAGAAAAGAAAAGCTGACAAAGTACTAAAGTACTAAATTCAATAGAGAAAAGGCAGACAAAGAGCCAAACAAAGAGATTTGTGGTGCTTTTTCTGTGGTGCTTGCACCGAGAACATCGTGACAGTCCACAAGTGGTATGTTTCCATCAATTCTGTGAGCTAAAGGAATGTATCAATTCTATTTTACAGTCTGTAAGCTGAGGCAGTCAAAAATTAAGACCTGAAGAGTGTCAAAATACCTAAAATCCAGGTCTTGCTAGTATTAAGCATTGCATATTCTGTGTTCAAAGGATACAGCTTCCAGCAGCCTTTGCTGCAGATGCACATGTGTAGTCCTAAGAGAACCCATAAAATGAGGAACAATGCAGGAGCTACAATAGGAGCACATTAGCAACCACAGACATATTTATTTCCCCATCTCCTCTTCTACGTTTTCAAGTGGGAGAACAAAGTATCCAGCACACTAGGAGATTTGGATCAAAGAGCTATGACAGTCACAAGTCACAACTCATCACCCACCTGACAACTGTAGCTATTTATGTACAAATTGGTAGTGCTGACCTGGCCACTATTAAAAGATTGATGTAAATGGCTTACACAGCATCACACTCCTTGGCAGAGGATCAACTTCTCCAAAGCAACATTCAGCTGCCTTAACAATGAGATTATGTCTTCCCTTCTTACACTCACAGGAACACAGGAGGGTAAGAGTTCAACAGACAACACTCTCTCTCCTTCAGCATGTACTCTAATTTATCCCCAGAGCAGAGTAGCTTAACGCACCAAATAAAACCCAATCATCCTATGGAGGTGGGGGGAAAGATATGCAATCTATTTTAAAATTGTTACAAAGCAATATATAGATGTTTGGATGGAATTAATATGGCCTAAGCATTTTCTCTGTTCTGGTATTTTGTAACTTTTGAGTGCTTAACTTAGCCACTTTATTATCCTTTCACTCTGACCATCTGTGTAGTGTCTGCCTGCATGTGCATGTATGGCCACTCTAAGGATCCTAGAGATGCCAGGCACCGTGTCTCAATTACCCAGAGGACTTTGAATCACATGCATAAATCCACAGTGCACGGATCCACCCTCTGTGCATGTGATACAGAATTCACTACACATATAGAGCTAAGTGCATGCTGGAAGCTGCCTGTTGGGAATCCCTTAGACCCAGATGCAGAGGCAACACCCTGTATGTTCACAAGCCTTCTGTGTTGCGTAGTCATT
The DNA here is from genome assembly GCF_963662255.1 of Cinclus cinclus. Taxonomy (NCBI): domain Eukaryota; kingdom Metazoa; phylum Chordata; class Aves; order Passeriformes; family Cinclidae; genus Cinclus; species Cinclus cinclus. The sequence goes on from NC_085046.1 coordinate 63,362,447, forward strand.
ATGTTTGTATTTTACATAACTATTTAACCAACACATACATCTATACGTATCTATATAACAAGTAAAAAAGGTTGGGGGAAGTGGCCAAACTATTACCAGTAACTGGTTGCTCGTATCTCTATTTCCCCATGGGAACAAATAAAGGGAAGTTCCACTTCCCTCTTCCCCAAGGAATTCATTCACAGCAGTAGCTAGTTTTCTCTTAAATAAGTATTGCAATGCTATTTTTAATATTCTATTCTGATATTACTGTAATGTGTTACTGAGCTTTAAAGACCAAAGCAAAAGAATAAGGCAGAATATGAATACAGGACAGATAGGATGTAAAGCATGACAGAGTGGAGAGGAACCCCAATTAGGAAATGTAGAAACCAGAATGTTGGGTCTAGGCATAAATTCAAATCAGTGGCAAGGGATGTGTAGACGGAAGCCTCTCTCTGGTGGTCTCCACATCCTTCTACTTGCTGGAAGGAAGAGTTGGCTGCCTGTCATAAAGTTCCATCTTCTCAAATATGAAACAAAATATGCTACACATAAATGCTGTCATTGCTTGTCACACAAAAAGCTACTCTGTAGGAATGTGTATTGATTTGACAAACCTGGGGGGTCCACTTTTAAAGTCTCTTTACCTGCTCCAAGTAGCTTCCAAGAAGCGATTCAAACCTCAAAAAACCCTCAGAGATTTCCCCACACATCTCTGCAGATAGCCAACCAGACTCTAGGGCTAGAAGCAAGTTCTCTATCTAGCAGCACGAAGCTACCAACCCTCTCTCACTCTCATCCTTCTCAATGTAAAAAACATTTTGCTTTATCCACACAAGATATAAGGTCTTAGAATTCAAAGCTGTATCAGTTTCAATTGCAGAAAACCTGTTCAACACTAGAGAATTTAATCGTGTCTTTTCCGAGGCATAATTCAGGTAAATACAAGACAGCTGAAGAAAAAGTATCCAGAATTTGTTTTTATTAACTGGTAACCAGCCATCTGTCCACAAACAATCACAGCCTGCCCCCCGTACAAGGCTCTTTTATGGATGAACTTGTCTGGCATCATGCCCTTTGTTCGCCGACTGGTGAATTGTGGCTCACAAAGTCACCCCATGTTCTTTCTGGGTTCCCCGTACAGCTTGTGCCTATTGTTTGACCAATGAGAAGAAATAACAACCAGAATATTTTTTAAATTAAGTAATCTTCCTTATGAACTACATATTCTTTTTTATTTGTTTTGGCCAGCACCCATAGCAGGCCCTTCCACACTAGCTTACTAAAACTCTTGCCCCAGAATTCTGGGGACACCACAAACTAATCAGCACATATAACTGCCTTTCAAGTCCAAAAGTGCTGAAAGCGGTAGTCCCCAATTAAAATTAAAAAAAAAAAAGAAGTGCAGCCATAGGTAAGTCAGCTGTGAGGAATGTTCTTTTCCTATAACCTCAAAGGGATTTCATCTTCATTGAGAGGTGACTAGGCAAATATTATGAAAACCTAGTAGCTGGAGATGTATCACCAAGGTTCCTTTAGAATGAAGTTTCCTCTCACTTTTCACTGAATTGTGTGCTGGAAGGTTATGTTATACGCTAGAAAGTGATCATATTTCACCTCTCGCTCAGAGATAACTGCACCTGGGATGCTTAGTATGTGCAAGTATAAATGAACAATGCATAAAATGTGTTATACACATGCAAAGAAATAATTCACAGTATTCTCACCCCCCCAAAAAACCAATCCCAAAAAACCCACAAAACCCAACAAACCCAAACAAACAAAAAATCCCCAAAGTTTTTTTTTTACAATAGTATTAAACTCAGACCACTGAGGTTATTGGAAAGGTTGACACCAGACAGTAACTAAAAACTAGTTGTAGAACACATAAATCCAGTTTGGGGGGCTCCTTTACAAATGTGTGTAATTCCTGCAAAAGGATTATTTACAATGAAGAAATGAATGAGAAGGAAAGAAGGAAAAAAAGATCAAGGAATTTCTATCATGTTAACGGTAGCCATTTCTCAAACATCTTCAAGCAGAGTTATACTGGCAAGTGACTGTGATGAAAGCCACAACTAGAAAAAAAAAAGTGATCAAATGTAATTCCAAACACTGACATCAGTAGCAGTTAACCTATGATACTAAGTGCTATTGTATCAGTATTTAATTAATTTTGCAAACCAGTTCAGCTCCAGCATTTAAAAGGTCGGTCTCCAAAATGTAAACAAGCTAGAACTGAAAGGCAAGACCCACGGCCGATACAAGATACCCAGCATGTGCACAATACAATGCTCTGTGTAACAGAACACAAATGTAAATAGAGCCACGGATCTATGAGAAAGGTTTCTGCCACCCAGCCTCCAGAAGAAAATTCATTAGTTTGCACTGACAGTAAGCTCTTGTTCAACATATGGCACAAAAGCCAGTGGCAAACATAGCAACACCGAGACTTTTAAGACCACTCAGGAAGCAATCTCCAAAGTAAGGGGTGGGGGAATAGTTGGGTTTGCTACCTTACGTCATTTGAGAAAAGCCAGGTAGGTTTTCTAAGAGAACCTTTTGCTCAATTGTTGACTCAGAAGTACATGAATGGCTATCTTTGTCTCTTCCGGCTTTCCAAAATGTCTCCTGGAGAAGCACAGACTCATTGGTACTGACTGACAGAAAGCCGAGACAAAAGCATTTTCTTCCAAGGATGTTATGCTAACGATATTATATCCTAGACCTTCATGCTACATAAATACCTTACCAAAAGACGTTAAAGCAGGAAGTTAAACAGTCCTATAGAAATGTGCATATTTCCAATTTCAAAGAACGAAAACCTCACTTTAGATTTACTCTTAATAAGTAATCTATATTTTCCTATGAGAGACCTACGATAAAAGGTTTCAAAAGATCATAAGCAGTACTACCGTAAAAGATTTGGTATCGGATGAGGCCAAGCACAGACCATTTTGCACCCCAATTTTTATTAAAGAAGATTAGGAAAATAAATAATTAACAATAAACATGAAGAAGTTAAGGGAAAATAAGAAATTATGACACAACTTTATTTTTTCCCTTGAGTGCCTTAAACACTATTTGCATTCTATTTCTAAGGTAAAGGGAGAACATGATGGTCATTTATTTACGTAAGTGAGGAAGGATGGTCTCATGGTGAAGACTCAAGGCTAGGTACTAGTGAGTGAAGTTCTGGCAAGTTCTCTCCCCTGCTCTCCTGATTTTGAACACTGCTACTCAAGAGTCTTGCACAAAAATTTTCATCCCTATGGGGCAGATGTAATACACTCCAGAAGAGAACATAAAAACTGCATGTGCAAGACAGTGTAAAGCCCCTAAAGCATCACCCAAGAGTAGTCATTGCTGCAAAAGTACATCAGCTCATAGTTTGTGTTGAGTCCTACAGAAAAGCACAAATACACACTGGGTATGGTGATACCTCATGCCAAGGGCGATCATTAGTAACACTCTTTCCTTCCTGTCCCTAGCGGGAGATGTAATGATAGAATAATAGAACGTTAGGGGTTGAAAGAAACCTTAAAGATCACCTAGTTATAACTCCTGTTGTCCTGGGAAAGGACAACTCCCACTACATCAGGATGCTCAAAGGCCTTATCCAACCTGCCAACCTTATCCAATCTTAAAATGAAGCCTCCACAGAATCTTTCATTTACCAGGCTGAACAGCCCCAAACGTTCCTAGCCCGTCTTCGTAGGGAAGTGCTTTAGTCCCCTTATCAACTTTACGACTCTCCTCTCTCTGCTGGCTCCACATTTCAATCCGCCATTAAGGAACCGTTGGGCTTTTGCTGAAGTCGGACCTTCCACTTCCAAAACAGTTTGCTTGTTTTTTATTACTTTTTTTTTCTTTTTAATCATAGGGAAAAAAAATTGAAATTAATCGAGAATTGGAACTTCGGGATTTCGCACCGACACGGGGTTTCCACGAGCCGCCGGCGGGTCCAGCGGCAGAGCCGGGCGGGGATGGGATGGGGCAGCAGGCGCCGGCCAGGACGAGGACGGGCCGCTGCTCCTGAGGAAGCCGCCGGGCTCTCGGCGGGATTTAAAAGCCCACATCCATCCGCACAGAAAGGTTATCCCTGGACGCGCCGGGCCACGGGCCCGGCTCCAGCGGGGAGGCCCCGGCGCGACCTCGGGACACCTTGGAGACACCGAGCGGGCCCCGCAGGGCGCAGCCCAGCCCTCAGCGTGTCCCGAGCTGACACCGCCCGCCCGCCCGGCAGTCTGTCCGTCCGTCTGTCTGTCCGACAGACCCAGACCGCCGCCTTCTCGGCGGGCGCAGCCCACAGACACGAAGTTTTCTGCCGCCACTTCCCAGCCCAACCCAGACACATTAATCCCCGCTCTCTCCCTGCAGCCTCCCGCGGCGCCGGCCTGCCTCCCCATTCCCCGTCAGCGATTCCCGATAAACTTCCCCTTGGCCCTTCTCCTCCTCCCTCTCCGGCCGTACCTCTCCCCCGCCCCCAGCCTCTACCACCGAGCGCCGCGGAGGGGGAGAAGCTGGGGGACGAGCGGGAGGGGAAAAACCAACGTAGAGGGAGGGGGGGTGGTGGTGTAAGGGAAGGACGAGCGTGGCGAAGGGGGTTCCTTGCCCAGCAGCAAATCGGCGGCCGGGCGCCCGGCGCACGCCGGGAGGTGTAGTTCTCCGCCGTTCGCCATTTTGTGGAGAGGGGACTACAACTTTTCGCACGAGCGAGGACAATTATTGGGCCCTGCGAGGCCAAACGTGACTTTCAGGTGCTGCCAGCGCGGCTGGACCCCCCGTGCGTGCCGAAGCCGGGGGAGGCGCGGCGGGCGCAAGGACGGAGCGGAAGGACAGCCCTTGGCAGGCGGGAGGAGAGAGGAGGCAGCAGCGGGGCGGGGAGGGGGCAGGGCACGGCGACGGAACGTGCTGCGCTCTGAGGGACCGTCGTCAAACTCCTAGCTGGGGTTTCGGCGTAGGGCTCCTGGCGACCTTGGCAGCCGGGTGGCCACGCTTAAATGCCAAAAGAAGGGAGGTGGGAAGAGGGGTTGTGGGTGGGAGAGGGAAGCACATGGCGACTGACCCACATGGAGTGTTTAGCGAGGCATGCTGCATGCGGTGAGCGCGGCGAGGGGTCGGGCTCTGCGGCTGCTGCCGCGGTTGGGAATTAAAGGCGAGCCCTAGAGGGTGTATGCATGTATGTGTGTGTGCCGTGTGTCCGTGTGTGTATATATATACACACACACACACGCATACAGATATATATATACATACATATATATACACACACACACACACACACATATATATATATATACACGCGTGCGCGCGCACACACGCACGCAGACATATATATTAACAACAGAGGAGGAAAAGAAGGAAGGGGGGGGGGGGGAAAAAAAAAAAGCCAGGTCCATTTAAAGTTGCTGGCGGAGAGCTGTTCTCATTGGTTAGGGGGGAGCTGGAGGAGCGGAGACACACACGGTGCGTGCAGCCCTCGCCGCCGCCGCCGCTGCTGCTGCCGCCGGAGCCGCCGCCGCTGCTGGAGTTGTCCCTGTCGCTTTCCCTGCTGCAGCGGCACAAACGTGACTTCCAACGTCCCGATTATTTATCTTCTCCTCCCGGCCCTTTTCCTCCTCCAAGATGTAACTACAGCTCTGACACTAAGGACCTGCAGATCGCTTAGGCGGCTCGAGAAAGAGAAAAGGGGATATCAAGGGCGTCGTTTTTTGTATTTAGGGGGAAATTTTCCATTATAATGCTTCACTAAAGTGATTTTTTTTTTTTTTTGTTTCCTTCGCATTCGTCTTTTTTTTTTTTTCTTCCGTCCCCCATTTCTCGGATTTATTGCTAGGAGAATCACATTGTGAGGGAAGAAAGTCGGATTACAAGATACCACTACAAACAACCCCCTCCCCCCTGGATTTTTTTCGGTATTTTTTAAAATTCTTTTTTTAATTGTCTCGGCTTTAATTCATGAAGCAATTGTCCCCATTTGCAATCAGAATTTGGATACCAGAATGAGCAAAGAAAGACCCAAGAGGAATATAATTCAAAAGAAATACGTAAGTGGTCGTAACATTTATCGTTTGACTCCCAGTTTTAGGAAATGGCAGTGAATGTCAAGTTTATAGCTAATCTTGTAGCTCTGAGGCTTTGGGAACAAATGTGATGCTGAATTTGATTTTTCTGTGGTGTGGTGGGGGAGTTTCAGAGGCCCCTTTTAACGGGGAAGCCTGCTATCGAGTTCGGTTATAAAACCAGATTTGTGTAGCGATTCCTCCAGTGAATAAATGTATTGACCTCAAATGACACAATCATAATCTAGTTTTAGATGAAACGCGAGGAGCTCGGGGGGCTGCCACGATAATGTCACCGAACTGCATTTTCAGGCTGTTTCCTTAATTCTGTGCTTTTGCATGCTAAAAGAGGTTTGGGGGATTTTTTGTTTTGATTTTTTTTTTTTTTGTGTTGGTGTATTTTGTTTGGGTTGGTTTTGTTTCTTTGGTTTTTTTTTTTTGTTTTTTTTTTTTTTTTAATGATCTACGTGTGTCTATCCCCGTCTGGTGAAGCGGCGGCGGTGGCTGTTGGAAGCCCTTTAAGTTGAAACCGAGTGTCTGGTTATGGCGAGCTGGTTTCTCGCAGTACCACATCCCCTCTCCTGTGTGCCATCCTCGGCTGCTCTGCCTTGCCGTAGACACCGGGGCAGCCGGGGATCGCCTTACGGCCAGCGAGTTCCTCGGGATTGACTGGAATAATGAGGAAAATGGCTCGGCGCCGTTTTAAAAATAATTCATTATGATGGCTCGAAAATTTGGGCTAATCCAGCGCAGCCTGGGCTGTATTTCTGCCTCGCTTTATTCAGCCGCTTAACCAATCCCTTGTAATTGTCTAATCCTTTAAACATATAAATGTGGAGGGGTAGTTGGATTTTTGTTCGTGCTCCAGTTACGTTTTGATTGGCACAGGGCAGTTTTTCCTTACGTTTGGAAGAGCGCAGGGGATTACCCATATATGCAGTATAGAGAATAATGATTTTTAGCTCCACGTTTAAAAAAAAAAATTGGGGGGTGGCTGTGGGGGGTAGATATATAGAAATCCTTGCTTTTGGGCGTGTTTGATGCGAAGCTTCAAAAGTTATAGTTTATATCTTGTCGTCTTGTCGTCTGCGCCGATCTCTTTCAGCGGAGGGGTGTCCCTTGGCAGGGAGGATGACCTTCGGGACACTTTGCCTCGGTATTCTATAGATTTGGTAAAAATTGCAGTTGACTCCAGCTGACTGCCGCTATCGATTGCCTGCCCCGCTGCAGCGCTGCCCGGGGGAGGTGGTGGAACGATGCGCGTGTGGTTTTGGGGATGGGGGGGAATGGCCTCCGCGCTATTTCGGAGCTGTCCCTTTCCTCCTTTCCACCCCCCCGCAGCCCCCTAAATTTCCGAATTAAAATACATCCGCATTGCAGAGGCGAGGGGAGCCCGGGGCCGGCGAGTTTAAAGTGTGGCATCGAAACGGGAACGGCGGGTGGAAAGTCTGGCGAAACACGCGAGGCGTCCACGTTTCCCAGGCAGGCAGACAAAAGCGGGGGGGAGGAACGAAACCGCGGTGTTAGTAATTAAGGAAGGGGGGGGCGAGGGGAAAAAAATCACCCCAAAGCCCGGCTCTTCCCGGCTCGAACAATGCGGCGCCATTCCCGCACGGCCGGGCAGGGGCCGAGAGCACGGCTCCCTGGGGAGGAGGGCAGGAGGGACGAGGGCGGACAACATGCAGGGGTGCTCCCCCGCTCATAACTTCGCGGCAGCGCTTTTATTAAACCCTTCCACCCCCCAGCCCCCCCTTCTCTTTCTTCCCCACCCCCTGTCCATTTTTTCGTTTTTTTATGGTTTTTTTTTGTTTGTTTGTTTTTTTTTTTTTCCCTCTTGCAGGGGGCGGCGGTGCCGGCGGGGCGCGCTGGCGGCGGCAGCAACAGGTTGCCGGGGCTGTGACGGAGCCCGCGGGCCGCCGGCCACGCCGCCGCCCGGCCAGGTTCGCCCCGCTCCCCGTGACGTCACAAAGGGACGGGCCTGCGCGCCGCGGAACCTTCGGCGCCCCCCAGCACTGCGCCCCCCCGCCCCCTCCGTGACGTCAGAGCCGAGGCGGGGCGGGGGCGGGAGGAGCCCCCGGGGCAGCGCTCGGCGACGCCGCGGGGGAGGGAGGCAGGGACGGAGGGTGGGGGCGGCCCGGGCCAGGTGAGCAGGTGCGGGGCCGCCCTGCCGCCTTCGGGGTGGGAGGAGAGCGCCGGTCACGTCGTCCTGTGGCGACACGCGTGGTGGCACGTCTCCTGGCCCTGACCTTCGGGCGCTACGGCAGCCCGGCGTAGCGCACCGCCTCCTCCTCCTCGCCTGTGCCAGCGCAAGCTTCGCCTGCTCATAGAACGCTGGTCCTGGTGCCCCCAGGCCGGAGGTGATGCTCCGCCGTGAGGAGCGAGGGCACGGCCGCCGCACGGGCGCCAAGTGTTAACTTCGTGGCTCCGCTCCTCTCGTGTCACTGCGAGTAGTCACAGAATCATAGAATCACAGAATATGGTTAGGGTTGGAAGGGGACCTTGAAGATCACCTGGTTCCAGCCCCCCTGCCGTGGGCAGGGCCACCCTCCGCTAGATCAGGTTGCTCGGTGCCCCATCCACCTGGGTTTAAACTGGCCTTGTATCGGGAGTGGAGCCTGTTCGGGCTGCTGCTGCTTTTCCTTTTCAGCATTTGAGAAATGAATTCTGAAAACAACAAGGTGGTGAGAACAATGCAGTAAAGCCTCCGTGCTGTGGGCTGCTGTCACAGGGCTCGGCTCCCTGCTTTGTAAGTGCTCACAATTGAAAGTTCTCTTAAACTTGGGGAGTGTTATCTTTTGCCATTTGAAAACCAGGAATGAGGAAATCCGTGTATGCTTCTTTCTTTTTTTCCTGTAGTTTAAGAACGCTATCACTTAATTTTTAAAAGATCCATGGCTGACTCATACAACTCTTTCTTCTCACTTTACCCTCCTCCTTCTCAAACAGCTTTACATATCAAATATTGCCTTTTGGCTCCAGCCTCACAAAACTGACAGCTTTGTAAAGCATCTACCAAGAAACCAGACTGTGTTCAGTATGCGCTTGGAATTAATAGTTCTTGATTCAAAAGCTTTGATGTGTTGAACGTAATTTCATAGGTGCATTTTTTGGATTGGTTTTGTGATGCTCAAATAGCAAATCTTCTGTTCTTGCTGGTTTAGGTCTCAGAGTATCAGACCTGGATTACAGTCTTAAAATACCTGCACGGTTCTGCCACGGTAGCAGATGGTGAAGTATAATTAAGGAGTAATGTGACTACTGTCACCTCGTGTGATTTCTTTCGTTGTCCTTGCAGAAGTAAAAGTGCTGTAGTCTGCCATGAGGTGACATGCTTCACCTACGGATGGCCTGGTGAGCCCCTCAGACAGAGGGCCAGCAAGGCCTGGCCGGGATTAGCATGCTGCAGACGTCTGAGAGCTCCTGTGCCTGCTGCAGCCTTTGAAACAATACTCTATTTGAGTGTGCTTGATGAGGGCTCAGGGAGTTTTGGGAGGGGGATTGGTAACTCCCAAGCACCGTTGCCTTCTGCATTAGGGGCATTTGTGCAGAAGCCTGACCCTGGGCACTCCAGGGCTTCAGCTGGAGCCTCCTGCCCTGTTTTCTTTCCTGTGAGCGGTTGCCATTTGTCTCTCCCATCCCCACAACTGATGACAGGCTCTAAATTTGACCACTTCCTACAAGAAATAATGTAAATAGGCTGCTGGCAGCAGAGATCATATTCAGTGTAAGTTGCATTTTACTTCCATCTTTTGGGGCTTTTTTATGTTGGGTCTCTTTCACACTTGCAGTAACAGTTCCAGCAGGATAGCTGCTCAAGTCTTTCTTCTTCCCTGTTTGAAAAGCTTAAGGATGCTAGCTTCACTTGAGAGCTACTTTTGGGTTCTTCTTAACCTCCTTCTGGTCTCTTGAGAGTACAGCATTATGCTGTAAGTGGCTATAGGATAGTACACAAGTAGAAACTAGTAATTTAAATATTTCTTTCTGCATTAAATGAATATTTTGCTATCAGCAGATGTTTTGCCTTGAGATACTAATGGACTCCTGCTCACAATGATGGTCTGCAAGCCAGGAGCAGTAAGATGATGCCCAGAGTGAAGTAGAGTGAGTGAAGGCCCCTGTGAAGAGTTTCTAATGTTCATTAAGCACTTCCACCGTCTCTTGCCAGGCCTACTAAGCCAGCATTAAAAGCATATTACCCCTTCCATTTCTGTAGTAATAGCTAATGTTATGCATATGCTAAAGTGTGGTATAAACGTCAGCTGATTCTGTAAGGCAGTAGCATTCCCTCCATTTTATTGTTCGATGAAAAAGAAAGAAGTCTAAATTACTTGCCTGAAGCTACATGCTGTAACAGCGGCAGAGTTAGAGCTAATCTGTATTTCTGCTGCCTTCTCCAATATTCTATCCTGTAGCTTTCAGGCTGTTGCTACAAGGCATGGCATCTGCATTATAAGGGACTACTTTGCGTAGTTCCAACTTTCTCCAGAATTTTCCCCCTCCCCAGTTATGGTCTGGACTGTTAGATTAACGTTATATTTTTGACAGAATAAAGGAGGCATTTCAGTATGGATACTTTTTTTTTTTTTTTTTTTTTTTTTTTTTTTTAAGAGATGATCGTTCCCTGCAGCCGATAGAGACCAGTTGATACTGTGATGACTCAGCTGTGGGAGTATTGCATAAAAGTAGGTCAATTTTAAAACCTCACAGTCTGAAGCTAAAGAGAATCCATGTTAGAATTTATATTTTGTTTATACCCATTACTGTTGTTTCCTGGTCTTAATGTAAGTGAAAGCTCTTGAGGAGGCGGGAAATGTTTTTTGGGGGTTGATTTGGGGTTTGTTTTTGTCCATTTTTATTGTATAGTGACTGAATTCAGTCAGCTTGACAGAGGGGAAAGACCAGCTGCTTTCATTTCTAAAGTTTCCAGTTTGCAGCAGTCAAGTGAAAGGAAGGTTTTAAAGGCAATTTTAAAGTAGGGAAAGGAAAAGCAGAGACACGTTTATTATTTTTTATTGCAAGCACCCAGCTTTTGTGTGATCTAGCAGATGTGGAATTTTCAGAGGAATACAGGCTTCTTCGAAATCCAAATTTGCATTTAAAGCATTCTGGTTTCTCCCCTTAGTCCTTTGCATGGCTTGCTTCCCAACTATAAATGTAAACCAAGTGTAAATGCTGCATTGTTTGCCTTAGTGGGCAGACAGTCTGAAAACAATAGTGCTGATGGATTTGACTGCCTCTGTTTAAGATTAACAGGACATTAAAATTCAAGTCTATTAATGCAAATTTCAGTGTTGCCAAACCTGAACTTCCCTTAAGTGTTTCCTGGTGCTGATGGCCCTAAACAGCCCTGCCCCACAGTCCAAAACTTCAGCTGACAAATTTTAACCTGTTGTTGGGACTTAAGAGGGTAAAATGTACCTGGAGTTTAATGTCCAATTGAATAATGGGACGTGGTGCACATAGACTTTTTATACTTAACCACCATATTTTATTTAAAGCATTTTTAAGTGGTAGGAAGTCACCAGGAAACTTAAAATCTGCAAATCGCTTGTAAAATTCAGGTCTGGTATGTGAGGATTACTTGGCACTGAAATTCAGATACAGGAAATAATATGATTGCCAAAATGTATTTGATGTTCTCTTAGCTCTTTGATGGTTTAGTTGTTTGCTGGCTCATTACTTCTTGGAATATTGGATGCAATCCTTGGTTTTTAACAGGCAAATTTTATTTGGGAGCTCTTGGTTTTCATTTGAAGGGGTGAGTTTATTTCAGTCAGTCACAAAAACGTTTCCTCAATGAAGCAGTAGGTAGAAGGTTTAAAACCATTTGCTGTTTCACTTGCTCGAGTTTCACACTTTCCCTTGTGTAATGACATCCTGTTCTGAAGATGTTCCTTCAGTAATCTGACAGAGGCCTGGTATTTCCAGTGTGGGCTGTGGGAAAGGAATAAACCCTTTAATTATAGCAGTGAGGTCTCCTTTGAAAATATGCTAGCTCTCCTCCCCTCTGTATGTCCTGTCTTTTTGTCTGACTCTTCCCTATGCAGATAAGGGATCCAAAGCTGTGAAATGCTGCTGTTCAAGTTGCTCTGCAAGGGCGGCCGTGGTGAGTGGCAGAGCTGAGCTGAGCTGTGGCTGGGACCACTGCCATTCTGAATGCCACATCTCCAGGCTCCAGGCTCGGGATCACAGCTCCTTGGTCTGTGAGCAGACGGATGCTGGGAGTGCGCCCCATCTGCTCCCGTGCCAAGTTTATTGGCTTAATTTATGCTTCTGCAGGAAGCCATTCAGAGTGGAGTGACCAGTCTGGCTGAGCACAGAAGCAGGGAAGGAGGCCCAGGTGGAAATCATCTTTCCACTGGTACGCATCGGGAAGATGTAAAGCTGCTTCAGCATTTCTGCAGCAGATGTGTCATCCTGGACTGATGAGTCACAAACAATATCCCCTATTTTTATCTGAGGGATAAAAACATCCTTCTATCGGGCATAAAAATGGGATTGGGTGATTAAAAATAGACATTGAAAACAAAATGAGAAAGCTAAACTAAGTTCTCTCCATACTTTCTGCATCTAGGTCGGGCCTGTGGAGCTGGAGTAGTTTCTGGTCAGGTTCATTTCAGTGCCTTTAGAATTGCTGTAGGTGGAATCAGACATTTTGACACTGCTAAAATCAGTTCAGCAGAAATGTGGTGATGCCCCCAGAACAGTTTATAATTACATCACTTGAGGGGCATGATTTAATCCTTTCTAAATGTCTCTCCTGTAATCTGCTCTGTCTTTCCTGCCTGGCTTCTTGCCATTTTTTCTGCCAGGTTCTTTTCTTGATTTGCTCTGCAAAAAAGGCAGCCTTGGATCTGTGACTGAGAAGAAATGCAAGTAATAGGAAGTTGAGAAACTGTGGCCTGCTCCTGTACTCCACGAGGGTTTGTGGTATTTGAGTCCCTTGTGCTCTGCTTTCAGTTCTTTAAGCTTGCCTTGCTGGTCTGACATCTTTTGGATGACGTGATAGTTGCAGGAGATTAGCGTATTTTGGCACACACATGCTATGATGACTGGCTAACAATATTTACAGCATTCAAAAATAAACCACGGGAGCTCATTCTGACATAATCTACTAATCTTAGTTTTGCACTTTGATACTGTGTTGTCTGAGCCAAGTTAGGATAACTATATATTGCAAGCAATTCATTTTTAGCTTTGGTTGCAGATGAGTGTTGAGGCAGTGCATGCTTTTCAATTAAAAATGATGGGAGTGAATTTGGAGAAATTATCAGCTCTTTTAACTATATGCTTATTCCGTGCCTATTTTTGAAACAGTTTTATATGTGTGTGTAGAGATACATGCTCTACAATGTTTCTGGATTTGTTGTGTACTGGAATTTTGATGAGGTTGTTTTTTCCTGCTCTGCCCTTTCCCACTATTATATGTTATGGGAAGGACTTTCTTTTTTCTTTGAGGGTTGTACATTATCCTTTTTCTGGATTTAAAAAAAAAAAAAAAAATCTGTTATTGCTTTGGGTCCTTTTGGGTCCTGCTAAGAGAGTAAGCTTTTGAGGCTCCAAAGTGTCAGGAATTCAGTTTGCCCCGGACCTTGACAGCTCCATTTAATAAATAACATTTAAATAACAATTTTCTAGACACAGTTTTGAATGGCAAGTATGTTTACGAATTGCAGTGAAGAATTTGGTGATGTGAAGCCTGTGAATCAAGTCAATGTATAAATATTTTTTCAGGTTGCAGCTATAGAAGTGGAAAGAAACCATGACTCTTATACAAGAGTCTGTTCAGTCTCTCTTTGAGATGCTTATCATTATTTTTATTAGTTGTTCATTTAGCATATAGTTTCCTGTGCTGTTCTAAAACTGAGAGTCTTTATGTTCACATAGTACATAGCCTAGAAATTGCATTTTGATTTTTAGTGTGCTGCAGGCTACCACCTTATGTTTATAGCTTTTTTCATTTTACTCATTAGATAGACTGAGGATGACTTAGAGAAAGGATATGTTTCTCCTTTCTTGTATTTTCTATTTCATGGGTATTACTGTCAGCCACTTTATCCTACAGTTATTTTTGATACATCGAAGTTGTAAGCCAAATCTCTCAGCTGCAGCATGTATGTTAAAACCCCCAAAACACAAATTTGCAGCCTAACACATATGCAAGATGAGTTAGCTTCTCAACCCAACTTGAGCTGAAAAACACCTGAAAATCCAAGCTGCTTTTGTTTGATTTGAGCCCTAGAAAACTTGGTTCAGACTTTTGAGTTCATAAAACTCAAAGCCAAGTGAAAAGAAGGCTTTCTGTTACTGTTTTTTGAGTTGACTGTTAACTAAACTGGTGTTCATGGTTCCTTTCTGGGTGGTGTTCCAGGTGACCAGTCTTAATTTGAGTGTATTTCACATACGGATGACCTAGATGGACACCTGAGATGTGGTTTTCTGATTAATAGTCACTTTTTTTGCCCCCTTTTGAAGTGTAGTGATAATGATGATAATTCTCATGGCCTGTTGCCATCTTGCAGACTGGTAAAAGCTTTTCAAACTTTTAAGGCACCAATAGCAGAAAGACTGCCTTCTTGTTTACAATCCTGTTCGGGTATAGTAGAGCTTTTAATAAATTATTGCAAGAAATACTGCTCCAATTAACTTCTGCTTTACAGCCACAACTGAAAGGGACATTCTCTGGTCTTAGAAAGCCAATGTTAATTTTTTTGTTGTAGCTATCCAGCTTATAATGGGGACATAGTAATATCACTTTGTAAGACAAGCGACTTAACGTTACTTAAAAGCTGGACCTAGGGCATGTATAGTAACTGTAACCTGTGAATTATTTATAATTTTGAAGAAATAATGGTTATCCTAATGGCAAATAATTTTGAAGCAGCTTTTTTTTTTCTTCGAATCTGTGATGCCTTCAGCTAGTAAAAACAACAAAATAAGAAACAGCTGTCAAGAGAAGCTGTTCTGTGCTATTCTACTCTCTTTTTCCTAATCTGTGGTTGAATAGCTGTGTATAGCTTATGCTTTTTGCCTTCAGTAAGAGTGTTTTGAATGTGGAGATGAGTGAGGTGCCTAGTTAGTTCTGTGTTTCTGTGATTATTCTAAGCCTGCACTGCACTGGAAGAAGTGGTTCAGCCTTCCCTCTGGCTCTCTTGTTCCCCTTCTGCAGGCTGACATGTACCAGGTGATAGATAACTCCCACCTCAGATTGGGGACTTTGCAGGTAGAAACTGAACTGACAAAATGTGCTTGATTTTTAATGTGCATTCATTTACTATTGCAGCTTGTGATGGAGCTGGAAAAATACTTGGCTTGGGAAAGTGTTACAGGGACACGCAGTGAAGTGGCAAGGGAGGGGTAGGATTGTGTCTTTTAGCAATAGAGTTTAAATGGGCTGTGAAATTATGACTAAATAGGAGTCAAGATACATGTTTTATTTCATAGCAAGCAAAATTAGCTGTCCTTGTCTGTTTTAAGGGTTGTTCGATTTAGGTTTTGCTGTACTGCCTTACTGCTGGAAGCATGGTGAATATTAAATAACACTGAAACAAAGTTACGCCTCACAGGTGAAAATGAAGCTGAAGGTGTTTGTGCCCATGGTGATGGCAGTGCCATAATCATTTCCAAAGTGCTGAAGTAACTTCAAATAGAATTTAAAATGTGCTACTGTTACATGTTATGCTTGCCTAGGTAGGCTTTGAACAATTTTATACTTCAACAAGATAAATAAAAAAAGGAAGAAAAGAAAATTAAGATAGCTGTGCTACTGTAGGCCAAGTTCCACTGCTAAATGTGGTAGAACTGCTACTCTTTTGTAGTTCAGCAGCACCACACGCTCATTCCATATCAAGACCTCCACTGTGGAAGTGAAGTGAAGCCAGTGTACTGTTCTATTTTCTACATCTTAGGGTAAGGACCTGCTTGCCTAAGGGAATTCATCCAGAAATTTCCAATGGCTTTATTTGTTCTATTTTGTACCACTGAACAGTAAGTTCAGACAGCTTCTCATGTTAAAACTACTCATGTCTATTGAATGTGCATACTAACTGAATTGCTGATGTATTTTTGCCCTGGGTTCCCAAGTAGTGTGAGAAGGCCAAACCATGTCAAATCAAAAAGCTACAAAAAACAAGGCTTCCTTTAATTATAGGAACAGCAGGATGTGGCATCACATGCTTTTTTCTCACCATTGAAGCCAGCAGTGGTGACCCTATGAATCATTCCTTCATGGTATGGTGCTTTGGTCATATCAATACAGCCAAAGAGCTGCCTGTGAAATAGGGTCACTGAAATGATAAGACTTAAAAGAGTAGTTATGCCCAGGCTCTTTTTTCTTCCACCTTCTCATCTTTAAATGGTCTGGTTTCATTGGAAGCCTGCAGGACTTTTTAGTGGCATAGTTAAGGGAGCAGTGAGGCACAAGGACCTCTTTGGCTTTGCTGTGGATTAAAAAGATGTGGAATTGGCACCCTCAGTTTCGATCCAGCAAGGCAGTGAAGCACGTGCCTGTCTCAAATGTATGAATACTCTTACTGACGTCAACTGAAGTACTTGGGAGCTTGTGAGTTAAGCACATGCCGAAGTGCTTTTCAGGGCTTGAGATTTTGCTGTTGCTGTGTAAGAGCGCGTGGAAGTATTTGCAGGCAGGAATGTTAGTTTTCTAAAAGGGTGATCGTCATTTAATGGTTGTAATGGCTTTACTAAATGTAATACTACTGCCTGTTTTGTTTCTTTTTTTTTTTTTCTGAAATGTTGCAGGTTTTTTTTTCTTTTCCAGCCTCTTAATATTTTATTTAAAGATAATAACTGTTATTTTTCTTTTTTACTCTTTATTATACTGTGCATGTGTGCATAGCACGTTTTTACTGTACTCTCTCCCCTCTGTTACCATCTTCCACTGCTGTGCTTTTCTCTCACTTCTGTGTATTTCTGACTGAGCTCCTCTATCCTCTTTGTCCCTGTCTAAGGAAATTAGCTCTTACAAAGTTACTGCCATCTCTTTGCAAGAAAGCAAAATGAACTACCGTTGCAGTATTCTTGTCTTTTCCCGAGGACCAGAGAGGGAGATGAGGCAAGGTTCATGCAGCTCGTTTGGGGGGCCAGCTCCATAGAAAACACTTCGGAAATGGGGGGCAGGATTGTACTGTTGATACTTGTCTCTCAAGCCTGTGTGTAGAATTTAAATGTTGTTTATAGAAAATACTGGCTTTTTTGTTTGTTTGTTGTTTTTTTCTTTTTGTTTGTTTGTTTATAGAAAATACTGTTGCAAGGCTCAACAAACTGTTAGTGCACAAATACTGTGGAGGAAAGTGGAATGTCGCCCTGCTAATTTCTTTTTACAATCCTTTTATGAACTTTTGGGAAATCAAATCTTGCTGATGTGAGCATTCAGGAAAAGCTAATTTCATATTTCATGTACATTAAAGGTTTTTATTTAGAAGCCATTAATATTCATGCTCTTTCACTCAAGGACAGCATTTTGTGACATGACTGACCAATCATAAAAACCACCACATAGCTTCCATTATTAAAAGGGGCTCTACAATCTTCATTTGAGTATGATATTGAAAAATAACTAACAATGTTCAGATTTCTTCCTGTCTGGGTGACAGACCAGGTATAATGATTTCTGAACCCTATTGCTTTGGAGAGTGGGTAAACGATTGTCAGCAGAAATACGCTATGAAAAGTATGATCTCTTAAAGTTTCTGGGTAATGTAATTTATTGATCTCATACTTAGTATTTCATTATCATACTACTTGAGCTGTCTTCTGAAAGCTGGTTAGCTATTGTGCAAAAGAAAAACGTGTTATGTGTTTATCATGTACGTAATTATGTATGTCCCCATACCCCCCACCCTCCAAGCATATTTTCTTATATACTTGTTGATTCCTTTTCCTTTCTTGGTGTGTAATTTTATGCCCGTTACTCTCGCAGTCAGTGATGCAGTGATATTAATTCCCTGTGGGCATTTTCGAAATTACTGGTTCTCTAATTTGGATGGAGAAAAGTGAGGGGGTGAACTATTATTTCCTTTTCTTTATGCTAGCTTTGCTCAGATTCTGCTAGTGGTGAGCCTATCATATTTTCCCCCTGCAGACTATGCATCTCTTAAGACATTATAACCACTGCTGTCCTCATGCCTGATGACTCAGGCCATTCCTGCAAGGCTCTGCCTCCTGGCCCAAATGGGACCAG
Source organism: Cinclus cinclus (assembly GCF_963662255.1). NCBI lineage: Eukaryota > Metazoa > Chordata > Aves > Passeriformes > Cinclidae > Cinclus > Cinclus cinclus. The sequence continues at coordinate 63,380,693 of NC_085046.1, forward strand.
AAACAGCATTCCTGCACGCATGCCTGTCTGTACGTGTCCTGCTTTCCTCTCTGCAGTAGTATCAAGATGACCACAGGGATTACATGGCAAAGTGGTCAGAAATATTTTTTTTGCTTTTTGGAACATTTTTTTCTTGATATGCCTGTGTCACTTTTTTTCTCTCCTTTTTATGTCCCTGATCACCTTGTATAACTGCAAGTAGATGGTACTGACTCAATGAAGGACTGCTTTGTTACAAGCAGTTTCAGAATCTGTCTCCTTCACTTGAGGCCATTTCAGAGGTGTTTCAACTCTTTGTCAGTTTATTGCTTGCACTTTACAAGCATGACTGCAGCTTCATCAGGGGCTTTGGAGCAGGAGTGTGTTCAGCTCTGGAGAGTTAACCTGCCCTCCAGCACAGTTTGTGAAGCCAAGTTTAATATAATGTGAGAAAAATGGCCAGGGTATTTATGCATGGTTGGAGTCCTGCTCATGTGGAGGATGGCTTGCCCAGAGTTCCTTGTTAGGTCCCTGTCTTTAGCCAACTTGGTGGTATTTTTGCTTCTTTTACTTGTATGTTCTCCCTCAGCATTGTGTTGTGGTCATGTGTTCAGGAGGTCAGCTACAGTTTATCTGATGGACATGATAGCATAGGAGGGAAATGCTTTGTCATCTTTTACAATGGAAGAATATATATGAGCACACTATGGTGTTGCCTTTGGAATAAGAGTTTGAAGGTGTCTGTTCAGTCTTGCTTTTGAAATTTGTTCTGAAATTGCGCCCAACCATCCTCTGTGTAGGTGATTTATCGCCATTCTTCTCATGGAACAGTAGTTCACATCTTGGCTGAAGGGCTGTCTTCTTAAAAGACTGTCATGGTGCTGTCTGCTTCCTCCTTAATTTCATGCTCTCCAAATGTCCAGGTATTTTTTCCCCACAAGAGAAGACCCGGTGTTTTAATCAGGAACCCATGTATTAAGGAGCTGAAGGAACAGTGTAGAACTTCAGCTTTAAATGATCACTTCTCTGTGGAGGAATGCCATTAAGAGAGTTTCAGCTGGTTTCCAAATTTCCAGTCTATTGGCTTTCTCAGTGATTAGATCATCTTCAATAAAAGCAAGGTTCTGCAGGTGATCTGGGGGATTTAACACATAGTTTAATTTCAACATATATGAATAATGTTAAGCCTGTGCATAAACTAGTCTAGTTAAGGAGAACAAAACAATAGGTGATCTCTTGAGGCAATCCTTTGAAACAAGAAGTAATATCTTATAAATTTTTAAGTATGTAAGAAGGAAGATTGAATAGCTGTCATTATTTGAGACAAAGACTGCAAGAACAATGATAATACTGGCTGACTGAGCTATCTTTCAGCTTAGAAAGTAGGACAACCTCTAGTAAGGGAAATCCCGGTTATAGTGGACTTCTTATCAGGGCTCCTAATCCTGTCATAGCAGGACATAGATAAGAGAATATAAAACTGTCAAAAGCAGGGTTTTAAATCTGCATCTCCCTGTTTGCTGTAATTTGCATGCCATTTTTTTTTTCCTTTCTGTAAACTGGTTTGATTGTTTTCATGCAGGAAGTCCCTAGAGAGAAACCAGGAGAATTTCCACAATGACATGGCCTTTAGGTTCTTTTAGGTGTCTGTTCTCAGGGTTACCCGTCTCAAAACTTTGTCTTTTTAAGTTGATGTATTTCATATTTGGCTCATACCACAGCAGGAGAAAGTTCTCTGGAGCAAAGTGTAATGCTATACAGCCCCATTTAATACATTTTTCCAGTGCCTGGCATGTCTAATGCGTGTTGAAGTAAACTTGCACAGTTATTGTGCTGGCAAGGTTGGTAATCTCACAGCTCTTTTCTGTAGAAGATTCATGTGTCTGGCTCTTCCTGGACTAGGTTGTAGAGCTGCTTTATTGTCACTTCTGAAAAGTGGTTCTGCCCATGTTTTCTCAGTGCAGTGAGTCTCCTTGTTATTGTCAGTTTTTGACTTTCTGGTGTGGAAGACCAATGCAAATATTACCAGGGCTTAATAACAGCCTACCTTTGGATGAGTGTTACTGTTGTGATAAAAATGATAGGAGGTTGGTTGCTCATTGATTTGTGCTTTTTGGCCATCTTCCAGGATGAAACTAAATTAATTACGCAAGAGTTTCAGAACAACTGCAGAGTTGTTCACTTATTTCCTTTGTTACTGAGCTGACAGCTTACCTTTGGAGGGTCATATGTTCAAAAGCTACCAATTGAATCTTGCTTCATTTTAGCCAAATGTGGCACAGAGTCTGAAGTGCATTTCATCCCTAATTCCCCACACCCCCCCCTTTTTTTTTTTAACCCCCATAACTTTTCTACCTTTTGCTCACTCTTCCCTCAGTTCTTCCTACTGAAAATAAAAATGATCTGGGAACAGAGACAATGCCACAAATAAAAGGAATTAGGTTTTTGTTGTTGCTGCCTGTAATTTTGGTTTCTCTTAATAAGAGTTTAGTTCCTCTGGTTAGACAGTTCTGCGCTGTGGAGAAATGCATGCATTTCAGAAATGGTAAATAGAAGATATTTTTCATCTTGCTATTTTTGTTAACCATACTCTTACCTCTAAGTTGGCTGCTTGTATCCAAATTGTTCCCCATGACTTTGTTTTCATAATCCTGCTTCATCAGTGCTCTCTTTGCATATCTTTCCTTGGTAAGCCTGTAGGATCCAGAGAAATAGTTTCCTCACACTGAGCAGTTGTGAGGACAGGTGTAAAATTTTATGTCAGTAGGGTAGCACCTTGAATTCTTCTAAGTGTTTCATACAACTTAACTTGGTTTCTTCAGTGTCTCTGTGTATGCTTGAAAATTAGATGATTTGTGGTCTAATCTTACCTTAATAGCTAAGTAAGATGAGATGAACAGTCTATTTTATGAAGCAGGCAACTCTTATTTTGATATTTCTGGCCTCTTAAATACAGTGTTAAATGCAGTGGAAGAATAGAGTTTCAATTTTGAACAAATGTGTTCTGTTTGTGAAAAAATTTTCAGTTAATTACTTTCATTTTTTTTCCTGAGTAATTCTTGACTCTTTTCAGTCCATATTTATGTCCTTTTAAAGTGGAAAAATACTACCCAAGTATTACTATGCAGTGTATTAAGCTGCTTGCTTTAGTCTTGAAAAAACTCTTAATATTTCTGTAAGGTGAAAGCATGCATATGTCCATTTCCTCTAAGATTTTGTTTCAAATTCCTTCCCCTTTCAAGGCTCATAATTTTGATAGTTATTTTAAATTGATACATATGTTTATGTATTTATTTTATAAAAGTTTGTAGTATATTTTCTAACTTTAATGTGGATTATTTCTTAATTTTGCCTTGTTTCCTGCTTGTGGTATTCTGTAATTACCTGATTCACTGTGGTTGTGTGTAAATGAAACTATAAAATCTGTTGTCAATTAGCAATCAGTGTGGTATCCATATTTTTAAATGTTATAAATTGCCTATTAAAGCTAATTTTCCAGGGCATCTCTATCTCCGTTCTTAATGTAATGCAGAATATTTTGCAATAATGCCTAGGTTAACAATGATAGTCTTGCTGTATTGTGCAAAAAAGGCTTCTGTGCAGACCCAGCTGGGTTTCAGGCTTAATTCATTGCTCTATGGTGGGATCACCACAGCTGCTGTGGGGCCTTTACAAATGCAAAAAAGCTGTCAGTGTTTGTTTCATCAGATGCATAAATGATGAGGCCAAGTTGAGGAATCCATTCCAGCGCGCGGTGTGCATGCTGGAGGCATTATTGTTTATGGAATTAGTGTCTTAATGCTTTAAAATACATGGTGCGTGTTTTACCTCAGAGCAAAATGTTTTAGGAGTAAGATGGGTTAAGGATCCTCTGCACTTTAGTCCCCACTTCTAACAGCGTTTGCCCTGACTTGTGTAAATGTGCATCTGAATTACTGCACTGTACCTGCCTTGGTCACAAATAATTCCGTTCTCGTGTCTTGTGCATCTTTTAATGCTAGTACTTTGATTATTGTAAGGAGTCACAATTAAATAACGGCACAGCTTTAATACAGATTTTTGCCCCCCCCTCCCCGCCTTAGCTGTCAGCTGCGGGAGCTGTGCTGTCTCCTATGGTCACCAGAAGTCAGAGTACTTCTTCTGGCTGTCAAGGCTGGAGCGAGGTTCCTTCCAGCCAATTAGCAAGTAACGATGATTGGTTTCAGAGAGGGCTGCTTAAGAATGCAAAGCATGCCTCTGTGCTGGGTCGAGCGCGCAGATCCTCTACCAATTCTCCTTTCCTTTGCTTGCAGCTCCAGGAATGTAACACGAAGTAGGGCTTTTACTTACATGACGCCAGACTGGCTTTTGGGAGGCAAGGGTGACGTGGTTCGGGTCTTAAATTGTTTTTCTGTGGGAGCACTCATGTGATCTTTCAGTCTTTGTTGCAGTCTGTTGGCTGCGTGCTTGAGGTTTCATTAGGGCACGCCACCCTTCCCATATCATGTAACTCCACTGATAATAGGCATTGCAGGAATTTTAACTAACGCGCCGTTTAAGCAGTTGTCGCTATGATTTTATTAAATGTGCTTGCAGTGTGGAATTTTACTAATGCCGTACAGTGATCTGTTATGCAAATTGAATGTAAGAATGGGCTAGTGGGGATTTGTTGTCTATATGTTGGAGACCTGTCTTGTGTGCTTGGAAATGAAATGAGCTAAACAGTGTCGGTGCAGAGTGCTGCTGAAATGTTCAGGCAGCCTTTGCTTTCCTGGTTGGGGGTGCGATATTGTCACCCCAGAGGCCAAGTTTGGTTTGTAGGGAGGGGTGGTGCTGAAAGCATGCTTGCTGCTGGTGCATGCTGGCCGTGTATAGGTGAGCTGAACAGCATGAGTGTAGGATACCTTAGACACAGTCATATACAAATTAGATTATGGGATTTATTCTGGCTGGTCGACATGGTGAGTCAAAGCTGTGTTCTTAAGCTCTTCTGCCAATAATGCAGGCAGATTCCTCTGCTGGAGCAAATGGTGTTTAGTTCAGTGCATTACTGGTGGTATCCACGTTTGTCGGCTAAATTGTTGGCTAAAGCAGCACTTCTCCAGGTGCGACATGTGACAAGGATACTCTTGAGTCCTGCCAGGTGAAGTGGGAAGGCGGGGAGTTCAGCTTCTTTTCCAGATTCGCTGTTTCACTGAGGCACATGAGTAGCATGCTGTAACCCCAGCTGACGTGAGAGAAAGAGTCACCACCTCCCCACGCTTGTTGCTGCTCTCACAGCCTCTGTTATCTCTCAGCTCAGGCTCAAAAGGCAACCAGCCTTCTCATGCTGTTCCAGGAGCAGGTTGCTTGCAGCTTTCCCTCTGTCAGCACTTTGTTAGCTAGAAGAGCAGCAACGCAGGAAGAAATCCCTACCTGGCAGCCAGTGCCCTATGTCCCTCCCTTCCCTGCACCTCATTTACACTTGCCATAAGTGCTGCCATTTCTTTACCTTGGAGTCTCTATTTTATAATTTGCAGCTGGCTGAGGGGCTGGCAGCGATGTGAAGGGGTGCTGAGCTGGGGTGTAGCAGCAGCAGGTGCTCAGGCAGGACCTGGAGGAGCCATGCCAGCAGTGCTGGCTCCATCCCTATGGCCCACAGATCAAGGGTAGAAAGGTGGTGGGCTTTGACTGATGCTAAAAGATCCTCAGCATACTGCTTTCTTTCGACAGCGACAGCGGTGGAAATGCACTGAATGGTTTTTAAGGAGGCCGTTTTATGCAAAAGCAAAACTTACTTGGAAAGGTTTGTCCTTTGTTTAATGTATAGGCCCTTAGGCCTTACTTGGCCTCATGGTGCTGTATTTTGGCTGTGAAACGTGGACGGAAATACAGTGAACACATCATGTGGCATTTGCGTTTAGGGGGGCATGGTGCATTTATGAGCAGCCTTTGGTGATGGCTGCACAGGAAAGGCTGAACTGGGAAGCTGCTGTGTCTTGGTGTGAGCATGGTGTGGTGGATGGGCAGCTACTCTTATCCCCTACAAGTGGAAATGTGCTTTTGTGACAGACACACAGAAAAGGATGCAGCACCAGGAGGTGAGGTTTGTGATGTGGCTGCTCCCATGCCCCTGAGCAGACTAAAGCAAAGCAGGGATGTGAATTCTGTGCTGTGGGTGACCCTGGTAAGAGGCCAGATTCTATCCTGAATGCTGCAAGTACTCTGTGAGGAGATTTGAGTCCTGCAAATTTGTCTCCCAAGATCTTCCTCCCGTTTTCCTCTGACTCTGTGCTGTTCTCTAGGTCACGTGGCAGGAAGAAGGAAATTATTACTAAATTCAAAATAGCAAGGAAGGAGCAGAAAGAGAATGTGACTTTTTTCCCCTTTTTGCAGGGCAGGCTTGTTAGCAGCCTGCACTGCTTGTTCCAGGAGCAGCTGCCGCTGTATCCTTGTCCACAACAGCATCCTTACTTCAGCTCTGAGTCCCATCTGACCCTTGAGTTCAAGCTTAGAGATAGAGCTGCTTCATGGGAATATTTTAAAAATTAAACCAAGTTCTGTACAGTATAATTTTTCTTTTCCTTTTTTCATTTTTTTTTTTTTTTTTTTTAAACAGGCATTGTTGAAGAACCAGGCTTTAGGAAAACGTGAATTTTGAGTCAAATCATTGTGGTTTCCTGTTGCCCTTTGGGTTGCTGGTAACATGCCAAGTCATGTGGGTAAAGAAAACACTTAGTAGTTGCATAAAAACTTGGATACATTTAGCTGTCCTGAAAAATGCAGTAGTAATGTTTTAGGTGTAATAAGCATTTTTATTATTCTTATGAAGTTTGCTACCCCTACTCTTATGTGTTAAGCCAGTAATGAGGAAGTAATGGAAAATGAGATTCCAGTTTTTTATTTTGACTCGTAAATGCATTGGCTTTGGAAATAGTCTTGCAGTGCTAATGGGAATGTTTGCTCTGCTGGTGTCAGGAATGTATTTCATGATAGGATGCTGTGTTAAGCAATTGTCTCCTTGCTGGTGAATTGGCTCTTGATGGAGATTCAGAAGGGCTTATTTTAATTAGGCTTTGTTGGAAAACATGGCTCAATTTACTGAGGTAGGTGCTACTTTTCACAGTGTTAATGCAAAATTCTAGGACACTTGCTTTGTAGGCGTGATTCTTCTATACTGTTTGTATGAGAAAAAGGCAATTGTTAAGTAAGAACATCGTATTTTGTATTAGGAAATGAAAAAAATCCTCACGGAGCACATGGTTGAAAGCAGTATTTCAGAACGTTCTGCTGGGAAGTTGAATTTTGGATGAGGAATGTGGAGGTAGTGTGCTGTTACTAACAAGGCACCGAGGCTTTGGAGGCAGCATGTTTGCCTCGGGAAAGCAGTGGTGAGCACTGAAAACCCTGACACATGCTCTCTCTGAGGAGACACTGCTCTCTCTGAGGAGACACGGCTTCTCTCTTGCTTGATACCCAGCCTAGCCAGCCTCGCTGGCGAGCTGAGCTCTTCCTGTGGCGACTGTAGTGCAGGGGAGAGCTGCTTTGGAGCTGCTTTCGTGCTTCAGTTGGCAGAAGGCATGTTAATATGTGGCCGCCCTGTCTGCTTTTCTTTTAAATAGCTTCGCTGTCGTTCAAGGCTGAGCGCTGTGCAAAGCAAACTATGAAAATATTTCAGATGCTTTAATTAAAAGTGGTGGAAGTGGAGAATTAGAACTGCTTCTGTGTTAGGACCGCTTATTCAAACATGCAGCTTAACCAGTTAGACTGCAAGGTGGAAAATGCTGGAGACTGTGTATCTGAATTAAGCAATTTTAATTTGGTCTTTCATCTCTGTCATTACCGAGGGATATCCTGCAGGCTGGTTTAATGAACTCAATCTAGAGGTGTGTAGAGGCACATCTCTTTGCTTGACAGCAGCAAGATGGCATGCTATGACTGGCAGACATATCTTCAGCTTGTGTAATTGTCTGCTCTTGTCATACGATGACAAATGGAGCGATGATCATATTAAACAACAAAAAAGTTCAAAGTAACACGAAGGCTCTGAATAAACTCATGGAATCAAAGAGATTCTCACATGACAGCATGTCAGCATGGGTATTTTTAGCCTGAATTAATACAGCTATAGGAAACTCCCCTCCCCCAGAGAAGTATTATGATGTGAAGTTAAATGTCAGAATTTTTTAGGTTAAATTCTTGACTTCCTACAGGTGTGGGTGCTTATCTTGTTAGCGCTCTGTCTGTGTTACAGACAGGCAAGGACAAAAGTGTCTAAGGTCAGGAGTTTAAAAAAATAAATAAAGTAGTAACTAGAGTTTGTAGGCTGACAAAGCTGAGGTTTTTTGAATGAGTGTCTTCCAAATCCAGATGCTATAGGGATGAGATCATGCAGAAAAAAACCATCAGGAACTGAGCATAGTTAGGAGTTCTGGCAATTATGTTAGAGGCTAAAATAAATTCCCTTCTTTCCCTGGTATTTATCCAGTTTTTCCTCCCATCCTCGGTGAAAACTAATGCACTTCTGTGAATTTACGAGGTTGTAGGTTTTGCAGAAGAAGCTATCTTCCTGATAAAGTCTGAAGTCAAGTATCATTTTTTTCCTTTTGTGAGTAAGAGGATTCTGCAGAAGGGAAGTACTATTCTGAAAAACTACGAAGTTTATTTACAACAAAATGCAGTATTAGAACCTTAGGAAACAGGACCTAAGGGGACAGAACCTTTTCTTTGTGGCCCTTTCTGCCCTCCCTGTCTCCCCATTAGAACTGGGACTGAAGGTTAACTGCAGTTAACTGCAGTGAAAAATGAGTGATAGAGGTTTTCAGTTTTATTCAATTCTTGGTGCTTATAGTTTTTCACTTGGGTTGGTATCTCTGTCACAGTTTTAATTAAAATTTCCTTTTGTTTTTCTTTCGTTTTTTTCCTTCCCCCCTAATATTTTTTTCTTCTGATAGGGAAAAAAAAATTCAGCATTTGAAAAAACACATGTTCTCACACATGGCCAGATTTAAACTTTCTTCTCTGAATGCTTTATTCATAAACATAGAAAATTGCTTTACTTCTGGATTGCCATTCTTGTGTGGTATTCGAGTCCTGTAAGCACATTTTAAATGCTGTTTTCCAAAAAGGCCTTTTTAGCAGCTGCCCTGGAGCTGGGCTTTGTTGCCAGGGTCGATGTGGGGAAGTGCAAAGCGCCCAGTCCAGAAGTAGTACTCATGTCAGAATGGATCTGAAATATATCCTTTTTCCTTATGTGTAAAAGCCAGTTCAGTCAGTAAAGTATAAGGAAAATGGTTTGTCTTTGTGATATCTGAAATATCCTTAGTTTATTTTTTAATTTGAAAATTTTTACTATGGTGGCCTTGTTGTGGTTTAGTTGTTATGAGAATAGAGCTTTGCACATGTAGGCCTCAATTCTCAATTTCATCAAGAAAGTAATCTTAGTCAAAAGAGTGCCTAATGTAAAAATAGTCTTATAGAACTCAACAGTTAAACCTTGTGTGGAATATGTCAATTAACAAAATCTCTGTGTGTCAAGACTATTAACTGCATTGACAGAGCTAATTTTATTAGCTGTTTTATTCTTAACATCATGCAACTTTCACCTCCTGTAAAAATTACATGTAGCTACTGCTTTGGTACATGTATGAATAAGGGCATATCTGTATCAAGAAAATGTGCAACGTTAGAAAGCTCAGGTATGATTCTGTTCCTAGTTTTGGATGCATTTCCTTTTCTGTTTTTTAAAAATGTGTCAGTAGAGTATTTCCCCATAAAGATGAGACAGAAAGGAGTAGTATGCTTTTTTGACTAGTACTCATTTAAGCATTGAATAAGCGTGAATCTTAGAGTTGTTGCATGAAAACCAGTTGTATTTGCAGTTTGCAGAGCTGCAGAAAAATAATTTTACTGTTTATGCACTGGTATGTTTAGATATAAGGAACCATGGAGAGCTGTCAAACATGGACCCTGCATTGCTGCCAAATCTTCCTTCTGAGTATAAACATACTTTAAGAAGATGTACTGCATTAACCCTATTTTTCTTCTAGTAGAGATTAAAATTCAGGAGTAGAGTTGATGTAGCTTAAAAAAGGAATAAAACAAATTGGGCCTATTTGCTTGTTTTATGGCTTGATAAATAGGCAGTATATTATTCAGAGGTGTGATTCAGCATCTGGACTGTTCATGCAAAGATGACAGGGAAGATGGAGATAGATTTGTAGAGGGCTTTAAAGTGTGAAACAGCAGAGAAAAGGGAATTAGTTGAGAAACGGGAAGATAGAAGTGACCGAGCCAACACAGTAGTTGTAAAAATGATTTCTATGAAATACTCTGATGAGTTTCATCAGTGCGGAGTAAAAGAATATTGCAGTAATGGGGAAAGAAAAGAGTGAGAGTCTTTCACAAAGCATTTTGGCACTGAGGAAGATTTGTGTCTCTGTGACATTTTGCAGGAAGACTTGGCAAGATTTGTCCCTGATATGAGCACTAGTGCCTGCAGAGGGGTGTGAAACACTTGATAGCCATATTGTATTTTGAGTGACGGTTAGTCAGGCAGCAAGTTGCAGCCTTTTGCAAAACTATTGATGCAGTTGTGCGCAGAAAGGTGGGGGCTGGTTCTGTTATGAGTCTCTCCAACAGTAAGGGGAAGAGATTGTCAACTCTTGAAACATCTGTCTTCATTTTGACTACAAAAAGTGAATGTTTGGAAGTGATAGAGGCGGCATTTTTAGGAACACTAGAAAATAGTGTGTTTATTGTGGTAAGCAGACTCTCATCTCATTGACCATTTCCATGTTGGTTTTAATCTGAGATTCCTTTGTATGCAAACTGGTGGCTTACATGTGGTGGATGCAATTATTGACTAGGTCGCCAGCATGCAGTCAAATGGTTGTTTAGCACCAGTCATCAGCAACTTATGTAATTGCCATGGGTTAAATAAGATGATTACTAGCATCTTTTGGTTGAGTAGAATAAATCTGGGTTTAGCTGTACTGGAAAGGATGGCTTCTCTGATCAGCCTCTCCTTTTCCCTATTTCTGTTACTAAGAGAGTGTGTGTGAGTGGATCTCACTGATGATGAAATCATCTATGTGAACCAGGGTGATGTTAATATTTGGTGGAGAATCCATTCTGTAGGCAGCTTTGTTTAATCAGAATCTCAGTAGCTGCTATGAAGTGGCAGGATTAGTCCTTGCTGTAGCCTACAGTGGAGAGGTTGAGTGCTTGGAGGATGTAAGCAGTACAGGCCAAATGCCTCTGCTACCTACGTCAGTGTCTTTTATGGAATTTTGAACTGTATGCTAAGGAAGAATAAAATGAATGTAAATGTATTATTGCTCCTATTATAACACTTCAGTAGGATAAAAAGAGAGAGAAAAACTTCAATAGCTCTGATGATAGCCTGCCAGAATAAATGTTGGCTCAGAAGCAACTGTGGTAATGTAGCTTTTTTCTCAATCCATTTGAGTTAAATGAGAGTCGGGCCAAGCTGAGAAATTAGTTTCTAAGTAGTACTGGCTCAGCTGCTTCCAGGGTGCTCCAGATCTGCCATTTCCCTGTCTTTTCCATTCCTCCCTTGATCTTAGCAGAGCTGAGTGGGTCAGGTCAGGGCTCAGCAGCAGCAACAGGGTTTATGCAGTGCATGACACTGAAGGGAGTAAGTGGTATCTGAGCAGGTGTGATTTTTGCATTTAAATGTGAAGCTTACTAGTAATGTGGTAAAATAAATTTAATTTAGAAATATATGGTGTGAAGAATGCAGATTGGCATTGGTGTCTGATACTTTGGTATCTTGCTCTGGCTTTCCTTCTGAGTTCATGGGCACAAGTTCAGCTTACATCTGGTCTTACAGCTAAGACACTCTTCTGCTTTTAGGCATATATGAATAGAGGAGCTGTTTATAAGCAGCTTCTGAAACACATGGGGAGAGCACCATTTTCAGAATCCTAAATTTTGGACACATGTAGATGCGACTTAAAATCTTAGCTATTTAGCCTCTTTTGGGGGATTGGAGGGAGAGAAGTGTCTGCAATACAGGCAAAGGGCTGATTTCAGACTATGGAAAGATTCTCACTGCCTGTGGCTGTGGTGATGGCTGTACCCTCATTGGACTGGAGGTTTGCTCTTGCTTTTCAGTTACTTTTAGCTGTTGGCCAGAGAAGTCTGGGCTAGTCTTAAAAAACGCTTAGTGCCAGTTTTCCTACATCACAAGTATTAAGTAGTAGAGGGTATAGTTGGATGGAGAAACTTTCCTTCAAGAGGCTATCAGATATGAAGGTAAATGTGAGACTGTTTGGTTTTGGGTTAAATATTGTGATTGTCCTAGCAAATACTGTGGTTGCCTTTATTTATTTGTATTTAGCAGCCAAAAGATGCCTTGGAAGCCAACCAGTTACAAATACAAGCATCTGAAGATGTATATTGTAAAATTGTAGAAGGCCTTTTAAGGGTATACCCATAGATGTTGCATTGGGCTTGGTCAGAAATAGAATGCCAACAGAAATTCCAAAGATGTCTTTGATTTTGCATCCATGTTTGAAAAATGATGGCTGTGATATCCTAATGTGTAAGCATAGCAAAGCTGCAAGAGCCACAGGTGTTGTACTTCTGCTCCATTGCAGTTTTGGTGCACCTTTCTGTCCTAATCTCACTCAAACTTCAGTTAGCTGGCAGGTGAGATCTTTGTCTGATACAAACAATTGAATGTTAATGGATCTCTGCTGACTACATTCCTCCTTACTGGATTCTTTGCTTTTAGTTCCCTGTGCTAGCTTATACACCCAATACTGCAACATAATTTTGGAGGGGAAGAAGGAGAAGAATAAGAATGAAGGGGTAGCTGAGGGATGCATGTGCATTAAAAAATACCTCTAATGTTGTGGGATATGTACATTGAAGGATACTAAATAAATATAGAAATTAGATCATTTACCTTAGCATCATATAATGTTGCTGTTTAAGATTTAGTTGTAGCAGAGAGGATTGGTTGGGGCTGTGCCTGTTGTGGTATTGTTTAATTTATATATGCTACTTCCTAATAAAACGTGTCAGTACCATTGTATGTTGGTTTGGTTTCCTGCCTCTCTCTTTCTCTTTACAGTGTTCTAGTTGGAGACAGGATTGCAGTCTTGGGAACCTCTGTTTTGCACATGTCTGTGCACTGCTCACGAAGAAGCAATCACTGTAGCTCATAAATATGTGCACTCATCCTCCAAAGACATATAAAACATATTTGAGCTATAAGGCTATACAAACACGGAGCAATGCTGATGACGACATGCAAACCACAAGGGGGAAGCTTGACTGGCTTGATCTTTTTAGAACCTGGAAATGTTTGCATAGCCTTGTTGCTTGGCTGCGTTTCTTCCTTCATAGATAGATGGGTAGGTGGGTATCAGAGACTTGAGTGAAAGGCTTTCTTCAGCTGTGAGATATGTTAAAACCTATCCTGTTGTCCAGCTATTTAGCCTAAAGTCTGGTTTTCTAGTTTCCTTCCCTTTGCTTCTTACAGCTGCAAATAACCCCCAAATGTAATGACCTGAGACCTGAGGACCAGAACTCAGAATGTGATTCTTGGTCTGCAGCAGTTCTTCCTTTGGACAGTGTGTTAGAGGAGCTGTGTAGCCTGGAAAGATGCCTCTGTATTATGTGGTGCAGGTCACATGCAACTTTATAATCAGTGCATTCCTGCACCAGCAGCAGTTTCAGGGAATGTTGGATCATGTGCAGAGTGAAGCTGGACATGATTATGGCCAGAGAATTATTGCTGTGCTGTAAGGAAGACACTGAATCAATTGCTTAAAAAAAAATTAAAATGTATCTTCTTTTATGTAATTTACTTTCTCAGATTCGCTTTCTCAGAACAGAAGAGGAGAAAAGTTGTTCTAGTGTCTTTTATACTTTTTTCTTTCTTTTTGCATGTTAAAACAATTCAGTAATACTTTCAACTGAAAACAGATTTTTTTTTTTTTATTTCTTTCTTTCTCCCCCTACCCTCTTTATCCTCTCAAAGTAGAAATTTTACTTTGAAAGTGTTACTTTCCATACCTGGTGATTCTGGTCTTCTGGTGGTGATGGAAAAATTGGTTTTTCATAGCTGTGTCTTCACACAAGTCCAATACAGCAGGAAATGTCACTTTAAAATTTTATAAAATTGAGATTTGTGCATTTTGAGGCTGAGAGGTGTGGTGGGGCTGAGGACTGGCCTGTATTTTGGACAAAATACAGATCGTTGAGGCAGGATGTGATTTGACTGTGTTGTTTGTACAACCTGTCAGAAGTGACATGTATATAGGTGCTAGTATGTTATCAATTAATGTATGGTTAAATAGAGAATTTGAGAGCATATGTTCTATTATGTGTGATTTCCTGTGGTAAGGATGCCAAAAGTCATGTTGCTTGTAACAGCCAGATGGAATTAAGGTTGGTCCTGACTGTGTCTAAGGTATAAGCCTCTGTTTCAGAAAAATAACAACTGTGGAGATTTCCAAACAGCTACTGGTGCCTGTCTCTCCAATGGGTAGAAAGAGAGGCTTTAAAAATAATTCCACCATGTGCTGTACAATGAGGCATGACAAGTGTCATGGGTTGGCAAAAATTGTTTACTTTGTTTTTGTTTTACACAGTGGCATGTAAAGACAGGATTATTTTTGTTTTCTGTGAGTTTGGAACAGCATTTGATCTGTTTGTTCTTTGTGAGTCTCAGAAAAGTGTGACTGTGCCTTTAATGTCCCCTGAGTGATTGCCAGAGATGACTTGTGTAGCACTCCAGCACTAGAACTGCCCCTCTAACCCAGTTCCTGGCTCTGCCAGGCTATAGCAAGTGTTGTCTGTCTTGGCTTTCCAAAGGAGATGCAGTGGCAGTGATACCTGAACCACAGTTAACTTCACCTCTTTTCTCAGTGATCACAAGGCTTCTTGGGTGCTAGGCTGGACCTAACTGGGCTGGGCTGTCAGCTGTGGTGTTTCTGTTATAATGATATTTCATAGAGTATTTATTATGTTCTTCTGTCCCACCTTGTATTTACGAACAGAGATGAAGCATTGCTTACACGCTTCATTTGACAGACCTGTTGAATTTCTTAAAATTGTTTGCAGATTCCTTTGGAAGTAGTTTTGGTTTTGACCATGTGCATCATGAGCTGATACGGGGTAAAGACAGCTCATTAATTTTTGCTGAGAATGTTATGTGACTATTTATTTCTGTAAGTGTTGAAAGGGACAGCAGAGACAAAATAGCACAAAAAATTGCCAGAACTAGTCAACTGGAGTTGTGAGTAAAGTTATATTGACATTTGCTGTATGCATTTAACTGTTTTGGTTGACTTTCTATGGATGAAATTGAGCATTACTTGGGATGTTTCCTTCTCTGAGACCTGTACCTTAACAAAAATTTTCTTATTGGCACCTAGCAGTGCTGAGTACCTGCTCCTTACTGACAGGACACTGGGTTCCATCCCTGCCAGGCTTGTACCTGAAGATCTCAGAGCATGGCAGTTCACATATGGTGCATTTGTAAAATTGGGCTTTGCTAACGCCTTTAATTACTTCGATTTAAAGACAAAAATGTTTAAAGGGAAAACACGCTTTATTGTAACAGCTGGATTTGAAATAAGATTATTTTGCATTGTTCATTTACATTTTGTTTCTCCCTATGCTGTGAAACATGGACTAAGTTTAGGTGCAAGCTTGTGTTGGGGAAAATTTTCCATGGTGTCACATCCTGTAAATTCAGTGTAGGGTTTCTTAAGCAAATAATGGGTAGATTGAAGTAAAACTCTGTGCTTTCGAACTTAGGCCTGTTGGTCTTAAAACACAAAGAATTAATTCCACAGTCTCTAAAAAGAAGTACAACAGTTGCTCTTCTTTCCAACTTGGCAGCTAAATGAAGGTGGTGCAGTCAAAAGGAAGTGGCTACAAATAGATGAAGCATATTGGTTGTGAATCTGCCAAAGGTGGCCAGCTGTATTGCTATTTTGAGCTAATTCTATGCACTTAATCAGAGTTTTTGCTTAAATTAAAGACTTAAGGTATATTTAGTGATCATTAGGCCCTCCTCTGTAGAAGAGCTTGTTCCATGGTTTAATAATGGGGATGACAAAGAAACAGAAGGTAGCCAGCTAACCATTATTGTCTGTTTTTCTATGCTAAAATATATAAGGGCCTCTGTGATCCTTAGAGGTTTTAATTCGTATTTTGACATAAATACCACTTTTGGTAGAGCCACATCATTCAGACTCTTGACTTTTTCACATTGGTGGGATGATTTCAGAGTCAGCCATACAGAGCACTGTACAAAAGCTTCTGTGAAAACTCCCGCTGCCACATGAGTTAAATACCCTGTAAGTAAAGCTTTCAGTCTGGGTTTTTCAACTCTGTCTGGATTGAAGGGTGCCCCAGGTCAAAAGGCTGCTGGTCATGCTCCTAGTTTCTCAGGTTTTTGGAAATACACTTTGCAAAACTGTTACTGAGGGGAAAAATAAAATGGAAACCATATATGCAGGTTTCTCATCTATATATGCATTATTTTAAAGTTTCTCAGAGATGTGGAGGAATTAAAAAGGCAAGCAAAAAGCAGTGGATTTGGGTTTATAAGGGTTACTAGGAATGTGTACATAGAGCATTTATATATTAAGAATGCTAAGTCATTAAAAATAATTAGAATTAGTCAATAGGCATTTCTTCAGTAATTCCTGTCTGTTTTGTTCTGGTTTTGTTTTTTTCTCTTGTTTCATGCCTTTATCTTTGTCTTGAATTCCCTGAAGGGATACTACTCCACTGTCCTGAGTCTGGAATGTACCTTGTAGGTTTTGAGCCCTACAAACTTTGGGGCATTGTCAGACACAGCGGGGCACCTTGAAATGCTCTGAAAAAGATTAGTCTTATGTCAGAAGCAAATTCCTTGTAAGTGTAAATGAGGCAGCAACCCACAGCATGTTTGCATCAGTGGGGGTGGTTCGTGGCACCCTAGCCTGGCAGAATGAGCTAAAACCTTTTTGGCGCTGCCTTTGCATCATTCATGGTGCTTTCCAGTGGATGGGCTGTCCTTACTACTGGGGTCTGCTTTTGACTTCATTCCTGCAAGGGCACGTGAATAAAGGAAACTACCTCCCCCATGCAGCAGCACAGTAAATATCCTGGAAGGTCTCAGTCCATAAACCCTGTTATAATGCTGCAATTTACGATTATGTTGATATTTGTCAAGAAAACCGTGAACAATACTTCTGTAAAGGAATGCAAGGCGCTAAATAGAGAAACTGAAAGGCACCGATGCATTCCAGAAGGAATTTTTTAGGAGGTTCGTATTGATCGCCTTGCACCCAAAGTAGAAGTGGGTGATCTGTGGTGTGCTGGAAGCATGGCTGAGAGTGTTTGCACTCTGCTGATTTATTCTGCACAGGTGCAGGTTTGGTTAGCGTGGCATTAGTGCTGCTACAAGCTGTTGTGGTGTGCTGCCTTCTTAGTAAGGAGTCTGTAGTTCTCAAGATTGCTCCTTGGGCTCAGTGGAGCTGGAGAGTTGGCCCTTGTGTTGTGGGACAGGACTGTGGGAATTGTTTGACCTGCGAGTGTTTGTGCATTGATGCCCGGTGAGGCTGGCATTTGCTGAACAAACACACATCTCTCACCCACATTTTCGATTATGGATAGCATTCCTTGAGGAAATCACGCTTTTGACAGCGCTGCCAGGAGAATGAATGTTGTTGGGGTGGTATTGAGTAAAACCTTTGCTGAGCAGATGTGCTGAACTACTTAAAATCAGTGAATAAAGTGCATGTATATTCGTTTCAACTTACAGTGTTATTGTATCGTACTAGAATTGAGTGTTAGACAGTTTGGCATTCCCTAATGGTTGATTAGCAAAGACTTTTCCTCCCATCAAAAATATTTTTCCAGTTGGATTGCCCTATGTTTATTTGCTTGCTTGTATTTTGATCTTGAAAGACAAAAAAGCTGTTTGCACAGCAAAATAGCTGAACATGGTTTCTTGAAGTGTGTGCTTAGAGGGTGGTGTAGCTGTCTCCCTGAAGTATTTCCTGATGTTAAAGCATATGATAACAAAACTACTTTTGACCTGGGCAAGGCAGAGTCTGTGAGGAGCTGAGGTGGCTCAGGGATGAACATCCTTCTGCAAGGCAGCACTTGAAGCAAATGGCCGAATAGAAGATGGATTTTCTTCCCTTGCTGCAGCAACTGGAACTGAAATTAATTTTAAACAGCTCCCTTGCCTTTCAAAGCTGTGATGTGTCTGCCTTTACTTGGAAGATCTGAGAAAGCAGGCTTTAGAAAACAAAAAGCATTGTTCCCTGTAACGAACTGTCAATTGGTCCGTCATGGTTTTCAGTTGTATTCGTGATTACGCTTGTGAAAGAGATTAAAATACTTCTTTTATTATCAGCAAAGTGAATTCCCCTG
Organism: Cinclus cinclus; assembly: GCF_963662255.1. NCBI lineage: Eukaryota > Metazoa > Chordata > Aves > Passeriformes > Cinclidae > Cinclus > Cinclus cinclus. Next base: position 63,399,044 of record NC_085046.1, read on the forward strand.
TTGCCCGTTGCTAACAAAGCGTGCCTGGCCCAGCTCTGCTCTGCCTTGAGCTTCTTGAGCTTCCCTTCCGTTGCCCACGTGCTTATTCCTGTTCGAACTGGTGTGTATGTGGCAAAATCTGCTCAAATTCAGTAACTTTGTGGTGGGTTTAAATTTGCAGATTTCTCACTTATTCTAGACTCACTCTAATTGTATGGAGAGTTTAGGAAGAATTCTGCTTCTGTATTTGTATTTATCTGAATACTTTCTGAGCATTCTTCATGTTAGTTAAAGCCACAGAGCCTATCAGTGAAATTATGTTCTGAAATGCAATTTACGGGTTTAGATTTTTTTTCTTTTTTTGTTTGCTTTGTTGGTGTTGCTGTTGTTAATGCATTTCTCCTATCTACTCTATGAACATAACTCTGGTCAGGAATACTTACTGTTTCATATATAGGTTTGTCTTTTGGTTGTCTGAAGAAGCTCATTCTTATGTGTTGTGTGACAGTAGGTGACTGGGTTTTATCACATACTTATTTCTCATCTACCACCTCTTTTTTTATATATGCAAAGCAATTTGAAGACAAAATACAGAGCTGCTGTCACTTATAATATTATTTTGACATACTCACTGTGTATGGCGTAAGTTTATTCCCGAACTGCAGAACTGATGTGCATAGCTTATTGCAAACAAGGACTGTGCATATTTTGCATCACTGATTAATTTGTGATTGATCCAGGAATCCTGCATTTGAACAATCCATTTTGAAGAGATGCTGGCTCCATTTCTCCTATGTAGAAACATAAAGTCTCCCAATCAGGAGACCCAGCATGATGCTCTCCTTAATTTGTGTGCATCTGTGACAGCATTTAAAATACAGATAGCTTGTTTTGACGCCTTCCTCTTTCAAGTCAGGGACAAAATTTATGAACCATATACAGGATGGAGGAGCCTGTCTGTCCCTCTCCCTGCTGGGGCTCAGAGGGATGGTGTTGTGGATGCAAGGTTCTCCCAGCTCTTGGTGGAGGTGCTACCCCAGCATGATGACAGCACCTGGGAGTCTGGCAGTGCCTCCTGTAATTAACAGCACAAGGTGCACATTCTTCACTTGAGACGATTTTGAGGAAAGGTTACCGGCCTGTAAACTTACTGCTAATGAACTGTTCGCAGTAACTTGGTGAGCAGTTAAAGTGTGTGGGTTCAGCAAACAAAGTACAGTGGAAAGTTTATGTGATTAGTGTTAATGTTTGGTACAAAACACCCCATTTACAATATCAGTTGACTTATCTCATTATGAGCTATTATAGCTGTTTCATGAATCTAATAAAGCATGAATTTTTAAGACAAGGTAGTGTAGTGAGAGTAAGAGGAAGGCATGAAATTAGATTAGAGCCTATAAACATGATCTCTGGCTTCTCTGCCCCTGTCCAAAGCAGCATTTGGGCTTGTCTTTTACAGCAAAGCGTTGGCTTTATATTTGAGCAGTAAGGGCCAGGATACTGTCATTCTGGGAAAGCCCTTCTATCAGTTCCTTAAAGAGAAGAGTGTTTTTTCAATTTCCTTTACTGACATCTGGGGTTTCTGACTCAACTGTAGTGAAAGGTTTAACCAAGCTATTACTACTGTTATGAAATACTGAGAATTCTGCTTTGGAAGGATAAGCGTCGTTCCAATCTCTGCTTCCGTAACACGTTTCCGTGATATGCACTATGGCTGTGTGGTCGCTGTCTCTGTTTTCTTCCTCTTCTGTTAGAAGGCAAAAGGTCATTTGTGGAAAGGAGAGGGGAAATGGTAAGTGCTGACTACTGCAGCAGTAAGAACCAAACCTTGGTTTTGCAGAAGGATAGGGAAAGTCCAGCAGTCCTGAATTGGGATGCTCCTGGGGCAGCTGTGGCTTTGGCAGGGTGAGGTATGGGCTGCAGCGTGAACCTGAGCTGCAGGATGTCATTCCAAGCTGGTGGTGAGAGGGGTGACTGCTTGCTGGTACCAAGGCAGAACTGAGTTGTGGGGAACACTTGTTAGTTTCCCGACTCCAGTGAAATTTGAAATCCCTCTTGAAACACTTTTAAAAAAAAACAACAGTATTTTTATTTAGAATCTGAATAAAACTTCAGGGAGATTAAGCATATTCCTGGAAGAAATGGAGTAATTTCTGAAATCTGGAACATGAAATGAGGTTGATGTTAGGGCACGGAGTTGGTAAGCAGGAGGAAGGGCTGGGGCTGGTTTCTGCACTAGCCAGAGCCTTTAAACAAGACAAGAATGAACACGCTGTAGAGATGTCTGAGGTTACCTGCTGTGAAAGAGCAGATTAGCATGCTGTGGTATTTTGTTTGAGGTTTCGAGAAATTATCATATCCGGATAGCAAATCCTTGTATAGAAATATACTGCTGATTCTTCTTGATATAGTTTCCTTTATCCTGAGGCATTTTATCCTCCCCAAGATGGAGTTTTACTAAAACTGTCTTCATTCAGAAAGTAAAGACATCTATGGTATGATTTTTTTTTATAAAGCAGCCCCATAGTCTGTAAATATGTCATGTTTTGCAACAGAAGGATAGACAGATAACTAACTGGATTTTCCTCTTGCTTTTTTACAGTATTTCATAAATGCTGAATAATTTTCCATAGGATGAATTGTTTTCATTCTGCTGAGTTATTCAAGTGGAAAAACGCCAGGTATTGGTAACCTACCTGGTATGCGCAGTGCCTCAAAGTATCTTCAGTTATGTTTAATACTGTAGGCCAGTCATCATCTTGGGGATCCTGGCTGTCCCTTCTGCTGTGCAAATACCAGTACCAGCTGGGGCATTTTTGCTATTACATCAGCAGCAGCAGTGGCATGGTACTGCTCTGTGTTACATGTGGAGAACATGGCAGAGAAACTTTCATTTTGTCCTCTGGCAGTACTTGGCTGGGGGGATAACAGAGGTTGTTTGCCACATTTGGCTAGTAGTTGCTAGCTAACATTTGTGCTCAGTGCTTTTCTCCTGTGAGTGTAGTAGTTTCACGGGATGCTGACAGTCAAAAAAATGTTCCTAGGGCAGGATACCCATAGTAACTTAAGGTGGAAATACACACACAGGGCAGTCGTAGCTGGTTGAGCATCATCCCTGCAGTGTTTTGCAAAGGTAAGGGAAGGATTGTATGTGCACATCTATTTGTTTGCTTTTTAGCACTTGGGTTTTCCAAATGTGTTACAATGAGAAGATTAAATATGTCAAGTTTTGGGTTTGTTTTTTATTTTAATTCCGAAAGTTTATGTTACTGAGTGAAAGTTACGTCACTATGTTTTGAAATATTTGGTAAGCATCATACTTACTGCAGAGCCTCCAGGGTTTTAGGAATAAGCTACTTTCCAGGACCTCTGATGACATCCAGATAATACATGATATTGGCCAGAGGTAAAGCTGCTTCTTTTTAATAAACTGTTGCAAATTTCCACTACTTGCCTTGGAGAAAACCTGTCTTTTGGGAAATGGAAATTTATTTGGGACTTATTCCAAGATAAGGCTATGTTCAAACCTTTTCTTGAGTCTGGAACAGAACACAGACAAGAAGAATATAATTTTAATAAGTACAAGATGCCTGAAAAGTGCTGCTCTGAGTTCATCAGTAAATGAACTGTCCCAACCCCAAGAGCAGTATTTGGTGGTTTTGGCTCCATTGAAGGTCTGTATGGGACCAGCAGGTTTTCTGATGGATAAATGTGCTGAAGTGGCTGAGGGCAGGAGCCAGGGAGGGTGCACAGGTGAGAGGGAGAATTTGGCTGCAGTTAGGAAAGATGTGATGATCTGATGTATTTTGCTTCTATGAAAATGGGCGGTGTAGATCAGATGAATGAATTGCTTTGGTCCACAGAGATGCCTGGTGGGACCATGGCGAGTGGAGATGGAGAGGTGGGATGTGTGGCATGACTCTGGGGCTCAGTGGAAAGGGAAGCAAATAGAGGAGAAGGCTAATGCAAGCAGAGAGAGGGTCAACCTCCTCATTTGGCAGCAGGATGTTATGGACTGGAGGAGCTTCATCTTAGGGCTTTTTCCAAGCCTGAAGTTTGTTTGTTTACCAGGTCCCTCAGTTTGAGGGACCACTGGATCGACCACTGGATTTGGTGGACAGCCCATGGTTGCATCTTTGCATGCCAGCTCTTCTGAAATCCCTGCTACATCCTGCAGCTTGAGGGGCAGGAGGGGAAAGAATGCCATGGGAGCACTAGCCATTTCCAGTTGTTGGTAAGAAAGAATAAGCAGATTGAGGACGGGGGGAACAGAGAAGGTAAAGCAAATTTTTTGTTGTTGCCTGCTCGCATTAATGAAGGGGGTTGTGAGGTGCCTGTCTATGAGTTTAGATTTTGCTAAGCCAACTGATCTGTAAAAGCAGAGAATAAATCCATTTCCCCCCCACTACTTTAGTAATTGGCAGAAGGCAGAAAGTCATTGTTGACTGAGAATAAACAGATTTCAGGCATTCCTAGACTGAGAAACCTGCTTAGCTTTCTAAAATCGGTCTCCCTGGTGCTCTGCTAAAAGCTTAATTGGCTGACATTTTGTATGTGAAAGATTTGTTCTGCTGGCCTAAATTGAGTTATTTTGTGTAAATGTTTTTGTGGGGTTTATAAAATATTCTTCTCAGAACATACGTGTGTGTAAACTCTGGACTGTTTCTTTTGAAAGAGTAATAACGAGTACTAGATGCTGTGGCTTTGGCAGACAGGGGATAATTTAACATGGAGTTCAGTTTACAGTTCTAGTTAACCTTGTGAGGGATAAATATCTGCTTTTCTCCCCCTGCAAAACCAGCTGCTAAGATACAGTTTTCCTGTAGTTACAAAAAACGATGGCTGTGCTGGTCATGCCAGATATTGGGGACAGATAGCTATGCTTTTCAAGCATTCTTTTCTTAACTGCCTAAGTGCTGCAGCTTCGTAATAACAGGTACAACACAAAGCTTTTCAAGCACCTGAATCCTTTACAAGTTGCCAGGTCTCATTAGGAAGGAGTTAATGTTGTTGCAGGTCCACTCTTGCTGCCTGTCTCTGGTTTCAGCACTGACCAAACTGTCTCCTCCTCTCTTCCTTGTAGTGCTCGAAAGTCATCTCGCACACTTCCTCACTCTGTTTTTAGTACATTGTAATTAGTATTTTCATTCAAGCTTTAAAATTCCTTGGAGATTTGCCGAGGAGAGGGCTGTGCACTTTTAACCCAACTGCAGAAAAGGGATCTGCATCGTATTAACCGTGAAATTTGCAGGTCAGCTTTGGAATTTCAATATTTGGTGTTTATAACTTGCTGCCTGGTTTGGTCTTTTTTATTTCGCATTAATTTCCACCTCTTGTGCTCCCAAATGTGACTGTGTTTCTCTCATTTTTTAGTATTTTTTTTTTCCATTGGAATCAAGTGCTTATTCCAGCCAAATATTTGATGAACTTTCTTGGCAGAGATCACCAGAGCCACAGAGTTGCTACTTGGAGCTTGCTTTGCTGGAGATCTGGAATGAGTTTAAACATTAAAGTTTGTTTAGTTTTTGATATAACAAAGGCTCCCCTTGAACCTTTTTTTTTTTTTGCATGCTGTTAGTACAGTAAACATGTGTAATACAATAAACACCTCCACCCCCGATTTAGATGTCCAGCAGTCCATGCTGAGGAAGGATAAGCCTAATTTCTTAGGGAAACATGGCTTATACAGTAGCTTTGTTTCTGTCATACTGCTCTGCAAACTTGTCTTCCAGTTCCTCACCAGAAGATGATTTAGGAGTATTTTGAATAATTTTGTTGATTCTATTTTTTTAACATGGAAGTGAGCTAGAGTGATCCTGAACTGGTGGCCCTGTGAGCAGAAAGGCAGGCTAAGCTCAACAGTTGTGTCTGTGTTGCAATGTGTCCATGCCTCAGGCTCAGAGGCTAGGAGAGCTGGCAGGGATGGAGGAAAAATACCATTGCTGCAGCCAGAGGATCAGTAGGTCTTTGGGAGGAAAGGCCATGCAGCCAGGGAAGAACCCCCATTCTTCCTGTCCAGGTCCAGCAACCACAGCTCAGTTCTCGCTTTCTGTTCCCCTGCTATTAAACTTTGACTGGACTTTATTCAGATGTGGTGGTCAGAGGGACTGAAAACAAAAGGCATGGTTGAAATGCCCAAAGATTGAGACTATTTTAGGAAAATGCTAATGTCTTGGAAATTGTTGAAGGTGCCAGCTGTGTGAAGGAGGGCTAGTTGAGTCAGAGAGGCTGGGCTGTGGTGGGTGCAGCCCCAGGGGAAGGAGAGTAGCAGGAGGAAAGGCTCTGGTCCATAATCTGTGAGGGGAAAGGAAGAGCTTCAGCGAAAGGTTGTTTTGCTGCAGGTTGTGGTTGTGTGCATGTATTAAGAAGGTGGCTACAACAGGCACTTTTAATAAACATTTAATCTGGAGTATTCACACACTCTGTGTGGTTGGTCTGTACCCTAGGAGGTGTGCTGGTCTCCGACACCTTCAGCTACATCTCAACCTTGAGTGATGCAGCCTGTCCCTGTGGCTCAGTTCTGTCAGGAAATGCTTCAATGGTGCAATGTGCAGGAAAAAAGCAATCCTGAACACAGCCCCTCCTTGTCTGCCAGAGGAGCACCAAGAGAACCTCTTGAATTTTTGTGGGGCTCTGGTTTTCCTGCTTCATTGTAGAACAGTCCTGTAGTGCTTATCCTGCATGGCAGCCACTTAGAGTAAGTGAATGTTGTGAATTTGTGGATGCTGTCACTTAGATCAGGAAATAACACATGTGCCTAAAACAGTCAATTCTTCTGGGGTACATGCTGTGTTATTCACTCCAAAAGGTTAGTAACCGGAAATGCAGTTTTTGAAGTTAAATGGTATGGTCTGAACCAGACTGGTAGCTTGCTTCTGCATAAAAGCGTGAGTTGTGCTCCCTCCTCTTTCCTCATCACCTTCAAGTTGCTGATGTCTGCTCTGCTCTTTGTATCACCTCAGCCCTTCATCTGTTTGCAGAGCAAACATGATCAATTTGCTGATTTTTTTAGGCACCCAATCAAAAAACAAGCAATGAGGGAGGAGTGAGGATGGAGAGGGAGGGTGTTGGACTGGACTGGTCGGCAGGGGCAGGAGGTTGCTTAATCACATTGTCTGACCACACCCTTGGACAAACACAGGCGCTCTGGCTGCCAGAAATCATCCCTTGGCCATTCAATGTAAAGAGTCCTTCTGAGAAGCAGTGGGCACATGGACGGACTGGAAGCAGGGGATGCCAGAGTGAAACTCTGCCTTGCTTTGGCACTGAGGCACAGCCACGTGCGCAAATGTGATTTTATCCAGTTTTCCTTTCCAGACTCTTATGATGAGCTGTGGTTGTGTTGCAGCTTCAGGGACTGGGCATCAAAGAAAACAACCTGGATGAGCCAGAGGTGTGAAGATGAAATCTGTCCCAAATTTGCCATTGCTCTGTAGGTGTTAAAAAGGTGAGAAGTATATAGTAGAGAATATTAACAACCTGATGTAGTAGAGAATGTAATTTATTCTAGAATTGATAGTTAGATATTTCCCATCAAAAGTGGAGTGTTTTATATTATGGAAATAATGCCAAAATCTGAATACTAAATTATGTTCACCCTGTAAAAAATTCAACATTTCATGTTGTTTCCTAGATGATATTTTGACAAGGGTTATGCTCAGTGGCAGCAAATAGGAGTAGACAGGATCATCCACTGAGCTGATCAGTCACAAGCCCGAGAAAGTGCTGTTGAATCTTTGACAGCCTCTCCATGTCAGGAATTGGTTGACCTTAGTGCAGGCTAGGGAAGAGTCTAAGGGAAGGCTTCAGGACTGACTTAACTGGTTGCAAATGTGGTGTTACTGTAGTTGTTATAAGGGCTTCCTTTGTATCCAGAAAGTACAGCTTGTGTCCCTACACTTTGATAACATGCTACTTAAGCAAAAGAGAGAGCTGGGATTCTGCCAATGTGAGCAGGCTTATTTTCTTGATAAGCTCCTAGAAGCAGTAACTGCATAAAAAAGAGAAAAGAAGGAAAAGTTTATAGAATAGTTTATAGAATAAAGTTTTTACTCCATTCACATGATGTTGAGGAACTTCAAAAAACTTTGTTCTGCAGTTTTGTTTTTTTTTCATTACTTTGTAAAGCTTACGTTGAATTGTGTCGCTTTTGATACCAGTATAAACCCACTCTAAGTGCTCTAGTGCCCATGTGCCCATTTGGTGGGAGGCAGACCCATCAGCTGGACAGCTGGAGGTTGGTATTTGCAGCAGGGACATTGCTTATCAGGGAGGGATGGCAACAGTAGATGGAAACTGCAGAATAAGTCAAGTGAGCCTAAGTGTGTCAGTGGAGGTGCCTGTACTTTGGTGCTGAGAGCCCAGCAGGAGTGGACTTACCAGATGAGATATATAGGGACAGCAGTTTACTTGTTACCAGCTGTCTTGGGGGGCTTTTTGGTTGTGATGGTGGTGTGTGGAAATGGTGGGTGCCAGAACAGGCTCCTACCACCACAGCAAATTATCTGGCCTGCAGCCTGCTCCTGGCCCTTTACAAGAGGTACCCTGGGGCAAGGAAGCAGCCAAAAAAGTGGAGATTGAGTTATTCTGACAACATGACTTCCCCTTGGCTGGCTGGTACCCTAAGAGGTCTGTGGGAATTTATTCTGGTACCTGTGGTTTATGTGCCACCTAAGTCTAATGCTTCCAGCACATCCATGTGTGTAACTTTGGTGGGGTGGGTGGACATGGTGAGATGGGTGGCTCCCTATCACCAGAGTTAGGTTTCATGGCCTGCCAGAGGGAGGACTCCATAGGGATAAGGATTAGCTGTGGAGTTCTTGTTTGGTTTATCGTTTTGAACTCAATGGTTTCTGCCAGCTCCTCAGTTCAGAGCATTCAAAACTTCATACTTTTGCAATGTCTGCCACGAAAAGATCTTCAGGGGTTTTGCAGACATTTAAGTCCTTCTCCCACAAATGTTGGCAGACAGGAAGGAGTGTGACCATGTTTCTGTAAATAAGGAGTCCTGTGTGCACAGAAACTTGCTGGGAGTTGCAGGCAGACAAGGCAAGAACTTTTCCTGGACCTGCTTCTCGTTCCTGGGTTTTTCATGTAGCACCTTCTCCTGCAGCAACCCCTCTTTGTTGGCCCACTTACACCAGTAGTTCTCTTCTGGGCAGAGCCAGCTGGCTGCATATGCTGGCTTTTGAAATACAAGGTGTTCTCCTTCCTTGCACAGTTGACAAGCCATGTTGCAAGTAGCAGACCTGTCATGGCAGTCCTGCTATCCCCACCCTGTTCAGCATGCCCTGAGATGGAGGATGCTTGGAGGAAATACTTTCTGTTCACTCAGTATGTATTAATCATAAGTGGCAATGTCGCAGTATCTAACAAATTAGATGCATCCTCCTTCTACTTCCTCCATGGTTCCTGGAATAGCCTCTGAATGGTGTCTTGTCTCAAACTGTGGTAAATCAGCCCAGAACAAAGGCGTTATGAACAGGACTACCCACAGATGTCGTGGGAAGAAACGAAAAATTGCAAGGCTTTACTTTAGTGCTGTTATCACAGAACTTCTTCTTTTTCTCTTTTCTTAGTAAATGATTCAAAACTCTTAAGGAGAGTAACATCCTCTTTTTAAAACCTGCTGTCAAAACAGAAAGAAAATGTACAATACAAACAAAAACCCAAATTCTGTTTAGGTAACAATAACCTGTCTAAGTTGTCCATGGTGTGTGGTCCAGAGAGCCAAAGTAGCTTCTGTTCAATTTATAATATGTACATATTCTGAAGAGTGCATCAGGAAAAAGGAAAAGGAAAAAAAAACTGAAAAAAACACCCTTCTGGAAGAGGGGGGATTAGAAGCAAACTGACAGACTGTTTATTACGCAGCATATAACTTACCAAATGGCTTCATTTTTCTTAGTGGTCCAGACTTGTCACTTCCATTTGGCAAACTCCAACACTGCAAATTCTGAAAGCAGCTATTATTGGCTTCTGCCCGAACTGTGTTCAGCTCATATAAATTTGGTGTCTGATCTTTTATATTGAGATTAATAAATATTTATTTAAGCAGACCAAATATCACCAGGCCTTTCCTACAAAATGTGAATTTGTATGCAGTGCAAGATTTTAAGGTAGTCATGTGATTGCTTAAATATGTATAATTGAGCTTCACACATTTATACCTTCTTTTTCTTGCCTCAGTACCTCTCTGTTTTGCAGTGCTATATGTAAAATGTGTAGCCAAACATATAGGCAGGGACTGTTATTAGATAATCGTGTTAAGAATGTGCAAAACTGGGTGGTTTAACATGGAGGAGAACAAAGTAACTCTTGTTCAGCCCAGCATGTGCATTTTTCTTAGTTAGGACCATTACTCTGGTATATTATGTGTATTAAGAGTTTACATTGTACTGTCTTTGTGCAACTTGGACAATCTTGCTGAATTGGTTTAAATAGCCTTCTTTTAATTCAAATTCAGACCAGCTATCACATAGCATAGTGTAATCATTTTACCAAGAAGCATGTGTAGAAAAGACTTTCAGGGTGCTGTTGGTGGGGCAATGTGCTTTTGCATTCTGTCTTGCTCTGTCACTTCCAGCTCTCAGATTTAGGATTGGCTCCCATCATTTTATGTATGCATATGTACCTGGGAAGTAACTGGGGTACTACCTGGCTGCCATGTGTGCAGCCAAGCATGAGGCTTCTTTTCCTGGGGGTATTCGGTGTGGGCAGGCTGGCAAAATGTCCTGTGAGGGGCTGCTCCCCTTGTGGCCAGTCAGTCCTGTCTCCTGCAGCTCACCCCAAGTGGCCTGTCCAGTCCTTCTCCTCACCATAGACATTACCACTGCTTAGTTTAGAAAAAGGACAAAAAAAAAAAAAAACCAAAAAAAAACAAAAAAAAAAACGGTGAAAGAAGTGTGTGTCAGCAGAGAAGCAGGGAAAGATACTCTGGATCTTTAGAGGTCATTGAGTATTGAGCTGCATTTTCCTTACAGTTTTCTTCTGCCTTCCAGGAGGCTGCAGTTAACCCTTTGCCATTAATCTCCTAAGGCCATTCCACCTCATTCCCAGCCATGTCTTTCTGGTGCCTGTTCATTGAGTATTGGGCAAATGCAGTGTTGGAGATGCTGTTCCTGGAAAGACTGTGTGCCTCATTCTCTCTGTAGAGCACCTCAGGTTGGAGCTTGAGAGCAGAGGTTGGGAAGGGAGCACCTGCATGATCCTCCCTTTCCCTGGCTGCCATCCAGGAGGTATTACACTTTGTCTCGATGGAGGTTTCAGCAGCTGGTGTATCACATCATTGCCTAATACCTTAAAGCTGAAATTTTCTGCTGCCAGTTCTCAGGCATCCATCAGCCTGGTTGATTGATTCATTCTGTCCTGCAGAATGGTTGGAGACATTTATGATTCTTCCTCATGTTACTATCAGAATTAGCAGGGAGATTCAGAGTGTACTGAGCAAATTAGTAATTTGCCATTCTTTTATTATATACCTGTCCCATTGCCTGATAAGGGCATTTATCTGTAACACCAGTTCTCTCTGTATTCATAGTTTTCTGCGGTTATCCCCTGTTGCTTGTGAATTTTCAAAGATTTTCCTTTGAAGTCCAGGAAAGCTTTTATTTTAAAAATGCTCTGAAGAGCTCAGAAAGACTGAACCTTATGGTCCACATTCATAGGCTATTAAAACTTGTCCCTTATACCTTATGTAGGAAGATTTTATTTTGATCTTCTGCACACCATTCTCCCCTGTACCTGATGATAAGGGAGTCACGTTTGGCTTTTTCCTCTCGTCTTTCCTGGGGAAAAAAAAAAGAGCTAATGAACAACAACAAAAAAGTAGTCCCCAAAATATCAAATGAAACAGATTTTTCATTAGTTTTTGCTTCAGAAAATTGTGGTAGGAACCTAAATCTGTATTGAAACCGCTCCAACATTTTATAGTAGTGGGAAGGATATGGAACCTTCAGTGAAGGCATTCGTACTATGCCTTCATCAGTCACCAGTGGAGGCGGAAAAAGAAGCACGAAGCTGTAGATTAAGCTCCTCTCCTAGTTCCTGCAGCTATAGTCCCACAGGAGAGGCTGCTGTTCTGCACTCTGTGATCACTGTGAGCCTTTTAGGGAGAACGAGACCTCACATTTTGTGTGTACTTAAACACAAATCCACCCTCCAAATTTTCTTGACAAGGTTTCTTTGTGTATCAGAGAGAAACAGAGGGCATAATTTTAATTTTTTTGTAGATGCTGCCAATTTTCTTTTTTTATACATGCTACCTTAAAGGCAGATTTAGAGGGAAGGCATTTTGGCATCAGTCAGTGCAAGTCAGTGAACCTTTCCATCGATTTACAAGTTCTGACAAAACCTGCTTTTCAGACACTGCTTTTGATGCACGCCAGGGCTCTGGTAAAGTGGATTTCTTTCTGTCTGGACATCTCTGTCGTTAGAAGAACCTGTTGGGAGAAAGACATTTTTCTGTTGCTTCAGGACAAAATACAAAACCGGCTTCTTTAATTTGTCCCTGTAGATAATGTGGAAGTTCAAACTGACCTGGAACATTTATTCCAATTTTTATTTCTTCAGTTCTTGGTGAGCAGTGTGTCTTTGCAGAGCAGGATTTACATAATCTGGATACTAAGACGGATATCAAATTGTTTTAGAATGTAACTTTAAATATCAGGAATAGAAAAATATTCTTTCCTCTGTTTCAGAGCTAAAAATATTATTGCATCTTGGGGGTTCTTTTTTAAAAAAAATAAAATCAGAATATTTAATCTTTTGGTTGGCAGTGCTCCTGGCATTATTGGAGACAATTTGATCAAATGCATGTTCAGTCTAGGTCAGAAAAGAGTTTGGTGTAGCATAACAGCTGTTACCTGCCATTTATTCACTCAATACAGGAGATTGATGTGCTTTATCGGGCCAGCAAAGCTCTCGATTGCAGTGTCCTTGAAGTTACTTTACGCAGAATTTTATTTAAAATATGCATAACTAATAAAAGAGCTCTTGGACTAGGGTATATATTTAAAACCCCGTATTAATTTATGTTTCTGGTGGAATGAAAGCACCTGGCTTGTTTATTAAGACCCACTACTGGCTGCTCCTGTTAAAGACATTCTCCCAGCAATAGGTAGGATGTGCAAGACCAGGGAAGCAACTATGAGAGGAGTGGAAAAAGTTATAAATTCTGTTCTCTGTGTCCTGATTTCTTTTTCTAATGCTTGTTGCAAAGAGCGGCTGTAGTGTGATTACAGAGGATTTGATTATGTACAACTATCTTTATGAGTTTCTGTGTGATTTTGAATTTCTGTTAACTAATGTGCTACATAATCCTTTTAAAATCCCTTTGCACTGGAAACATCCATGTTTTGCGACAATTCAGACACAAAAATCCCTGCTCTTGCACTTCTGTGTCTTGGCAGTAATCTTTAGACGCCAGAACGAGGCTTTTCCACTGCTGTAGCTGGGGGCAGCATTGATATAACTAAGCTTGCTACAGAACTCCAGAGCTTTGGACCAGACACATTGGCCATTGCTTGGCTGTCTGGCTGCCCAGCCAGCCCACACTTAATTTTACCATTCAAGCTGGAAGATACTTCTCTTTTGGGAAAACTACATCTCTGGCCATAACAGCAACTCACACTGCTGTCTCTGGCATTTGCTGTCTGTGCAGGTCTGGTGCCTGGCGTGGCAATACAGTAACTGTCCTGGGCAAGGCTGCTCTGCATTTCTGGTGTCAGTGAAAAGTCTTAGGTAACATACACAAGGGTGGATGCAGGGCATGGTGTGCAGTGGCCATGGAGGTGGTGGCAGGCAGGGCAGAGCAGGAGTGCGTATGGTCATGGAGAGAGCGCTGTGGACCTTTTCACACTGTTTTTCACAGCGTTGTGAATTGATGGGTGGGGTGGTGGTAGCAATTCTCATACCAAGGTGGTGTCATGATCATCTCAAGATAGTGCTGTGCTTTAATTTGTTCGATTTTAGGAAGCCTGGGCCATTGCTCGTGATGGTGGGTTTGAGGAAGAAGGTTTTTTTGCTTAGTCTCAATCTTAAAACTTTCTCTTATAAATTTAAAATACTAACCTGCAATAATCAGCCTTTTAGGCTTGTTTTCTTGAACTAATGGGAAGAATAAGTTTTTAAAGCAAATTTAAAAGAAGGCCAGGACCATGCACATTAGCCAGACACAGTGCTTCTTTCTCTGCTGACCTTAAAAGTAGTGCTTTCCTTTCCCATGGTAGAGCTGGATTTGTAGCAATTGGCTCCAAGTTTCTATTGTATGCCTTTTAATTTTTAAGCAATTTGTTTTTACCACAAGTCTGTTTGTGGAGCAGCTTGCATGGCAGAGTGGGAGACTTTTTTTTATGGCAAGGTATGAGCTGTCATTCCTTTCTACATGCTGTGAGGTATGGAAATATAATTATTGGTGTTTACACAGGAGGAAGTGGAAGCACAGAGCTGTTCTGTGTGAGGCTGGCCAGGAGAGCCAGGGCACGCTCAGATGAGAAACACCGGTACCCGGTGCCCCTCTCAGGCCCTTGGTATGTCATGCTGCCTTGGTGGGGAAACTGAGGCAGGGGGAATACAAAGGTGACTGGGACAGAGAGCACATTAGTCAGGAATTACTGTTGTTCAGAACCAGTGGCACCATTTATTGAATGCATTATTTCAGTTTGGTCTGGGTCCCATTTTCTTTTTGTAAAGGCACTACAGAGGAAGTTTGTAGATGTGCGAGATTGCATCGTTCCTGCTTCAAACCAAATTTACCCAAACACAAAGGCGCCACCCCTGTTTTAAAAATTTGTGTACATAGGGTTTTTCACGTTCAAACAGTTACTAACTTTAATGCTGAGAAACCTCAGCCTGAAAGGAAACCTTTTTATAGTCGCCATGTGAAGGAATATAAATAGATCTGTAGATTGAAGGGTTCTTTCATCCCCTGTCTGGAGCAGCCAGGACAGCGGCTGCTTGTGCTGTGGAGTTGGTGGGTTTTCAGATTCCTTGGGATCTGTAGAAGCCAATTAAGGGAAAAGTAGTTGGTGCTTTAAAGTACAATGCAGTATATAAGTTCAGATGCCTGCTTCCTTCTTCCCCAACACTTTTTTTTTTATGTGTTTAATGAGCAAGTCCCACACTTTCAACAAATTCATCACCATTGTCCTTTTTTTGTTGTGCCTTTTTTAATTGGAAACTGTGACTCATAAAATATTTTAACCCCTGTTATTGAGCATCATTAAAATGAAGATTGTTCCCTAACAGTGTGTTTTTGATTTAAGAACTCTTCATACTGTGAGTGCTCTCTGCATTGAAGAATGACATATAATAAGTTGATGAAATTAGAAGTTTTATAAGACACTGTAATTATAACTTTTTCTTATGTAAAATAAAATACTTTGTGATTTTTAATTCTCTTTGCTTTTATACATGCAGCCACGTCTTACTTGACAATATATGAAGCAAATTAAACTGCTAGTTAAGGTAGAAAAGGGGATGAGAAGAAAAAATTACACGTTCAAAAACTAAGATTGTCCTTAGAAAAGTGTCCAGTGCTTACAAGCAGATATGACTTAACATGAGGAAAATGTATTTCTGGAGGGCCATTTCTGAAGGGGCTGCTTAGCCCCTCTGCCTAATGTATTCTGGTTAAAAGGGGACAGATGAGCATCCAGCTCTTATATAGGTGCAGTTGGTGTGGTGCAGGGATCATGGCCTGGTCGGTGGTCGGTGGCTTTGGGCTGTGGTGCCATGTCCCAGCCTTTGGCCAGAAGCCTGTGTTGGGCTGGCCCTGCCTTTGTGCACAGGTTTGTGCCCTCAGTCTTGGTTTTCCCTGCTTTGCTGGCAGAGGAGCGTGGTGGTGTGCACATGGCTTGTTAACACCTGCATGCTGTATTTTGGGAAATTTCCTTCACTGTTTCTTCCAGGGGTCTACTTAGCATGTGCGTATCCTCCTTCCTTCCTTCCTTCCTTCCCTTATGGGTCGTGTCGATTAACAGTGACAGGCATAATAGCGGCACTAAATTTTTAAATACAGGTTGTGATAAAAAGAAAACAAAAAAGAACCACAAAGAAGGGGAGGGGGAAAGAAGGTGCAAATGAAGCAGATGCTTGCAACATCCTGTGCATTTACCCAACACTTAATTTTTAAAGGGTTTTTTCCTTACCCATAAATGTGTCTTCCTTTAAAGAGAGCTACTTTAGAAGCTGCACACTCACAAGTACTGGACACGTCACTAGGAAATGAAGATAGACCATAAAATGCATAAGAGCATAAATCCTTCATGTTAGTAATTAAAAAATGCCAGGCAATTTTTTTTAACCTTTTCATGCACTACCATTTCATCTGTAGCAAGGTTAAGATGGAGAAATTTTTCTTAATTTCTTTTAAAACTGTCTGTGTGGGACTCCTTGGCTCACCGAGGCTATAAACTCATAAAGGGTAGAGGTTTCATTTAGAAACCATCCAATTTAAAAGGGAACTGGGCGGGAGGTGGGAAACAATGCTGAGTGGGATGCCTAAATTGCTCAGGATGTTGTAAATACAGCTGCCGCCTTTTGATCTTGTGAAGGGCCGTAGAGATGCCTTTGCTTTGACCAAAGGATGTTGTAAGCAAGTGGCAAGAAATCACCCACCTTCCATCCTGTTTTCCACGGCTGTTACTTGGCTTAGGGCTGGTGTTATTAAGGAGGTGTAAGGAAGCAGCTCAGACAAGGCTTCCCTTTAGGGCCTTGTTGTCGCTGGAGAATTAGAGAGCGTGTTTGTTTCTGGTCTGTTCAGATGTTTTATGGCAGCCCGTTGTTGCTCGCTGCCTGCTCGGGCTGGCTACTGGCTCTCATTAGGTGTAACATCAGGCTGCTGCTTAGGAAGGAAAAAAGAATGAAAGCTCCTGCATAACTGGAGAGCCTGAATGAAAAGTTAATACTGGGAGATTGCCCGTGTGTTGTGCAAAGAAGAAAGTAACTTGTATGTGAAGACCTTGCATAGCAGAAGTGAGGAACACTTGTGTATATTTACGTACATACATACATGTGTATATATAAATAATAACAATATAATTAATGCATGAACATAATTAGTTCTTAAAAAGAAATAATTTCACTTTCTTTTTTTTTATTTTTAAACAAGGATTTACATGGAGGCAGTGTTTCAAAACTGTGAATTGGCTGAGGCCTTAGAGACAGAGGCATCTCTGGCTTTTGGTGAAGAAATTTAGTGGTGAACAAAGAGCACTCTGTCTCGCCATGCTGCTGCCTGCTGTGCACCGGGGGAGGCAGAAGTGGCTTTCTGATTTCACCTATACATACAGCCTTGCCCTGTGTAGGAACTGTGGCTTCCCCACTCTCATGGGCCAGTCCTTGCATCTTCAGCCTCCTGTCCTACTGGAGGAGAGCACCAGCAATAAGCAGAAGGACTTTGCTGCTGGATGGTTACCTTGCCTTATGTCACAGGAGCTTGAAACCACAAGCCTCCTCTGAGGAGCAAAGACAGCCAATTTTGCTTGAACCAGCTTCAGCAGGGGACAAGTGGCTTCTCAAAATGCAGTCCTGCAATCGTTCAAAGATGTTTTTAATTCTCACAGATTAGAATTGCTGGCTCTTGCCTTATACAGCACAATGTCAGCACTGGTAGCTGGACAATTAGTTGTTTGGATTTTTTTTATATACAAGACATTTCCTGCATTATTTAGACAACTGGATATGGGGGAATTAGTTTATGAAAAACCATCTCTTCCTGTAGAGATAATATCGCGTCTTTACAGCAAACACAGTAAACTGGTTTCTTAAACATTCCTGGTTATTTACAGAAGCAATCTTTTCCAGTATCAGAGAGGTTGTAAACTAGAAGACCTGCTGCTAACCTTCACTAAATTCCAGTGAAGTTGGGGACAGAAAATATTTCCAAGAATTTACTAGAAAGATACATATTGGATGTGAATAATTACATTCTAATAATAACAACAAAAATAATGTTTTTGCAGTCTACTGTATTTTAACTTGTCTGAGGTCCATTATGGTGAGGTTCATAAAAAAGCTGAAACTATGTGGCTAGTAACATGAAATGTTTCCTACTTTGATCTAATCAGCCTGTCTCAAGCTGGTGGTTTAAATCTTCATCAGAGGAGAATATCGGAAATAAGTCTTTTGGAGTGTTTTTCTCTTGGCAATTAGCCACAGGAGCTCTATTATTACTTTTTGCCTGGATCAAATGAGGACAATGGCATGAGCTTCCTGCATGAGATCTTTCTTAGAAGCAGCAGCAGCAGATGCTAATTTTGAACATCTCCATCCTGCAGGTTGGTGTCCTGACAGCAGCCATGGGATGCAGTCTAGAACCTCAGAGGGAGGGGTAGGAAAAGTAGACACATTACTCCGAGGCCTCTGTGGAAAATGGCAGTTTGACCATATTGACCATATTCATTTAAAATGAATATTAATACCTTTCAGAAAGTTGAGATGATGATGGTAAAAGAACAAGACTTACATGAGTGGGAGACCTGCCCACTTCAGGATTAAGATCACAGTAACAACCACCTGAAATTGAACTTAATTTTTACTGCGCCGTTTTAAAGGAAAGAAAACTGCTTCAGTGTTTATTAAAATAATGAATGCATTAAAAGCAGTGTCTCCATGCCTGTATGGAAATAACAAATATAAGGCTTTTTCCTACTACCTCACAATGAATTTCCATTATGTTTGTGAATCAAAAAGAAATTCATTAGGTCTGTAATCTTAATGGTAAATTTCTGTGTAGAATATTCCCTTGAAGTGTTTGTAGGAGTTCCCGTAGCACCAGACAGTGTCCTAATGAGGGATCCTGATCAGATGAATGGGCCACTGTCATCTTTGGCAAATGTATTTGTTCAGTTTTAGTAGTGGTGTAATCCATTGACTTCCATCTCTCTAGAATAAACAGTAGAAATGAGAAAATTGTATGCTTGATAATGAACTATTGATGGAACAGTTTTAACCCTGTGACCTATCATGCAGTTCTGCTATGCAGTATAATTAAGTTGCCTTGTCAAGTAAGGAAATAGTATTATTTAAAAACAATACTCAAATATGCAAATATGTTATGTGATAGTAAATAGTGAATTTCATGAGTATGTCTACAAATAATTTTATTTGTTGGGGGTTTTTGTGGTTGTTTTTGTGTATTTTTGTGGAAGATCCTGATTGAACTTGAGTGAGTCTATCCATTGAGTCCTTCCCTCCCAAATTTAAGTGTATTTAATGACAAGAGTGAGTTGAGTGTTTTAACTTTAAAAGCCAGGGGTTTTAAGTTGTGTGGTTCTTTCTGGAGCCTGGGACATATTAATCAGAGTTCTCTACTTAACCCTGTCTCTGTCTTCTCTAAATACATCTGGAGACAGGCATTTGGATTTGGACTCTAGCATATCCTCTTAAGTTGGTACATTCCCATCCATTAGACTGCATGAATGGCTTTGTTTACCTGTATTTCCTTCTCTTCCCAAAGAGACATGTGTCCTGCTGCAGTGGCTCAGGAGAGAATCCTGGAGTTTCTCTTAAGTGCCACAGATGTACCCTAGGATGGAGGAGAAAATAGCAAAGAAGCAGTTAGGGCATAACTGAGAGAATTCCTCAGATCTGGCACCCACCCTTGCACCTTGGTACAGGTTTTTCTGGGCAGAGGCAAAATGGCTTAGTGGGAATACAGTTTCAGCTATTTGCATGGTATTTGTGTGGATGCTTTTAGAATCTTCTGGGTCTCAAAACTATTCACATGCGTGGGGAATTCAGATTTCATTTTGAAAACAGCATTCCCTGATCTTGTGGTTGTAGAGGGAAGTTTGGAAAATGTCAGCTCTGGCTGAACAAAAAGGTGGAGAAAAACAACATACACACACACAGCAGAGCCCAGATTATTGTCAGTTTCTTCGTCTTTGTGAAATCTGGAGATATAATATTAGTTTGTGAACCTTGTGCATAGTTAAGGAATCCTTTCAACAGATGAACTGGTGTAGTGAAATAACATAGAAAAAAGAGAGGCGGAGAAATCCACCAGAGAAGAGAAATGTACAATATCTCAGTGAAGCAATAAAATGACTTCAGTCTTTCAGTACGCGGATGCTGGTGGCTAAAGATAATCTAACACTTGTTGCTGAGGAGTGTGGTTTTCTGATGAGCTGATTTTAAGAAATGAGGATATGAAATACTTAGAGGATATTGTCTTCTGTCTCTGAAAGGAAAGATACCATCTCACTCATATAGGCTGGTTGAAATTTTAATTAAACTCGAGCCAAAAAGCATTGCTGAATAGACGAAAGCAAATTCATTTAGAGACTGAAGAGACTGAGGGTGAGGGATTTCTATGTGAGAAAGATAAGGAAACATTATTTAATATGTTTATGCTATGCCCGTTGAAATATTTCTCTGCCAAAATCTTTCAGTAAAAACTGGGCTTCAGTTGGGATGTCCTTGTTAGGGATGTAGGATGCAAAAGAGTCTGAAGGCAGGAAAAGGAACACAGTTGCCACGGGAAGGAAAATACTCTGTGAAGGGGAGAAGAGTAATTGTCTCTCCTCCTGTCATGCCTTGTTTTCCTCCTGCTCCTTCAGCTGAATGAGTTGGCAGACGCATACAAGCAAATGCTCTTTAATTTTTGTTTTGGTAATCCCTCCTCCCCACCCACAGCTTTCCGTCATAGATGGCTCTGGCCTCTGATGGATAGTGCAAGGCAGGCTCTGGGAGGGGAGCACAGCAGCTGGCACTGGCCAGGCTCAGTGGAGCACAGGATGGAGCAGGAGTGGTGGCTGCAGGAGCAGGGATAACTGACGGCATGCCTGCTCCAGTACAAAGAACAGCATTTAGGCATGGCTGTGATGATGTGTTGAAGTAAACTCTGTTGTGATCATGCAGCTACATTCTTGGCAGGCTTACCGTAAACCATAGTGTGCTTTTTGGTGTGTACGTGGCGTTTTTTTTTTTCCTTTCGTATGGATAAGCAGATTAGTTAATGCCTGCCTTTCATGAGCCTAGGCTTTCATCCTGCTGGGGTTAAACTGCATTCAAGCTGTCTATAGCCTGTGAAGGTCACACTACCGTTTTGATTTCTTCTTCCCATGTTATGAGCCTCCTGCAGGAGCGGGTGTGGAAGGGTCATGCAGCGCCGATGCAAAGGCTGAGCCTGACCCCACTCTTGCTCTGCTGGAGGGATGCCCTTCTAAGCAGTGTTGCAGAATGAGCAGGTTTGTTTGGTCCCGTCCCCCCCCCCCCCCCCCCCCTTTTTCATTTCTCAAAACCACCCTTGTCCCATTCATTGTACTTACCTGTATGTCATTAAATACTCAACTTTAAAGGCACCAACTCAGAAGTAGGACACGGGTTTCTCTCCTCACTTTAAGATCTTGTGGCTTGGCTTGAGCAGGCAGCCAACTCCCAGCTGGCATTGTCTTAGTGAAATCGATTGCCCTGAAATAGGCTTCTGCTGCAAGGTTTTGTGCTTAAGAGGATGACTTTTCATCCTATCTATATTTACATTTGTCCAGCCTGGACTAGGCTACCTTTCCTCTTCCCTCCCCTGCCACAGTATTGCTGCTGTCTCACCCACTGGCTGCCTGAGCATCCGCCATCTGGTCCTAGAAACCAAATGAGAGCGGTGTATTGTTTTAATTATTTTCTACTTGTGTGGTCAGGAGGTTATTTGGTCTGGTGAGCTCTACTTCAGGCCCTTACTCTCATTAATACCACCTTGCATACATCCTGCATGAGTACAGGAATAGAGTTATCCACTTGTGTGGCCAGCTCTTGATACGACACAGTGGCCAGTATTTACAATTATAAGAGGAAGCTGTTAGATGTGGATTATCCTGTATTTTTCTGCAGTGACGGTAATTACTTACATAAATTTCAATTTAATCCCAGGACTGAAGTCTTGCTAAAAATTTACATTAAAAAATTACAATATCTGGGAGTAAATTTGGCTCATTTAGACTTTGAAATTGTGTTTATTAAAGAACCTCTTTTCTGATTTGGAGGAATCCTTCACAAGGCTTTGTATCACCCAACAGGCTTATGAAAAGGTGTAAAACTTGATGGAAGAAGAGCACAAAAGCTACAAATTAGAAAAATAGTTTTCTCAACTTTTTGGACAAAGGATCATTTTTCACTTGAACAGACAAAGCAAACACTTGCAGCTGAACACTGAAGCTAGAAATGCCTCTACAAGATGTTTGGCATGACTTTTAGGTTTTTATGCATCCTGTGGTAAAGGCAACCCATCAGACTGTCACAGGCAGGCAAGCTCCTGCCTCCAAATCTAAACAGATAAATGGCAGATTCAAAAATACCTGCGCTGTCTAATTGCTGATGCACACTTCACTACAGCAGCTTGGTATGGTGCAGAAACAGGGCTGGACAGGGTTTGTTTCAGTCTGGTTCCCATTGTGTTTCTTGATTTCAGAAAAACAAACCCTAAGGGGATATAGCTGGAGGAAAACAGTGGTAATTAGGGGCACGGTGCACTGAATTTGGCTGGGACTGTTGAAGCTGGCTCTACTTCCAGCTGCTGCTGCAGCAGCAGAGACAGCTCCTTTAGTTCATGCTGGGGATCATGAAAGGACTTGTTGCACCGTGATTGTCGCTCACGTTGTCGAAAGATTAAGCTGACATGCCTCCAAGTCACTGCAGGGCTTCTGAGTTACTGTTTGGATTGCATGTTTAGTGAAGGCCCTTTTAAAAGGAATATTCTCTGGATATGTCTTGTGAGAGTACAATATTGTGAAATTACAATTTGAAATGGTGGAGATTTTTTTTTAATCTCTGGGGAAGCTAAATAGCTCAAATTCCTGGGGCTTCTTTATTGAAGACACCTTAAATTTTTATATTTACTTTCATTTTTTTATTTAATAGCAGAGTTCTTCTCAAGTGTACTGTTCATATGCCACTTATTCAGAAATGTTGAAGAGGGAAGAAAAAATTGTAAAGAATGCAAGATCTTTACATGTAAAAAAGAATGCTCCCTATGTCATCAGCATGTTGCAGAGCCCTTGGACATTTTGTGGTTGATGATAGGACACGAAGGAAATTCATATTTCTGCAGCTGAATTAGACAGCCCAAGCTGGCAGTGAGCTAATAGTTAGCTACTCCTGTGAGAACTGTGTGAATGGTGTAATGCACAAGTCTGCGTTACAAGGAAACTCCAAAACATGTTCTCAGTAAATTAACGAGGAGGTTTAGTGTAGGCTTCAGCATGCATTTCAGAAAAAACCCCACCCATCCAAAAGTGTTTGTGGTTTCTGAGTTCTCTCACACCGCCTCTGCAGATCCCTGTGATGCAAACCAGGTTTTGGTGAATTAATCTTCCTTCTGTCCATGTGTTCGCCGGCTCGCTCAGAAACAGGGCACAGCTAAGGGAGAGGGGCTATGCCTGAGGGGAGCTATGAGTAAAGAGGTGGGGGGGTCATGAATAATTGTTATTTCCCACAGAATAACTCAGGTGTGGTTTTGGATGAAAAGGGTATTTCATGGCATTTCTTGGGTTGGTATAAGTCCTGTATGTATCATTATTTCAAGGGTCCTTATCTATGTTTTTGTTTGTTGGTTTGGTCTTTTTGTTTGGGGTTTGTTTTAGGACATTTTTAGGTGGGTTTTTTTGTTTGTTTGTTTGTTTTAAATACTGCAACTTGAATGCATGCTTCCTGTTGTGCAGCATTTCACTGAATTCAGCAGAAGCGACCTCCTGCCATTTCCCTTTGAAACAGATATAATTGACGAATCTTTCTCCAATTTTCTTCCACCAGCTTAATTTTTAACTACTTCTTTTTTCCTTTGCAAGAGGCTTCAAGATACGCAAGTTATTTTAAAAAGCATAGGCTAATTTTAAAACGCCTTGGATTGTCTCATTTTGAGAGAACTATTGGAAGTTGGCCGTGACCTTGTGTATAGGCTCCAGTCCTCTGACTTCAGTAATGCAAGTGTGTATTGACTGAAAGGAGACTTACTTCAGAAGAAGTATTTTTTTGTATTTCAGAAATGTCCTTAGGTATGGTGCTAGATAAATGTTAAATGGGAAAATTTAGTGTCCTCAGTAAATTCCTCTTTTAAAATAAAAATATTTGATACATCTGACGGTATAAATCCATGATTTTTTTTCCCAAACAAGGCAAAAGTTTCCACTTTTCAGGTATTTTAAAAGAAAGCTATGACAACAGCAAAGATTATCTTACTATACCAGAGGATATTTAGTATTTCTTGGAATGTTGCTTGTTTTTTTCTCTTATGTCTTTCCAGATGGACAAAAAATATTGTTCTGTCTTTTCACAGCAGTTTGCTACTGGCCAATTGGTGTAGTATCACAACAGCTGATCTGCAGGTTTGCCCTCTGATGAAAATAGCTACATTTCAAATGTAAACATTTTGCTATCCTTAAACCTTAATTTTGAGGTCAGATTTAGGCCCTGAAAATACTGTAGCAACCATAGATCAAGTTAAATAGTGAAAATTTGGGCATTCAGAAAAGCTAGTAAGGATTATTAATGTTTATTAAATTGGGCAATATTTATTCCTTGCTATCCTGAAGCATCATTGCTAGATGCACTGCGGTCTGAAATAGTAAATTATGTGCTTGACATGGAACATGGCCGTGAAAATACAAGTTTTATAAGGGGAGTATTGGCATGGCACAAACTTTAATAATACTTGTGGTCAGTCTGCTCTGGTGTTTAAAATCCCTGGTTTCTATGTTACTTGTAAATATAGCTTTTCTTAGTTTGCTTGAAGAGTGATCCTTAGTGACTTTTGAATTTGTGCACGCTTCTACTTTGACTCAGGCTTTTTTCTCCTAAGAAAAACCGTGGGGACGTTGTCTAAGATTTGAGATGAGAAGTGCTGGTTTTGCGCCTTGTCCAAGGAGAATTTGGATGCAATAGTAGGACAGCCCTAAAAGAGCTTTTTTTTTTAACCTCTTCAGTAAGTAGATGGAGAATTTGCAAGTTTGTCTTGGCAGGAGACGAGACACTGAAACAGCTGACGCTTGAATTCATCTCTGTAAAGAAAATATGACATGTTTTGAAAGGTAAAGCCTGTCATTAAGGTGCTGTCTTCTGGGGCACAGGTAGGGAGATGGTTTGGCTGTGCTGGCCTCCACTGAAAGGCTCCTGCATTGCTCCTGGCAGCTCCTGCATCGCAAGGTGCAAAGGCATGGGTAGGCCAGCTCACTCAGCAGCAAGAAGGTGGTAAGGGCTCACACCCAGGGCAGCTGAGGTGATGCCTTTCACTCTGTTGGATATGAGTGAATCAACAAGACTGCATTACTCTGTGCTGTAAGTACACAAGTGAAATGAACTCTTGGTGATACTAATCCCAGTTGATGGCAGAGTGTTGGAGATATTGTTGTTTTTGCTCTCCCTCATATATGGTGCTTTCTGTGCTGCTGGAGGATGCCTTCCGTGTAAAGTCAAGCCCACATCTTATCTCTTAGTCCTCTTTCCCTTCAGGGTATCATCCGGCATTCAACTTACAAATCTTCTAAATCTTCTGAGGTGTTTTCCTATGTGTGTTATAAAAAGTTTACGTAATCTCAGTGAAGAGTGGCTTCTGCTGAGCTGGCACACCTTGTATTTGATGAAACCTTTGCTTCACGCTTGAAGGACAGCTTGCTTTGCCTCACAAATCCACTGGGTTTCCCTGTTGGAGACACAGCAGTCAACTAGAATGATTTCCCCCCCCCCCCACTGTCTGATTCATGGTGTGGGGGAAAAGGAATTGTGATGTATGTGCTGGAGAGGGCAGGCCGTGCCCTCTGTGTCCAGCTGATTGCAAAAAGTAATTTTGGCAGAGCATTTGGTAACATCTGCCATTTGACATGTCGTCAGTGTTTCCCATTTTTCCCTTTTATTTTGCCTTCTTACTTAGCCCAGCAGTTTATGCCTAGTAATCCTTACTTTAGAAACCCACGTCACTTCTGGTACGGTTTTACATTCTTGAAGCAATCCTTACATCAGTTCATATCTCAGTATTTACCTGCAGGTACATTCCTTCTCACTGCAAAATGATGTGGCTTCTTTCTTCTGTCCCTCTCACACAGACTCTGCAGGGGGCTGCATCTCCCCAGCAAAGGTTTTCTTCCTCATCTTCCTTGTAAATTGGAGATTTGGTGTTTGTTTCCAGTTGTGTTATCAAGTCCTGTTTAGGCTGCAGTTTTGTTTTAGAGGTCTAGGCTTTTATGGGCTAATAAGTGGGGGTGTTAACTGCTCTGATCAGGAGGTGGCCAGGGGATGGTGTTTCCCTCACTGACTGGCTGAAACCCGAGGCAGAAACTCTGGAGCTTCATTCCTTTGAGTGCAGGAAGTCCATACTGAACGGTAAAGGCTTTGGGGTCAGTATCCAGTTTATACAGCTCGATTTCACTTAAATGTGTTTTATTTTATGCAATTCCACTCCATTTTGTTGTCCTTTTCCAAGTAACCATCACAGGAAGTTTGTGTTGTGGGACAGGTGGTTTGATCCACCCTTCTTCCAGTTAGGCAGTGAGAGAGCTCCTGCATGTTGTCTTAGCGTAGTGCAAAAGTAGAACAAACTGTGTTTGGTCCCTGCACTATCTGGTGAAGCACTGGCCTAGAGGGACTGAAATCCAGGACAGGTACAGGTTTTTTGTATGTTCTGTGTTTTGATATGGAGGAAGGTAATGGAAATACCATAAAACCAGTGTCTGCTTCTGTGCATTGACTTAAAAATTGATTTTTGCAGTTGCATCCTTTGAAATTCATATTAGAAATGATTTTTGGCCTCATCCATAAAATTACCTCTTGGAAACTAAACTTCGACATGCAGTTAGAAGGAATTTATTCATCACTGAGTATCTAAAATTGTTAGATACATTTTTGATACTCATGGCAAAGAACTCATTTTGTGTGCTCAGAGTAGGAGAAGTTCTAGTTTAAAATCTGGATAGGTTTAATTCCTGCTTTGCTGTTGATGAAAATGCTGATAGCAGACTGTAGTTGCTATTTCCCCCCATAATATGAAAGAGAGCCTGTTGATAAGATACCTGTGTGTATTATGGGCATTTGTAGAGAGATGTTTTCAGACATGAAAAAGCATGTGCACATGCTTCTTCTTTGTCTGCTTTTTCTCAAGAGTCACGTGGTTCTGCAACCCATATCCAGCCTCCCAGATTTCTTCCTTTCGACAGGATGTCCTGGCAGGATGGGTCAGCTGGAGGAATGCTGCCTGCCCCACGCACTCCAGCTTTGGATTTTCCTGCGCTGCTTTCCCTGCAGGATTGCAGGTTATGAAAGCCGAAGCCTAGAAAAAAACATGTTTGCCTCCTTGGCAGTTTGGTACTGGGGAATTGACCTAGAAAACATCTGCATGCTGCTTGGAGATAAAACAAGCAGAGGCAGCATGGAGATGTGCTGTATGAGCATTTTGTATTTTGATTGGTGCATGTATGGGAGAACCAAAGAGAAGAGGTGCAAGGATTGTGGTGTAGGATTTGGGATGCAATATCCCAATTGATATATGCTAACTTGAGACCTCTCCCTCTCCCTCTCCCTCTCCCTCTTCCTCTCCCTCTCCCTCTCCCTCTCCCTCTCCAGCAGTTTACCTTCCTTCCTGTGTTATAGTCAGCATTTGGCTACAGATAAATGTTTCAGTGGAGAGTAGGAGTGTCCCTGTTGACAGCAGCCTGCTGTTAGATCAACTCAAGTGAAGCATGAAACCATAACCATAAGTTTTAGCATCCCTGGAAGCTTTCCTTCCAAAGGTGTTTATGTAAATGGATGAATTAATGGGGGAAAAAAAACAGCTACAAGCAACAATTGTAAACAAGTGGAGTTTAAGCTTGTTTATTTCTGGAAGGCTGTTTGGTATTTTGTTCTATTCATCAGTGAGGGTGATTAGTTTGAACTGATAGCGAGAACTTGATAAGAGCTAAGGACACTCATAAAAGAGAGGGGCAAACAATGCATTAATATGCCACATCCCTCTTGAATTTATCCATGAATATTTGGGAATTAGTATGCACTCAGTGACAGGACCTAACTGGGCTGTTGTTAATGTGACCCAAAGAACACAGCTTGTGTGTTGGGGAAGTTCTTTAAAGATGGATTGTTTGCATTCACTTTGCAGCCAGGTGAGTGTTTTCTACTGATACACTTCAGTACTGTTGAGGTTCATGTTATCTAGAGGTCCAGACTGTAAAGAATGTAGGAGTTATAGGGGGTTTTATGTCTGAACTACAGGATGTTGTAGATCGCATGTTTTTGCATTTCACTGATAGCACTGCTGGCAAAGGAAGGACTTTTTGGTATGTGTTACATATATGGGGTTTCCCCCACCCCCATTTTTATTTTTACTGATCTTGCAAATGGTGTTTCATCTGGCCCTTTAAATGATGGCATTTGGGAGTTAAACTTTATGCCTTGTTTTTCATTCGTCCCTCCAGTATTGAGCAGATGTTTCTAAGAGTTAATGTCGCTTCTCAGTTATCTCTGACAGAAGCAGAGTCTGCTCTACATCAGAGAGTTTAGACTAATGCACATTGATCTTGGCAGGGAGAACACAGGCTCCTTGAGCTTACTAGGCAGTACAGGCCTGTGAATTGTTGTATTAACAAGTCAATTAATTAATAAGGAGGAAATTGATGTAAACCCCGAGGCAGTATGTACTGATACTATATTCTTAGGTTTTGAAAAATAGATGTTGCTTTAGTACGTAACATGAAGCACTCTCCATGCCGTTAAGGTCCAAGTGGGGAAAAGCCTTTAATATTTATTTTCAAACCAAAGTTCCTTTGGAAGTTATCACTGCTAAAAATTGCTCTCCCTGTTCTTTTCCTCCTCTCCCAGCTTTGCATGTTTTTCCGGGTAAACAAGTGGAAGAGATAAGATCATTTACCTGCTAAGTGGAGTGGTGTAATGGGCTGTTTCTCTGCATCCTAGCTACTTGCTGCCCTTTAATAGACTTAGATAAGTTTAATTTTGGTGCTTTACAGATGTACCCCAGGTTGCACAGAGGTTTCCAGATGTGCCAGGGATGAGTGCATTTAGATCAGTTGTCCTTTGGGAAGCAGAGTCTATTGCACAGAGGTTTCCAGATGTGCCAGGGATGAGTGCATTTAGATCAGTTGTCCTTTGGGAAGCAGAGTCTATCCCGTGTCACAGCTGGGACAGGCAGAGGTGTTTCTTTCCTGGTGTGAGGCATAACAATACTTTGGTGAAAGATAGAGCAAAATACCAGATTTGGGGGTTGAGTTCATTTATGTTTCTCATCAGTGACTTTGTACAGCCCAGGAATGTGTTGGATTGATCTAATCTGGTTTTCATTCAGTAGCTCAAAGCCTCCTCTGTGCTATTCATTTCTTGATGGCACTGTGCATCTGTAAGAAGTGCTGCACTTTGAATTAAGACTCTTTCTCTGTAAACGTCTCATATGCCCCAAGAAAATTTGATCCTCAGCATTAAGGAAGAAAACTTAAATCTTATGTGCTTGAGAAATGAATCACCTGAGTTTATAAATAAAGTTCATTTCTACAGTCTTGGTAACTTGGTTAGAAGGAGAAATTTAAAGTTGTGACATTATCCCTTAGACTGTAGAGGTTGTTATATATGTTTTCCTTTGCTGTCCAAAGGAAATAAACTTTTCTTTGCAATTGGCTGACTTTTTCAGTGTTTCAACCAGCTATCCCAAATTTTTATATGATCAATTTAGTCAATTACTTTTCTAAGGAATAAGGAATAATTTTTCTGAGAAGTAGTGATGTTTAGATTATTACCTTCATATTTTTTCTCTTTGAAACCGAACCAAAGTGACAAGGCAGGAAGAGAGGAGTAAGAGCATCAGCGTGTTGCAACTGCAGCTCTTCCATCACCTTTGGCTTTGGAGTCTTTTTTTCTGGAAGGCTTAATGTGCAAAGCCTCACTCTTGGGACATGCACCTCTCCAGGCTGACTGCCTTCAAAGCACTGCAGAAATGCCGCATTCAAAAAGTTCCTTCTCCCCCCCCCCCCCAATCAGGATATCACTTGCTGTGCTTCCTCCCTTCCTCCGTGGTTGTGGTGGTAAATCACAAACTCAAAGGGTTTTGATGCAAGGAAGTGCTCAGTGATGTGCAAGGGGCTTTGGTGTCTCCCCAAGGTTAGGTGGGTAACATCCATATGTCTGTCTGTCCATGTCCATCCAGCCCCATGTCTGCTGCTTCCCATTTGTCCTCACAACTTACTTCTTGGGCTGCTCTGTGGAACAGAGCATTGCATTGGCCTGGCTTAAGAAGCATTGCAAAGAAAAAAGCCCCCCAGAGCAAGAAGTGTTGGGGTGAGGAGGAGGAAAAAAGCCCCCTGACCTGCAGGTGTGCAGAGAGCTAGCTCCTCTAGGAAAGTGGGGCTTCTCAATATCCCTTCCCAGGCTGTGCCTAAAGCAGTGAGACAGGGAAGAGTCATCCTAAATAACAGGGGTTTGAGACTGAAAGTCAGCAGTATGTGTTGGACCACAGCAGAAACATCTTAAATACAAGGTGGCTTTAAGAATTAATTTTGGAGCTGGCCTAGATGAAAAAGAAGCTGAATTTCTTATTCTGCTGAAATGATGGGGGAGCCGCCTTACAGTTAACACCAGTGATAAATGTCAGACTGGTTTGTATTAAAAATGCTTTAATCTGATTTAGCCCCATTAATTTTTAAACTAGCAAAGGAGGTCATTAAATCACAAGTCCCTTTTTTGTTATAAATGCTTGCACCTCTGTGTTCCCTCTGCTTCCACAGATTCTGCTTCTAATTAAAGTGGCAATGTGGTTCGTGGCTTGTCAAGCAGATTAATGTGCTTTTCAAATCTGGGTTTTTCTTTTTTTCCCCTTCCCCTATATTGCTTGTCTTCCTGGTGTTTTTTTTTGGGAGGGGTGTTGCTACTGCACCTGTATACAAACCTACAAAAAGGTTTTGGCTCTTACTATGCGGGGTTGGGTGAAGCATCGAAGAGCCGGGGGTGGGGAGGCGAGGAGCTCAAGAGAAGTCTGCTCAACACAGAATGACACATTCAGTCTCATTTTCCCTTGCATTTGAGTGACGTGTGTTCTTTTTCTGACAGCGTGTTTGCAGGTTTTAAAACCCGCAGTCCCTCCTCGTTTTGTCCTCCCCAGGATGGGACCATCCGTGCTTGCCTTGTCATGGCTAAACTCCAAAGTGGCAGGTCACATCCCATCAGTGATGTGGAATTTGCTGTACCAGGGGCTGAGCTGAACTGGCACCTTGCCAGCAGCCTGAGGCTTGCACTTAATTTGCATATAAATTTACATAGGAGTTTAATTGGAGATAAATGCACATGTTTTTTATTTATAGACCTCTGCAAGTGTATACACAGATTTACTTAAAAAAAAAAAACAACACACCAAGCTCGCCTGCTTTAAAGCTGAGTAGGATTAAGGTTATAAATGGGGCTCGCACCCCATCACATCAACAAGCCACTGACAGCTTGTGGGCCCTTTGGCCAGGGATTCTTCATCTGTGAGGTTCCTGCCAGCCTGCAGCCCCATCTCTGCAGTGTGCCTTCCTCCATCCCTGCTTCCACCAAAAACGCATGGAGGACCATCCGCCATAAAGCATGATTGTTTCAGAGCGGCTTTGGAGCGTGCCCCACTGTCCTTATCTGCAGGCAGCCTGTGCTGTTTCTGGATTCTGTGGACATGCAGTTACAAGCTGTAGCCCAGAGACCAAATAAGTGTCTTCCTTCCTCTCATTACGTGATATACAGCCCCAGTAGGCTCTGTGGGCAGCTTGCTGGAAGATAAAATTAATTTTTGAGTAATGCACTTTGGAAGGAATAATCTGAACGAGACATGCATGTTACCGGGTTATAAATTAACGGTAACTACTGAGGAAAAAAGACGCAGGCGTCACCCAGACCAGCTCTCACAAACCTTTTCATGTTCTGTTACAATGTGACGATAGTCCGGCAGAAATGAAATAAAATAGTGCAGAACAGAATGAAATATAATTATGAAACTTCTCTTTTCTTACAGAATTCGGTGGTCTGACATCAGCTCTAAAACTTTAATTTTGCTCATCTTAGAATACTGACGGAATAAAAAGCTGGCCGGAAATGAATCATCCAATGAATAGAGTGATAGAATTTTTTTGTTGTTTTTAAGTAGTTGGGGAGGTGGAATTGAAGAGATTGAGATGAAAAGGTAAAATGCTTGCAAAGTGTAGGCAGGTGGATTTAATGAAGGAATGCGTAAGCCACTTACGTATTGGTAGAAATTAAATGGCAGAAGTGTGCAATATAATAAGCAGTAGAGAAGTAAATGGAGCACTGCTGTCTTTAACCTTGCTGTGCAATGGGTTGTCCTGCTTCTCTCATGACTCCAGCTAGACTTCTGACATGATCCTTTAACCAGGGCAGGGGCAAATCCCATGCATGGAGGCATTTAAGTCAAATGAAAAGGCTGTGTTTGAAATGGTTAAAGGGAATTCTGTTTTCACAGTGAATAATTAAACTGGGAACTGATTGCTTTCTGTGAAGGAACATCCGTGTCTCTTTACAAATCAACCTTCATCCCCTGCAATGCATTGTTCATTAAAACAGACAAAAGCTCATAAGGCATGTTAAGCCATTTTTTCTAAATCAGGTTCCCTGTTTTGTTGGTGGTTTGTGGGTTTTCTAAGGCTGTGCTCTTGGATTTTGTGCTGTCTAAAATGACAGTGATAACTCCGTGATCTTGTGCACTGAGCTGTTAATGGGCAGCAGAAGTTCTCACTGAGAAATTTAGTATAGCTGGGAGTGTGCACAAGAAAAGGAGTAAGATGAAAACACTGAGTCTGAAAATGCAGGTGTACTTAATGCTTAAATGCATAGATTAGAATCTAAAGAATATGAAGCCTTTGACAGTGAAATACACTTCAAAATATTTTTTGTAAGTTTCTGTTTATGGATTTATCAAGTAAATTACCTTTATCTTCATCAGATCACTCTGAAAAATGTTCACTCTCAGACAATCCGCATATGTGTCTTTAATAAAGTACATGCAAATCAGTACCAGTATCGACTCTTAGGCTAAACAGATTTTAATTTGGCAGATCAGAAGTAAAAAGAGAGAACAAAGCTGCAGTGAAAAAAAAAAATATTTAGGCTGATCTTACCCCTCCTTTCAGGTTTCTGATGCAGGGCTGATGTGTCTGTGTGGGTTAGAGCAATGTACCATGTCTGATAGTCCAATATAGGGTAGAAACTGCAGAAATCTAATGAGCGAAAACTGAACAAAGCCTTGCCTTCAGGAGAATTTTTAAAAGTACAATAAAAGTTCCAGCAGCTGCTTTATGAAATATTTCTCTCTGTCATCATTGGCAGTTTCACTCATGTTTGGCTACAGCTACTCCCTCCCTTGCTTGCACTCTTACTTTTCTTTTAAAATCTGTGAAGTCCTTTTCCCAGCCTCTTTTTCTGTCAACTTTGGGGCTGGGGAGGGAGCAGGAAAATTTGTTCTTTCTAAAGCCACCTCTCTGTGTAACCTAATTTAGAAGCACAAACATTGGTCCTCTGCAGTGTAGCTGACTGGAGTGCCAAGGATCTACGCAGTGACCCCGTTGAGGAGGGACCAGAGTGTCACTGGGCTGCTCTGGCTCTCCTGAAGCTCACAGGGACACTCTGCTGCCCACTTGCTCCTTATGTGTCTGCAGATCTTAGCCTGGAAATGCAGGTTTCCTGAGCAGTGCCCATGTGCTCTGTGTGTGTGATGTGCCGCCCATCTCAGCAGAGGAGAGGGATGGCAAGGCCCTCGGGAAAAGGGATGGCCTCTCCTCCTCCTTTGGGAAAAGGAGAGCCAAACAATTCCTTTTGGCGAACCATCTCTCTCCATGTCTCAATAGATGTCTTCTGTAGGCAGTCTGGGATGGCTGCCTGCCATTTGCCTGTTTGAATTACGATAGAACTGATTTCTTTTTTCTTTCTTTAAGATCTTGGATCATCTGAACGCGTCATGCAAGATGCTTTATGGCTTTGATTTTCAAAGGTGTTTCTTCTTTGCCTTGTGCTGTGCTGTGGTTTGCTGGCACTATGAGATGCTCCCGTGCTGTCAGGACTGGTTTTGTTCTGCTCTGTGAAATATTGACATTCCCGGTGCTGGGTTTTGCTGGTGTTAGCACACATAGAAAAAATGCCTGATTAAAGGTTTGTCACATGTTGCTCATCTGCGTGAGTTTTCTTTGTTCTGTGACTTTGGGCAATCCTGTGTATCTGGCAGTATTTCTGGTGTGTGAGAGCAGGGTCTGTCTGTCTTTCTTGATTCTCTTGGAAATGTGTGTGGTTTCTTTAATGTAGTAATTTTATTGAACAATTTTAAATGCAGTTCATACGTGTATATTATATATGTATACTTGTTAAAAAAAAAAGGCAGTAGTTCATTACAGAAGGGGAAAGAAATAGGAAGAATGCATTCAAACTGAAATACTGTTTTCCCAATGGACTTTCATAGCTGTTGAAGTAATTCTTTCTTTGTGTTTTCCCTCTGTGTAACATACATTGCCTTCTTTCTTTTAACTCCAAAATGTAAATTGCTGCCATTATGTTCTGTATTCCATAAGGTGCTTGAAACATTTTTCATAACTTAAATTCTGAGAGCCCCATAGCCTCTAAAGCGTACCAGAAATTGTGACTATTTCCCCCAACTTTTTTAGGCATTATTTTCAGATGTAGTCATTTTTTGGCTTTTTTTGATCTAAGTACATTTAAGCAACATTAACCATGTAGTGAATTTTCCATCACAGAAGCTTACTGAGAATGGATAAATTTTATAATAATTTTTAAAGTTACACATAGCTGCTCCCTGTTACTTTGCGACTCTGAAAATTGCTTGATAATGCTCTGCTGTCTTTTAACCATTTCAGGCAGAAATTTTTGTCTTGAAAATTTGTAAAATTCTATAAAGAGTTATTCGTCAATCAGTGTTTTGGAAGTAACATGTAAAGGATCATTGCAGTCTGGTATTTTATGTCTACTGGAAAAAAAATCCCAAGGCCGTGTGCTAAAAAATAACTATTTCTAAGCTTTTCCAGACTTGAGCATCATGTGGCAGCTCTGAGGAAAGTACAGCTGGAGTGATAAGAGAAGCAGCTGTGCTGAAAGGAAAATGAAGTGGAAAGGTTTAGCTTCATTAATCAGGGTGAAAGGGTTTTTTTTTTTTTTTTTTTGACTTGAAAGACACAGTTGACCACTTTCAGGTTGACTGAAAAGTAGTCATCTGCAGAGTATATCTCATTGGAAATGGAAAAGTAATCTCAAGTGTACGTGTCACAAACAGATGCAATGACATGAATATTTGGAACAAGGTTTTGTAGAAAACAAAAAAAAAAGTGTAAAAAGTATGTCTGATCCTAAGAGGTTCCTTTCAGCTGGGTATATTTTACTATTCTGTGATCCCCAAGGTTTTTCTAGTAATAAATTGATTATATTTGTCCTGCTTATTTCATGGGCTGCTAAGTAAAGCTAACCCTGTCAAAGAGGGTACATACTGTGGTGCCCCAAATGAGTAACCTTTCTGGTTGGCTGGATCTGGCTGGGGGCTGTAAGCTGTGAATAATTAGATTGTAATTAAAATCTATTTATCACCTTTTCTCTTTCCAACTGATTTAGGCAGTGATGCTAGGTAGATTATTTTGTTCCCTCTGGTGTCAAAAATGCAATGCGTCAGTTGCAACTACTGCGGGCTTTTTTAAATGCTCCCTCTGTGCAATGATAAGAATTCTTCACCCCCCCCAAAAAAAAACCCTGTATTTTCTGTTGCACAGATGAGTTATGAAGGTATTGGTAAAAATCAAGACTAGCCAGTCTTTTCAGAGGAAATGCGTTGTCTACTGGGATTTTCCCCAGTACATGCTGTGATCTGGCTAGGAGGACAGTCACACATCAGTGTAACCTCCGAGTCCCAACCTCCTGGCTGTAACATGGAGTAGTGCCACTGCTTCCCGACCTGCCTGTTGGGATCTCTGATGCTCGTGTCCTACACAGTTACTGACTCCCCGACTTGCCAACAGAAACATTTTGAGTAGGATTTCCTGGGGACCTTTTTGTGGCATTATGCCATTGCAGAAAACTCCTGATGGAAGGTAAAGACATTTGAGGATTGATTTTTATTCTTTTTAATAAAGCAGTGTCTGGAGTTACTGAAGCCTTGGGGGAAATTCAGAATACTTCTGGAAGAACCAGACTGATTCCAGATGTCTTTCCTTTTAACCTGGATTTCTAGCTGACCATGCTTTTCTGGTTAGTTCCTCATAATAAGGTACCTAATTTGGTGGATTTGTGAAGAAAGACCTTGAGATGAAACGTATCCCTTTTAGAAATAGTTGTCTATTTGCAGCAAATAGTCTCATGTAAAGGCTAGGCTTAAAAAAAAGGTAAGAAGTGTAAAGTTGTCATAGAAATAAAGTGTGATTCAGGCACCAAGTGGCTTTAAAAGTGTAGTTTTGGATGAAGTTTATAGGTTTTGGCTTGTCAGACCTAAGAGTATCTCCTGTGGAACAGCTGAATGAGAGGCAAGATAGCATAAAGGGAAATTGGGCCTGAGAAGAAAATGCCAACACTCCCCTGCCCCATGCAGACAGCAGTTCTGGATCAGCTGAACAAAGGGGGGAAAATATGCAAGGGACTCAAAAAAGCACTTTTCAACTTCACGCTCTGGTTTTAATCTTGTGCATCCTTCTGTGTTTCTCTGCCAACACCTAGAGGTCCGTTAAGTGCTAAAGCGCCGGGATTTCCAGTGGCAGTAATCATAATGTAAGGATGTTCACTTGATGAAGTCACACTTGCCAAGACAAAAGAAGCTTTAACAGCTTCTCCTGAGCTGAACTCCTCCCTGCCTCTCTTGTGTCCCATGCAGACCTAGGGAAATGCTGCTCTTAAGATGTGAACGCTGTACTGATACACGTGAGGTATGTGTATCGTATGGTATCATTATGATGATATTATATGGTATTATGATGATACATTATATGATATCGTTATAATAGACATCCTAAGGGATCAGTAAGGTGCAGTGTGTAGCAATCAGTGTGCTGTCCCAGATAGATGTGCAGATTCCTTGGAGCTGCCTGGCTGAGAAGAGAGCTGGCCAAGCTGCCTTCTACAACTGCTTCTTCTGAATGCAGCATTTGTAACAGGCTGTTTCCTGCCGGTTTGGTTACTAGGCAGATAAAATGCATTTGATATCCTCTTAATTCATTGCTGCTTTAAAAATTCTTTTAAAATCAGCTTTACTGCTTCTGAGTAGCAAGTGTATAGTAAGAGGAGTATGATTTTTTAACTTCCTCTGCTTCTCTTCAGCCTGACTTCCTGCTGAACTACTTAAATATAACTACTGTATTTGTTTCTCCTGACTTTGTGGCAATATTAGATATACTTCTCAGTGAAATCCTCAACAGATGAAAATCTCTTTGACATCTGCCTTTGTGTTCCAAATAATCTTATCCTTTTATACTGTATATTTTTTGGATGTATATGTCTTTGATTTTAGAAGATTGAAAAACATCTCCTCCCACCCCCAGCCATTAAGGTGATCACTGTGTGTATGGTATTTTGGTGTGTCTATGAGTTTTTAAATTTTATACCATGTATAAGGATTTGCAGATAAATTGAAGTGTAACAAGTCAAAATTCCTTGCACTCCACTGTATGTATTTCCATTTTTATCTTTCTGTTCTAGCAGTGCCAGTGATTGTTCAGCAGTGAGATGGTAGAGGACTGTCATAACCACACTGCAAAATCCCTAAATTGATTCTCACCTTCAGGCTCTTCTGTTCTTGGCCATTTTGTTTCCTCAGTAAGAAATCTCTTTGCATTGCTATTCATGGGAGCAGGAACATTAATCAGATTTGTAGATATGTGTCTACCTCCATCATTTTTCTTGCCACTCTTGTGGCTCCAGCCCCTCTCTTGCATACCTTGGTGCATCTTGAGCATCTCTGTAGCCCATCTGGTTTTCACATGCTTGTGAGAAGCAACCTTAATGCTGCAGCCGTTGTGCCAGGGCTGGAATGTCCCCAGTCTGCATGGAACTGCAGTTCCAAGCAATCCCTAGATGGGATTATAAAAAATGTTTTCCCAAACACGAGGTGGAATACAGGGGCTGATTTACAATTCTGTTTACATGAGGGGTTTTGCTGTTGAGCCTGTATTTCCAGACTTGACTGCATTTGTAATGACCTGTTTCTATGTAGTAACAGGAAGGTGCGATTTCAGCTCAGGTGGGTGTTACCTGCTCTGGCTTCAGCCTGCCAGCAGAGGTGTAAGTACAAGAAAGACAATAAAATGCATGAGGATGCAGCAGCGTGGGTTTGAGCCTGGGTGAGCAAATGGAATATGAGCCTTTTGAGTATGCCCAAAACACGTCATGGTGGTTTGGTAGCTAAAGCTGAAGCCCCTACTGTCACATCCTTAATGTCACTTTTACATTTGTTAAAAACCTTTACAAAACGAGACAGACATGGTGAGGATCTGTTTCAAAGATTCTTTTAGTTAGAAGCATGAGACTCCAGTTAATGGTTGCTTACAGTAAGAGAATTTTTCCAAACATCGGGGTCTGAAGGGAGCTCATTCTATATCTAAAAGAGAAATTGACTCAGCTCTCAGCCCCTGCATGGATATAAGACTCAGTCCACAGATTAGATTGGAATGATTTTCTTACAAGTCAAATACTTTCCAACATGAAAGGAAAAAAAGGTTTGTTGGGAACGTCTCTGAGTTCTGTCAGGAGTAGCAGCATTAAATCAGTATTAGTACTTTATTTAAAAAAAAAACAAAATAAAGAATGAAAACTGAACAACGAAGCCCCCAGAGTTGCTGTTTGAGATCAGCTGAAGCAAAGAGTTGGGAAGTGGGGACAGAAGGAAAGGAGATCTTGAAACAGCTTCTATTTAACTTCTCTCTGGCCTTGATAGATGCCCTCATTTCCCCAGATTTTTTACTTCTCTCTCCAGTCACACTAACCAGTTGATTCCTGATCTTGCTATCCAGCTATTAATATCGCTCAAGGCTGTTAATGCCTAAGCTGTGCTGCCTACCTGTAATGCTGAATTGAGGGGGGGGGAGGGGAGGGGGGGAGGGGATTTTTTAGATTATTTGAATAGTTTATTATTGGTGAAAGGATAGGGAAGAGACTTCTGATTTACAGAAATAAAGCCTTATGTTTCAGCTACATGTGGTGGTTCTTGATTTAAATTCTCTGCAATAATTCTAAAAATATTTTTGTATATTTAATTTTTTTTTAATTTTTAAAAATTTTATTTATTTAATATTTATTTGTATATTTTGTGTACCTTTGAAAGCAATAAGTTTTTACGGAATGGAAAAGACTTATTTTTAGGTAGCTGGCTGTTTGCTTGCTTGAGATTTTAGCAAATAATTCCTGGTGAATTTGCAGTGTTGTTTAATTTCAAATTGCTAGTATGACTGCTTGAGATGTGCCTCCCTACATTTCCAGTGTTGCGGAAATGAAATCTGTTTGGATCTGTCATAACTGAAAGATGAATCCTGGTTTTGTTACAAAGGCCTTTAAAATTTCCACAGTGCCTATGGGAAGTGAAAATATATTGAATTGTGGTAGGTGCTGGAGAGCAGGTAATGAGCTCTGCACAACAATTCTGATGTCACTTGTCACTCTTCAAATCAGTGCACTGAAAGCAACCCCAAGTATCCTCCCTTTAGGAGACCACAATTCAATGAAAACCATTTATTTTATATTTCCTTCTAGAAGGTTGTTTTCGTCTGTGCTACACACACATTGTTCAGTTTTGTGGTTAGTTGACTTTCTTAGATAATCCTGTCCAGAAACTGTCTTGTCACAATAACTGTGAAACCTTAAATTATGAAAAGTAATATGACTGTGATGGTTGTCACAAGACAGAATGGGCATCAGTTCCCTTATGTATAGTATTTATGAATTCCACCTTACAGATATCCGGGTATTTTGATTTAATTTTCCACTTCATCCAGATTCAAGAATAAGAGCTTCCTCTCCATAACTGACCAGTTTCTTTTGACCTCAGAACTGTAATGCATTTTAAAGTGCATATTGTTGTGGTGGAGGATTTTTTGTGTTTTATTTATTAAGGACTATCTAAGCACATGCCCTCTTAGGTGGGCTGAGATGCCTTTAATACTTGTACTTTGCTCATAAATGTGAGTCAGATGATACAAAATATGCCAGAAACACTTGAAAAAAGAACCACTGGTTTTTAAGTACTTGATTTGTATGATTAGGTCAGCTTGCTTGTAAGCTTGCATTAATATTTTAAGCGTTGTATTCACCCCTTCTGCGGAGAAGGAAAAGAAAGTTGGACCTTACACAAGCTGAAAGTAAAAAATTAACAGCTGTAAATTGCATTTAGACAAATGTACACCATAAAAAAGGTAAAGTGGTTGGAAAATTGTCGCCTCCATTCATAAAATTGTAAGATCACTGACTTAGTTTGCAGATAATTGCAGCAGTACACAGTTGCACATGTTTGCAGTTGTGCTGTTGGTTTATTTTGGGCTGGGCCAAGAGTCTGTTCTGTAGGGGCAAGATAATGCTGAGATCAGATGAGCTGATATAATTTCGTTGGTTTTGTGAGCTTTCTAGTAATCGCATGCTGTTCTTTTCTTCCCTGTTTTTTCTCCTCCTTCCTGGAGTTGCAATGCTGGTAGATGCCTGCCAAGCCTTTGGAAGAAAATCTGGGAAAATTACAACAAGGTGTAAGCTGCTTCACAGACATCTTGACTGTTGTTTTCAATGGAAACAGGAAGTACATGAGCAAAAATCCAGTGTGTTCTGTTAGCAAGGAGGAAAGCTGGTGAAGGGCCTGAGGAGCCGATGGCCAGTGTGAGGGTTTGGGCCACGCTGAATGCATGGAGCAGCAAGGCAAGAATACCATGAAGGGAAGAGGGCATAATGCGTGGGGAGTATGCTCCCATCATCCTTCTGCCCTTCACCAGCTGGTTTGTAATCTACCAGCCAATGTCCAGGAAATAGCACAAAGGGGTAGGATTCACAAAGCTAACTCCTGCAAGTGGTGTAGCTGAACTGAGGAGCGGGAGGAAAGCTGATGGCCCTTCCTGTCCACTGGATGTGATGTGTTGGCCAGCAGTGAGCACAGTGCTGGGGAAGCTGAGCACAGGAGTCCACGTGCAGTCAGATCTCATTAATTCAGCTGCTTACAAAGCAACTTGTTTGAGTAACTCAGATTTATGTCTGTGAGTGAACGCAGTGCATAGGATGACGTTTTCACTTGTGTTTCACTTGGTGTGGCAGCTGGGGAAGCTCTTCTGAGACCATCATCCTGCATTTTCCCTGACAGTGAATGGGAGAGTGCCTGTGCTTCTAGAGCAGTGCCCAAACCTGATTCTGATAAAACAGTAATTAAGCAGCCCACCTTTATTTCTTAAATGCAACAGCTGGATGCTGTAAGATGCTAGGCTAAAATGGAGACATGGTGGTTCCATTTTCTAATTGATTTTACTTTTGAACTCCCTGTATTGCCTATGTGTGGCAATACAGATAAGAGGGAGAGTAAGGAAAACAACGTGAAAATCAAGTGGAACCATTTTGTCTTCTACTTTCTGGGCTGATTCCCCCTGTACCAGTTTGGACTTCTCTGCAGGTGGATTCTTCTGTGTGTTGGGCAGTTTTGTGTGAGCCTCCCTCCCATGCCCCAGTGGGATGGGTGCCCTGCCTCTCCTTTCCCCATGTGACTGGGCATAGGAGTGCAGCAGAGTTGGGGTGGGCAGTGGGATTGGTTTCTAGCCCTAGGACACAGTGGCCTTTCAGACATGGTGGCCCTTGGGACCACTTGCTGCAAAGTCTGTGTGGAGGCACACATTTGTTTGAAGGGATAAGCAGGTTTCTGTCCCTGAGAGATGGAATTTCACTGCTCTGGTCCCAAGGTGGTTTGGCACCTTGAGTTACTGCTCAAGCAGAAACATGTATTTTTCTCTCTTTCATGTAACATAAATTTGAGGGAATGAACCCATTTGAGGTGTTTGAGATGCACTGTAGAGAAAAAATGGTGAAAATATTTTCTACATGGGTCTCCTTCTTAATATCCTTCCGTGTTCAATGTCTTCCCATGCTGGTCCAGGACCACTGCCTCACCATGTTCTGTACCCCATCCTGAGGGCAGTTGGTAGACTTTCCTGTATTGCCATTTCAATTTCCTTCCTTCCTTCCTTCCTTCCTTCCTTCCTTCCTTCCTTCCTTCCTTCCTTCCTTCCTTCCTTCCTTCCTTCCTGCCTGCCTCGCCATGGAACACTACAGTATGAACAAACATAAGCAGTCATGCCAGTTACCTCCAGCTGTGCCACCGTCCGTCATGAATCCATCCCACTGCCTGGGTGGCCACTGATTCCCCCTGAGCTTGGCCCATTTGCCCCCCACCCAGTGTGCAGGGTCCTCTTGTGCAGGTGCCAGTGCCTGCAGGCTCTCCCTGAGCATCTCCTCCTCACAGTACTTAACATGCCCAGGATCTTGAAACTGTTTCCTAAACTAAAACAAGATTTATTATGGAACCAGGTCATGATGCCATCTGCATCATAGATGGCACTGCATCCTTGAGTTCTTATCCTGAATCGGCCATGTTTCTAGTTGTGCATGTCTGCAGTGCAAAGAAAGGGAGTAATTTCAGCACAAGCAGACAAGCATGTGTTACTTCCTGGAAATTTCACATAAAAACCAATTTATTTGCGGGTGAAATTGAACATGGCGTTCAGCAGTGGTGTACTATGTACATACAACTTTGCAGTATTAAATACTTTGAGGTCTGTGAATGCTTTGCTTTTCAGGCTTAGTTCTGCACACTCAGACATATGCCAGGGATTTCCCAACGCTGCGCTGGCCTTTCACCCAGCCTTGCTTTCCTGCTCTTTCCCTCTCCATGGGTGTCCATTTACAACACATTGAGCACCAAAGGCTGGTTATTGTCCAGAGGTAAAAATTTTTCCTCATGTTGGTGTTTTGCTAAAGTGAAGACTGGTCAGTGCCAATTTTTTGGTCCTATTTTTCTTAACTGTATTTTTAAAATTACCATTTTATTCTTTTTATGTGACT
Organism: Cinclus cinclus; assembly: GCF_963662255.1. Classification (NCBI taxonomy): domain Eukaryota; kingdom Metazoa; phylum Chordata; class Aves; order Passeriformes; family Cinclidae; genus Cinclus; species Cinclus cinclus. The sequence continues at coordinate 63,442,031 of NC_085046.1, forward strand.
GAGGAAAACACATTATTTTTGCACCAGTAACTTTGTTTGTTTTTCTCCTACTGCCCTTCTCCTTCTGCAGATGAATTTTGAGCTTTTTGTTTTCCCTGTCCATTTTCCAGCTTCCAGTAGTTTTCAGCTCAGAGCCTATTCTGCGACAGGAATAAGAGGGTTTATTATGATAGGAAGTAGGGAGGTTTTTGTGGGAATCTTACCAGATTGCCATCTCTGGCAAGTGTTACAGGCCAGAAGCACAGAAAAAAAGGTGCAAATGGAAGGATTGCTTTCAAACTTTGTGATATATGTCTTTTTATCCTCCTTTTCATTGCCTTGGACTTGTGTGTATTTTTGGTCATTAATCCAAATTTTTACCCAATGAAGCTTGCTGTAAACTGCACTAGATTGTTTAACTGTTAAGTAACTTTCACAGCATGTTGATTTGCTGTCTTTTTCATTTATATTTCAATCTGTAAATCTGTAAATCTCTTTCTACCTCTTCACGCTTTTGGCACCATACCTTTTTGGTGACGAAGCTGGAGCAAAAGGATCTCTAATCTGAGAAGTAAATATTTTCTCATTCCACATTTGAAATGTCCCAACATTATTCTTGCATAGTTTGTTTTTTTCCCCCCTGCTATCCAAGAGTGGCTGTAGAAGGTAAACACTGGGGAGCTAAATGAGATTACAGCATCGCTTTGGTAACCTTAGTTAGTGAATGGGCAGTTGATCTGTCCATAATGCAGAGCACTTAACATATTGAAGTGTCAAAGAAAGAAAGCTACTAGTTCATCACTTAGGGTTCAATTTCTGAATAATAACATTTATTTTTAGGGAAAAAAGAGTTACTTCTGCAATGGCAAAGTAGGTATTGTCACTCAAAGCATGGTCTTTTTATTAACTTTAGATTTATATGGTTAAGTAATTGTTGTATTAGTAGCATTTCTTGACTGGTAAGGTGGGGAAAAAAAAAGACAGATGTCTTTGTACAATGTGCTCCTTGTTTATTTATGTGCAGTAGGCTGGGGCAAGAGAATTGGCCCACCATCAGGGGTCTGTGAGCCACAGAGAGCTTCAGCTCTGCTGGCTGAGACTGGAGACACAGCAGCTCACGGGCAATACGTGTCATGTACTTCTTTGTGTTTGCCTCTGTCTGTGCTTTCCCGCTCATAGCAAAAGGTAGGGGAAAGGCTTGTGCGAAAGAATTTTGTTTTTCTTGAATAAACTGCTTGACAAAAACCTGTTGCTTTCTGCTGTTTGTTTATATGTGTCTGTGACTTTCTATGGAAGCGAAGCGTATTTCTCAGGAAGAGAAATGCACATGTATTGACTGAATGCATAGTTTAGAAGTAAAGCATACAGAATGCTTGGAGGTACTTGTTTTTTCTTAATATAATGCTGTTCAGATTTTGAAACTAAGGAAAATTCTTGTAATACAGCCTTCTCTACTTTATTCTTCCAATTTCCATAGCACTTTAGATTAGAAATGTTATAAATTTGGTCTGAAACTAAAAGCTTGTTACTAAGACAGGATAATATTCGTAAAAGGAAAAATATTTAATCTCTTTCTTCTTGGTCGTTTTCTTAAACCTGAAGTAAACAAGGTGAAATTGAGTGAATTTCTATTAAGCAGGCTCCTCTGCTTTCGAGTCACGTAGGGAACAGACAATTGATGGCATATTTCCAGCTGGCAGAGCTGTTGAAAGGTAGCATGCAACTTCAACTCAGTTTTTTTTTCCTTTTTAACATATGATTGTGCAAGTCTAACTAAGTTCATCAGAGAGTAAATATTCCTTCTATATGTAAAGAATAAATCTCCGAGTTAGATTCTGTGAGTAACCAGGTTACTATTGTAATACAGTGTTTTCTTCAATACTATTAGTGCTTTAGATACTCAGATTTTTACAAGATGATGTGATGATCAACTTGATATCAGCTGTTGGCATTGGTATGTAGTCCCGTAAGTTTTCTTTTGATTTGTAGGGTTTATTGTGCTGGAGAAGGGGAGGGACAGGGTAAGGGGTTTGCACAGTATTTCCTACAGCTTGTGTGGAAAACCAAGCCATTTAAATCTCTCATCTTTTTCAGAAATAGGAAAAACTTCACCATATGTTGGTGGCTCTTGGTTTTTTTCCACATAAGGTACTTTGGGACTCACAATGATGTTTACATTTGCTGTTGGTTGTGTGTTTATCATGTTTTGCCAAGCATTAACTGCTTGTCTGAGCATTAGCAGTTTCTAATGGCCTTCCCCCCTTGTAAAATAGTGAGAGGTGATAATCTGTCCCGTATAAATAAGCAACAAACTCTGCTTGCCTCCACTTGTAACTGGTGGCTGAAATCCTCCTTCTCCCATCCGGTACCCAGGGACAATTTTGGTGCCTGAGGACATTGTAGCATCCTGAGAGCACCTCAGAGTGGTAAAGTGACTGCAGCTGTGGATGTAAGGTCAGTGGGCAGCGGCAACTTCCCAGATTTTGAGCAGAGACTCCATGTTGGGAGTGTAGCTCTCAGTGTGTAGCTCTCAGCTCTCAACTATGCTGGTTGCATCATATTTTAAGAGCAAGGTGCCTTTGTGCAATGCTTTTCCTGGGAGCATTGTTGCCTAGTGGAAACAGTTCATGTCAACCCAAAACAAGCCATGTGACTGCCTGTGGTTTAGTTTGGTCACACAACAGACACAGAAAATCATTGAATTTCTCTTTCTTGACGAGTACTTCTTCAGTGGAGTTGGTGTAAATTTAGTCTGTTCACTTTGTTGAGTATCGAGAGTAGTGTGATATGTAAATAAAGCTTTATCAGACAAGATTTAAAATTCCACAGTTGGCAAGGAAGCGTTAGCAGTATAATATAATACAAATATTTACACAGTAACTTCTAAGTCTTCAATAAGTGCTTAATATTTGAAATATGTGTTGTGAAAACATTGACTGATTAAGCCGTACCATTGCTGCTACATCTGTATGCAGTGACTTGCAATGGCTTGGATGCAAAAGTCATAGGGAGGAGTAGGTCACCCAGCAATGCAAAGTCATTTAAACAAGTTACACTTTTTTTTTTTAAATTTAATTAGAATTCAGCATGATCTGCTCTCCCAAGGCACACATAGCTCCGTCCCTTCATCCTTTTGGAGCCACTGCTCTTAAAGGGTGTTGCATTCATGTAACATGACTGGATGTGATCACATGCCCAGTGCATCTGAGACTGCTCCAGTAGGAAAATCGAACTACCAAATTTGTGCCTGGCCACAACATGGAGTGTAATCATCACTAGTCTGTTCCTCCTCCTTGTATCTGTCATGGCATTTTGATCAGGAATTGCAGTGGCCTGAAATTACAGATGGTTAATCTTTTGCCTTCTCACAGTGTCACAGAAATGCTGCTGGGCTCTAACAGGTCTGCTTGTTTTGCAGGGAGCAGAGGCTGGTAGCCGAGGAGGCTCCCTCTTTGGGTATATCTGCCTTTTCCAGTCCATTATTGCATTCATCCTCCAATTCCACTATTACTCATGAATGAGCTAACAAAACAGTAGACTCAATAGACTGCCAATTAAAATAAACAGAAACACAGCTCCTAAACTCGCCTGGATGACTCTCTGTTGCCACCTCATTTGCCAAGAGACTGAAAGAGCTGATCCACACCTAAAAATACAGGGCTACTCTAATCCAGTCTTCATTTTTTTCCATCCCTCTTTTAGGTACCCTGTTTTGCCTTCTGCAAGCACACAGCAAAGCTGAAAACCAGAGTGGTTTGTTGTGTGCCTAAAGTGTGAAGTTTGGGTTGAGTTTATTGTCAGTGCTGTGGGTACGGTCAAATCACAGACTTGATCACAAATGGCCTTCATAACCATCACTGTGGTGTTGCTAGATACAGTTGAGCCACTTCCTGTTTTGGCAGAAACCTGTTTTTGATAAGCCCTGGCCTGTCTAGACCCCCATGACAATTTCATTCCACTAAAACCATCCTTTTCCACAGAGAAGCAACAGACAGCTTCCATCAAGCCGGGTCCCTTCCCTTGGGAGGGTTGAAATGATGCAGCTGGTCATGCAGGAAATCCAGCCCACATAATGAAGTGCCCCCTCTCTTCCTACAGCAGGCTAATGCAAACAACCAGCACCTGATGCTGCTGCTAAGGTATATCAGCCTATGCTTCTGCCCACTCCCTGGGCAGCTGCAGTGGTGCCTGGCTCAGTCTTTGGGAGGGCTGGAGGGAGGCATTGGTTCAAGGGGTCCCATATAGTTGTCCCAAAATTTCAACTTTACATTTGCTCCTGCTGCGGTTGCAGAAGGTTTTCATGTCTTGATCAGTTGTGGTGGTAACACGCAAAGCTAGATTTTGAGAGAGAAAGATGAAGTAGCAGGTGATTTCATCAGAAGCTGTTGTTGGGGGTGTTGGTGGTTTAGCAGGCAGGTGGCGTGTTGTGAAAATCACCTGTAAAGGTCTTTCTGTGAGGTAAGGCTGTAACACTTGCCCATCCCTTAGCTTGATGCAAATGAAGGGTTGGAGAGTTTGCAGAGAAATGATGCAATTCTCATACTGCTTATGATGTTTTTGCAAGGCTAAGAGCAAATAATCTTGAAATGAGCTGGCAGGTTTATGATTGGATTTTATGAGCTTTTACGATGTTTATAATCTGGCATTGAACTTGCAGTTTAAGAGGTGAAAGGTTTAAAGGAACACGGTAGCAAAGGTGTACTGCTGAATTTCTTCTGGGTGTAATTTTAACATACATCTTAGATGCTTCCCTGGTGTGGCAGGTTTGTTGAAGTATGGCCTGTGCAGTTCATAGTGAGTATATCACTCAGTAAAATGGACTCCATCCATATCACATGTTCCACAGCGGGAAGAATTGAACAGAAAATGTGATTTTGCCTTCTTTAAGGAAGGGCATAGATTGAAGGCAACTGCCTTGTTTGGTGTTACTGCCCAGGCCCCAAAATGCAGCCTTTGCCATTTTCATTTAAATCCCAGCCTCAAAAATACTGTACTTAGTCCATGCCTGCTTCTTTTCTTTGTTGTGTTTCTGGTGCCAGTAAAAATCTAAAGACACCTGCGGTCTTTAAACTGGAATTCTTAAATTATGGCCTTCCTCAATGGTATTTTTTGAGAAAATTAATTTTTTCCCTACTCCTTTTCTTGTGATTCTGCATCCGCTTCTTTTGATGGATGTGTGCTTCAGAGGTCCTGCCTGCAGATGTTTGCATACATACAGCACAAGCCTGTTCTTACTTAGCTACCCATTACCGTTTTCCTGTGTTATCTGGTATTGCTTCGCGGGGCTCAGTGAGCAGCAGGTTTGCTGCTGGCTAGCTTTTTGAGGTTCCTCTTATGCACAGTACTGTATTTGTCTCCTGGTTCTTTGATTTGTAATGTTTTGTCTTTGATTGCTGCAGTAGGTATAAACAAGCCTGTCACAAGCCTTGTTTAGCACACAGATTCTGTGGGGGTGGCTGGCAGCCTCAGACCCTAAAATAGATCTAGCAATGAACTGAACGGCTTAAAACCCTGGGAATTTAATTTGATCTTTCTTGTTGCCTTAAATATTGGGACTGATCTCTAACAGAACAGAAGGTGAACATGTTGGTATGTGACAGTAATGGAAGAAGGGTCCAGACCTGCTGTCATTGAGATGCTCTTCTGTAATCAGAGGCTGGGCTTGGCTGTGGCTTGTCTGCTGTAAGTCACCATACCTGGGAAGGGGAGTGCTGCATCCTCTGGTGTTACAGCATCCATGGGGACGGTTGTTCTGAAATGCTTCCCCGGGTCCTGTTGTGGGATAGTAATTGTAGGATAACCTAAAGCAGTCCCTCATGGTTTTAGCATCTGTTTTATGCTGGCTTTGTGAAAGAATAAAGAAGGAGCTGCAAAATCACACAGGGGTTCCTTTTTTCCCTCCTCTTTTTCATGTAGCACCATGCAGTTAGTAATATCATAGCTGGGGTTTTCAGTTGTGTTGGTGTGAAGGTAACAATGATTTGGCTTCAATGTGCTGCAACAGCTGCAGAATTCATTGGAGCTTAGAAGCCTGTGAGTTATAGCTGTGATGCCATTTACAGCTTTTATGGAAGAGCTCTTAAATTTGTGAAATGTGTTACTTTTTGAAGTGCATTATATTTGTAATTTGAATTCTCTAAAATCCTGTCTGAGGGAAAAAAATAGCTTTGAAAGTCCCCCTCTACCCTCTAAAAACATGGGGAACTCTTACCAGGGGAACTCTTACCAGGCGGGGTATCAAGTCTTTTAAATTGAGTGATAGAACACATAGATGGATTTGTAAGTGCTAAAATGTCAATTAGTGCACTTGAAAGCTTAATGGTTGTCTTTGATGTACTTCTAATATCTCCAGTAAAGTTTGACTGTTGCCATTGATCAGGGAGTAAAGGAGGGATGAGGGGACTGAATACCAACCCAAACAGGTCTCATGGAACTTGCGAGTGGCAAAGCAGCACCTTGGGGTTGCTCAGTCTGAAATTCTTGTTCACTGGGTAATATTTGGAAGTCAGATATATTTAATACCAAAGAGTGAGCTTGTAAAAGCCTTAGAGTGTAGATGTCAACTGCTTATATAGCCTATCTTTGTGCATAAAATTTACTGATATAGCTACACTGACCTGAAAAATATATTTAGGGTAGCTTTTGAGTCTCCTCAAATATGTCTTTTTACTGGCTGAGAAGCAAAGAGTATAGGTTTAGTTTCCACCCCCCAGCTTCAATGGATACTTCCCTCCAAGCTGTAAAGGATATTCTTCCAGTTGGGACCGTAAACAAGGACAAAATTATTCTGATGGAAATGTCCCTTTTTGGGTATCTCGTCAAGCAAAATCAGCATGTCACACTTCCAGTGCAATATCAGTGTGTCCATCCCAGGAGCCTGTGTCAGTTCAACTGATTTGGTTCCTCATCAGGCTCAGTAAATTTGATTCAGGCACCAGTATCCTAAGGCTCCCCAGCAATAGGTTCAGCATATTTGACTGCCATTACCCCTCCCTGACCAAATACTGACCAAATTTTTCTTTCTTTAAATCTATTTTTAAACTTGATAGTTGCCTGAAATACAGACATCCTCTAAACTGACATGAAAGTGGGAAAAATCAAGTTAAAACATTTCTGAGCTAAGACAAGGGACTCCTTGCGTCACCCAGACCTTCTTTGGGTCACATTTATGCAATCTTACAGGTCCATCACAGTGCAAGTTACTTTGTGGGTAGAGTTTGCCACACTCTAGCTTTGGCAACTGGGGTATAACAACCACACAACCACACTCTTCACTGCTGGCCATGGTCCTCTTGCAGGGCCTTGGTGGCAAAGCTGCTCATGTGGGCATGAGCTGCTGCAGTGCCATCAAAGTGAGTCAGGTGAGCCAAAACTTCCCCTTTGGTTCCTTTAAGCCACTGAAACCCATTCATACTGGGAAGGTTTAAATGGGGGTGAGTATAGGGTCATGCAGCAGGTATATGGTGTTCTTCCCAGATTTTCAATGGGACTTCCATCTGCAGCCTGAAGCCTAGAAGGCATCATGTTCCTGGTGGGCACAGCAGCTATATTAAATATTACAGCTACACTACATAGGCTTTGGATTGATGTACTTAGGTCTCTGAGGGAGCAGTCTGAGTTCTTTATTCACAGATGCACATTTTTGCTGAGATATATGTGTGTGTGTGTGTGTATACACACACATACTACTATACTCCTAGAAAGCAGATAGATGGGCAGATGTTTTCCTGTGTAATAGGCTTGAGCATCTGGGTAACACAGTCCTATGAAAGAAATAGTGTAAGCACTCACCTCCTGTTGTAGATGTGAGGATAAATGCTGAGCACATCAACAGTTCTTCAGCTTCTCTAAAGTATTGATACCACTGACCAACCTTTCAGACACTGTGAGACACCAAAAAAATCAGATCTCTTTAAATTCCCATCTAAATACTGAAGGCAAATTTATAACACACCAGTTTTATCTTTCTCTCTTCCCTACTACCTATACACTATCTTGGCATGCAAAAGTGGGCAGTATTTTTCAAGTTGAGGATCAGGCTTTCTGGTTGAGGGTGAAAAAAAGTCTTAATATAAATAGCAATATGCAGCAGGTTTGGATTAGCTGTACACATCTGTAGGTCTTACTAGCAGACATTTAAACTGCAGAAAATGTTTTTTAATGGACTGTGTTCATATAACTGCATTCTGAAGTTTGAACACCTTTATAAAAATACAAACAATCAAAATGAAATTAATTAGACTATATTTGAATTTAATTATTTTGAGCTGTTGAATACTCTTTGCATACTGGGTTTTATGTGTCTATCTGAATTGTACTTGGTGGAGAGTTTTAATTAGGTCTGGAGACAGTAAGAATATTTGGAATGTGAAATTTATAAATGGCAGTGATTTTTCAGCTAGGAGTGTAGACATTTTTTGGAACTTACTACCTTTCTTGCTTCTCTTATCCCCCTCTTCTTAAGCTACTTCTATGTTCAAATTAATACCAGATCATGAAAAAAAAGAAATCCTGTTGGGGCTCTTGGTCTTCTGCAGCATGATTCGACTTGTCAGATCCACAGTTGAAGGAGATTTTTTTTTAACCTTTGTGTGTTTAATGGCACATGCTACTCTGTTCTTTGATGGTACCATTTAACTGTAAAAGCACAGGGCTGTGGATGGCACGGGACATGTGGCTGCCTTGACTACTGTCTCAGATGTCGGACATGCCAGGACTCAAAGAGCTGATTTGGCAGCTGCCCAGCAGATTTTTATAAAGGCTTAGTCGGTGGCCAGAAACCCAGGCTGTCAGAGTTGTTATGCAATAAATTGTTTTTCAGCAGAAGTTTCTAATTCAATTTCAGCTGGGTTTTTTTTTTTTTTTTTTTTTTTTTTTTTTTTTTTTTTTTGTTTGTTTGTTTTTGGTTTGTTTGTTTTTGGTACTGTGTAATCAAAGATAAATATACGTTATTTCATGGTGTTTCAGAGAAGTGAAGATGTGTAGTGTAAACATCACCAGTCAGGTTGGTTTGTTTATCTTTCTTTTAAGAATTATTTAGACCAGCACACCAACACAGGAAATGGTGCTGAAATTTTTTTTGGTTTCTGGGAGGGATGTATTTGTATACAACATATCTTTTCAAAGAGTATTCAGTGTATGTTTTAGGAGCTGTTACCTTCATTTGAAGAGAGCACCAGGTAAGAATCTATTTATCGAGTGAGAGCTTTTGCTAAGGCATAAATTGTCTACAAGTGATGGTCAGACAGAAAATTGTACCTTGTCAGGCTGTGACCTACCTGAATCATTGCAGGCCCTGCCCCTCTAACAGATGCCCTGCCACTCCTTTTTATTACCCTTTCACTTCCCTAAAGTACATAATTCATTTTTGAAAAAGTGGATAAGGCTCATCAGAACACAGTGAGATATTTGGGGCTCGCAGTAGTTACATTACAATAAGATTGTTTTCATTTCCTGAATTCCATCTGTGATTCCCTCCCTTATCAGGGTTGTCATGTTTCAGTGCTGTGGTAGGCTTGCATCCCTCCAAGTGTGAGTTGCTGTGCAAAGGGACAATCCCACTATTTTCTCTTCCCCAGAAGTAGTCACCATTTGGTCATGTGGCTAGGAGTAAGGAGGATGATCTGGATGAAGATAGCAATTTTTCATGTCTTGGACTGAGATTTCATGCTTCTGATCAAACTAGTCAAATAGGCACGTAAGGGCTAATGAAGCTGTACTGCAAGTTGATAAATTAAGAAACTTTAGACCAGTCTTTACTCTTTTACTCTGGATTTGTTTGGGTATTTTTATTTTTATCTTTTTTATTTTTATTTTTTTAATTAGTGTTTATCTTGGCAGACCACTATGGGAAACAGTTGACAGCTTGTAAGCTTTCACTAGTTTCATACTGAGTAATCATTTTCTAGAGGTGTAAGAACATCATCAAGACCTCTTAAGTTTATGTAAAAGAAATAATTTACACACGAACCAAAATGTTTTTAAATATTTCATTATTAGACCTAACATAAAGTTAGGAATTATTTTTTTATGCCTCACTTGTGGGAATGAGTTGTATTTGGAGATTTTGACTGTAACTCTTCTACCATAATGTATTCTTGTGAGAGCAGGTTGAAGTTCACTGGGCTTAAAAGTGCCTGAGGCGTTTAGTGACCCAAAAACTAGAGCGTTTTTCTCCCATGCAGCTCTTCAGAATTCATCTTGAAAGAGGAAATTCAGTCCCTGGTGCAGCAGAAGGCAGTGAGAGTGTGCAGACCAATAGGAGATTGCAGGGGATGGAAGCTGTAGGAGAAGTGCTAAAGCAGGAAGAAGAGAGATTTTTGCTTTCTTCCACTGTTTCTTTGCCATGATAACATTGGCTCTCCAAGTCAGGAGCTGTAATGTAACATGACTTCTTTGGGGAAGTTTTCTGGAAGTAAGAGGGGAAGAAGTAGCTATAATTATCAGATAGACTTAAGTGCTAAAACAGAGCCATTAATAAATGAAATTTCCCCTTTCTTCATGTTAGTTAGCACATTTTTAAAACATGACCTATTTTCCTTAACTAGTCAGAACAGATTACATTTTCCAGAAGGCATGAGTCACTCCACTATAAAGTCTCCAAGCTGTATCAATCTTCATCAACTTAAGCCATTCATGAGGTTTTACTTTTTTTCTCACTGAATATAAGCAGATTGTTTTAAATGAGAAACTGCTACGTCCTCTCTGGATAGTTAAACTTGATTAGAAGGTTAAATATTAAATAACTGTGAACTTTATTCTGAGAGAAGGGAGTGGAGAGACCTTGATAGTAAGTAGAAGACTACAAGGATATTACTGTGGATATATATAACTAGTTTACACCATGCTCTGCTTGGCTGTAAAAGTCCAAGGAGCATGACAGCTGCCAGAAGGAGCCAAAAATCTTTATTTATGGAACTTCGGTTGAATATATTGCAGTCTGGTTTCAAATTGTTCCCCTGGGAGTTCAACCTTTCGCTAGGAGTTTGTGCCAGGAAGGGCTTCCACTGTCAGGTGGTGGTGGAAGAGCCCAGTGGGAGCTGCAGGTTACTCAGACAGGGAGGTTTCACCCAAGGACCAGCAGTGGGATTTCCCTCTGCGATGTGCATTTGGGGTGGTGAGGTGGCTGATGGAACTCTGAGATACCATGGAGACCTGCTAATGCAGTGGGGGAAGTACGTGTGCCGACACAGCAGCAAGATGCTGCGGTTTCTCATGAGGTTCACTCCATGCCATACACATACCGGGAAATTAGGCTTTGTAAATGAGTAAGATAATTGGTAATAAGTGCTAATCACATTTAGCAGCAGTAACTTGCCCAAGACTGCACGGAAGGATCTCTCTCAGCCTGTGAAGGTGAATCTGGGTTTTCCACCAATTCCTCTTTCGTCTGACTTTTAGAGAAAAACAGGTATAACTGTTTTCCACTGATAATATACAGCCAAAAGCAAAAATCTGTTGCAGGTCTTGAATCTAATAAACAAACATTTCCATCTTGGTCCTTTAGCTGAAAAGTAATTTGTATGATCTATGAAAATATGTTGTCTGTTTTTCATGCAAAAGACATTCTTTTTATGTTGCTATAAACGCAGTAAAAACCACCCTTTGAAATAGTTCTCCTTCAAAAATATCCTTGAGGAAAGGGTAGAAACTTGTGGTTTATTTTCCCCATTGCTTCAAAATGACCTTCTTACATCTGCAGCAAAGACTCTCTGGGGGCTGTTGAACCATGAAAGCATATTCATTTAGGGCATTGGGTGCCACAGTGATTTTAACTGAGTGTTGGATGCAGTGCTGGAAAAAGAAAAAAGAGGGAGTTTGTGTTTTTTTGGTTTTGCTTTTTGCAACCTGGCGTGAAGAATGAGGTCAGGAGATGCGTGCTTGGGAAAGACCCAAAGAGAGAGCTGGAAACATGCCAGCCACACTGAGTCATAACACACATGCTTATAAGTGTCTTTGTACCTTACAAAGTCCTGACTTCTCAAATAAAACCATCACTGCTGTAAAAGTATTTACATAAAAATTAAGCAAATAGCATGGAGTGCTGCATGCATTCTCCCTTATTCCAGCTTTGTTTTACCCTGTGAACTATGACTTCTGTTTGATTAAGGCAAGGCTGGGCCAGGCTGAAGAATGCTGTGTCTGCAATGAATGAAGGGAGAAACTAGTCATGCTTCTGCTGCTGCCCTAGGAGCTCAGCAGTTCTCATGATTTCTGGCTGTCATTTCACCTGCCCAAGAGGTTGTGTGAAGCCTGCCTCTTTCTTCTGCTTTCTAAAAATTAGGATTTGAGTATAATTTTGGAAATAAGTAAGCTGTGTGCAGCCACATGTGCATACCAGGCAGCTGGACTGCAGGGGACAAGCATCTAAGCTGTCGGTGAATGGTGAAAGGTATAGGTGGTGCACATTTTGATTTCTTTGCAAATATAAATAAATAAATAAATATATATACACACACACATTATGTGTCAATATGTATAATATATAATTATTATATTGATTAAGCATGTATTAGGATTGCTGAACTTCAGACATAAATGTACGTGTTCATTGAAATGGCATAACAAAGAAGGTGGCGGGATTTTTTTTTTTCTTTTTTTAAATTTTAATTTAAAGGAAATTATGCAGCTGTGTTTCTTAGTTCTGCCCCAGGGTTTCCCTGGTTGTGTGCATCTGTTAGTTTTATTTGGAGTTTATAAGATAATCTTATTGTCATATTGGGAGGCTGAAATCAGCTAACCTGCACAGTGAAGACTGCGGGCTTGTCGTGATGAACCTGCAGTTTAAGATGTTATTCAGTCCTTTTTGGGTCTGAGTCAAAAATGGACAATCCATTAGTTCCCCATAAGTTGTTTCAATGGCTAATTACTTGCACAGTTGCAGAAATTGTTCTTTAATTCTGTCTTACATTTTTCTGAATCGAGTTCCAGCTGTTGGATGATATTATACCCTTCTCTGCCAGCCTTGAGAGCCATCTATTAACAAATCTCTACTCCCTGTGGAAATATTTAAAGGCAGCAATTGAGTCAGTCCCTTTGAGCTTGGGGGGGAGGGGGTGGCGGGGTGGTGTTGAGAAGTTTCATAGATTAAATTCCTCTAGGCTTTGACTTGCCCGTAATTCTAAGGGCTTCTGGGTGTGTGTATGTTTTGCTAAAGTGAGATAACTTGCAGTTGGTGGTGGTGTGAGTGCAGAGCAGGCACACGAGCACAGCACGGCTCTCCCTCCGCTGGGGTGACAGGCAGAGGCGATTTGACCCATGTAATTATGGTTAAATGTTTCGGGAGCTGGAGCTGCGGCTCAGCCGGGCTCTTGAGTCAGCAGCTCTCCAGCATTCGGCTGCTTTTGTGCCACAGACTCCAGGGAAGATGCGCTTGGTGACTGTGAAACCTTTTTATTGCTCCTGCAGTATGGAGCCATGTGACTGCAGGTGTTGGCAGCAGCTTAGCTCCTTATTTTGCTGACCTTGGATATGACACAGTGTTGGAGAGCTTGAGGACTTTTTGTCAAGCTGGGTGGTGTGTGCAGGGGCAGCCTGCAGCAGAGCAGCGCAGGCAGGACAGCGGCTGCAGCCCGGACACAACTGGGCTGGTGGGAGCTCTGGGGTGGAGAAAGTCTCCCTGTGCATTTCCACAGGCAGCACTGGCACCGAGTCCTGTGTGTTGCTGGGGCTTCCAGCTGGCACCGGGGAGACACCTTGGCTGGAAAATTTGGTCTCAGCTGGACTTTCTTTTGTGCCCATCATATTGCCTGGGGAGATAGAGTTGATTCCAGGCTCTTCACAGGAGGGTGGCCTAGATCAGAGGTCGCTGGTGTGTGGTGGTGGATGCCTTCCCTCCCACAGGAGGGACTGTGATGACCTCTTCTCCTTCCACAGGAGAGACTGTAGCCAGCTGCTGCCAGGGCACAGGTCCTGTGATCAGCACATTTAAAGACCAGTCATATCAGCAGGTTTCACCCTGTCATTATTGAAACAGTGAGATGTTGTGACAGAGTGGATTTAATTTATTCTATTATTATTATTTTAATGGGTTTTTACTAGGGTAAAAGGGCCAGTGAGATCAGGAACCGATGGGTGTTTTTGTGCATCTTCCATTACAAATGCCAGGGAAGGGAGTGAGTGGGCTCCACAGGCCTGTGTCTGTAACATGGGCAGGGGCTGGAGCTGCTTATGACAGTTTCCTAACTGAGCCTGACTCCCTTAAGGATTTAAGGAGTTCCCCTGAAAACAGAAACGCATGGTGTCCCATTGGACCCTTGTTGGTGGAAATGTAAATGAGGGCATCCTTGGGCAAGCTTTGTTAAAATTGGGCTGGAGCCGTCTTGTGTTTAGTGTTGCTTCTGGTTAGGGCTGAAGCTGTGTTGGCAGCAAAATGGTAAGCCAGAGTTGTTTGTGTAAACCTTTGTTGACAAAATAACTGGATGTACTACTCCTTTTAAAATGCTTGCCGAGAGATTTTTTTTTTGTCTTTTCTTGGTTGCTGTGGGTGTTGGGTTACAAAGTTTGATTTCTTGGCCCAGAGCTGCCTGTATTTTAAAACTCTGGGCATAGCTCAGCCTTCTTCAAAGTGTAGTAGCTTGTCCCTCGTGCGAAATGCACATCCTGCTGCCAAAATGTGGCTGCTTTCACTGCACTCATTGTGTTGCTTTTCTTGTTGTTGGGGTTTTTTCTGTTCTGTTTTGTTTTTTAACCCCTGCCAAGTAATTTGTCCTAGAATTTTTTTGGGGGGAGAGCGAGGGGTGGAAATGTTTTTGATCACAATTCAGCAGCTGAATGCCAATATGTCACTAGAGGAGCAAAGAAAAATCTATCACTGGTCACCCTAAACTATGCTTATTTTTTTGAAAGTTGGCAGTGTCTGCCTTTTCTCTGGCACATGGATGGTCTAAGCTCTCCTGCCTCCTGGTGGGGATTGCTTGCTGGTGGGAGTTTCCAGTGTGAGGTGACAGTGACAGTACGCTGTGGTACACTTGCCACTTAAAGTCTGCCTAAAACGTTAATCTTTTGCTTTGGCAAGAATGCTCAAATAGTGATTTCCAAAGACCCCAAGACAATTATGTGGCTTATGAAAATATAATGACTTACCTGTGTCACTTATGTCTTTATATTAATTTGCTGACATAATTTATTTGAACACAAAAGGCTTTAGGGAAATACTTTTTCAGGGAGTTTAACTAAAGCAAGTACTAAATTTGACATAAACTAGTATTCCTTGTGACAAAACAGCATTTCTCCTAAAAATAAAGTAGAAAACATATGCCCCATGAGCCAAATTCCACTTGGCTTTATGCTTAGATAAATTCAGAATAACTTTACTGTTATCCATACACAACTTCATTGTAACGCTGCAATTAATGCAAATCACTAAACTGGAAAGAAAAAGAACCTGAACCAAGAGGCACAGACAAAGGCCAAAATGGCAACAGGAGAAGTTGGTTCACCAAAGTTGTCTCTTCAATTTCTACAACATTAATTTTAGTGTTCTATTGGGGCTTTTTCCCTCTTCTTAATTACCTGGGAGAACACTTCCTGGCTGTGATAAATTTCTCCGTGAGGGATTCATTATAAGGATTTTAACAATTAAGTTTTACCTCCTGTCTAACACCTGGTACATGCCTACTGCTGTTTGCAGAATAAAGGATTAGAGGGACCAATGCTCTGATTTGATAATACTTATGTTTCTGTTCTCTGTTAGAGCTGGTCAGGTTGCACTTTCTTATATTGTATTTTTCTTTCGGTTTTTTTATTATTATTAAAAATAATCTGTGTAGCCATAGGCTTTGGAGGTTTGTTTGGTTTTGTTAGCGTTTTGTTTCAAGTGCACGCAACTAATGTCTCCTTTCTGTTTCCATCTCCTTTAGGATGACAGTGATGGGATTCCCTGGTCAGAGGAGAGGGTGGTGCGGAAGGTCCTTTATTTATCACTGAAGGAATTCAAGAATGCACAGAAGCGACAGCACAGCGATGGCATTAGCGGGAGCCTCAAGGCAGTGAACGGTGAGACACCTCTGTGGTACTGCTGGAAGGACTCAGTCTTTTTTCCATGCTGTGGCAGGGAGGGATACCAGTGTACCATCTGGCAAATACTGTGCCCTTTTGATCTGCACAGAGGAACTTGTTTCTGGAGTGCTTGAAATGTCCAGGTTGAAGAATCTATATGTTTTGGTTTCTGGATAACTGATTTAGATGGGGATCAGGGTGGAGAGCAGGTGGGAGGACAGGGGCAGGCTGCCAATCTGGAGAAATGGAGGCCTTCTAGTCAGTCTGCTTCCTGATACGCTGAGTATGTCAGCAAAGAAGGTAACCATTTAGAGGTGATTGGCTGCAGTTATCTGGGGAAGTACACTTGGACAGAATTTACATACTATCACTTAGATGCAAGAAACCAGCTTACTAGCATCTGTCTCTGGAGTGATCCAAGGCCACAGGTGAAGTAGCATAGGATCTACATACAGAGTTAAAGGGTTGAGAGGACACAAGCACTGTGACATTGGACTCCCCTAATTAGTAGTTCACAGAGCAGTTGTTTAAAGGTATTAATAGGAGATGTAGACAGGCTTAGATCACAGGAGCTTGAAAGGAATAGAATTTCATTTCTTTAATGCTCTAGTCATCCCCTTCCCTTAAAGCTTGCTTGAAAAAGCTGTGGTGTCCTGAGAGGTGAATATAAAGTATGTCTCTTTCAGATTCACTTAGACCATTACTTGAAAAGGCTTTGTCATGCTGGCTTGAGCCTTGAAAGTGATGACTAGCAGGATTCAGATTTCTGGGCAGGCTTACAGTTTTCACTCACAAGAGCTTATTTGTTTCTTTATGGAGGTTTATGGCAGTTCCTTTTAGGCATGTGCATTACTATACATGTGCTAATACAGTAAAGCAGCAGCTGGGTGTTTGCTTGGTAGGTTATTCATATTTGTACCTAGCTTGTCTTGTTGACATGGTGAGTCAGATTCCACTGAGTGTTACTGCTGATGAGGCAAATAACTAGGGGAATGGCTGGATAACTACAGGCAGCATGATAAAGTCACTGTATTGTGTAAGAAATTGCAAACTCCTTAATGTGATTAAAGAAGAGCTCAGACTTCCAAGTTCAGTAATAATATCAAATACTGATCTGATGGGAATGGGCATCTACCTTTAAGAGCAAGCCATTTATAAGCTTGGAGGTGTACACAAAACAGCACTAGCTTTTTTCCCTCCAACACCTCTGCATCATTGATCTTCTGTCAAACACAATTTCTCTTGGAAAGTTTCTTATTCCATTGTGGGGGTTTTGTATGGAAAAAGGAAAAAAGTCCAAAGGCATGAAGCACAGTAATTGTGTGTTAGGAGGCTTTGATGATGTGCCAGGTTACAGGATGACTGAGGTTTTCCTGGTGTCTAGTTTCTCCAAAGGCAGCTTAGATAAAAAGTGAGTTGGCTGGGATTGCTGTGTCAATGCAGATACCAGACATGGAGTATGCCACTGACTTCCCCTGGCAGCAGCAGAATAGATGACCAGTTATTTGAGTTTTATTTTGTTGTGTGGTTTTTTTTGTTTGTTTGTTTGTTTTTGTTTTATTAATTTGAGCCAGAATTATATTCCGTGTTGCTCTTTCTGTTTGCTAAATGATTTTTAAAAAGTCCTGTCTTGGTACTGCTCTGTTTTAACATCTCTGTCCAAAAGCAGTTTTTTTAGCTGGTGATATCTGGAAGAGTGTTTCATTATGCAGAGAAAAATAAGCAAAAGGGAGGAGGATTGATATTGTGCAGTGACATCAAGAAAATCAATTTGAACATGCAATTTGTTCATGGCATTAAAAAAAGTAGCCATGTATTTTGAAATCCATGGGTCTCCGTGGACTGAGAAAAAAGCAGGTCATCCTGAGAAATTACTGAGTTATTTTGAATTCAGGGAAATAAGTAGTATTTTAAGGATGAGTCTTAGATCTCAGATTTCATACTGTTGGGAAGAAAAATACATACATTTCCTTGTATGTATCCTTCGTTTAACTTTCAGGCCACATCCATTGTTTTTTGCATGTTGCTCCAAAGGGTAGAGTGCGGTTAAATATAGCTTTATGTGAATGACCCGGTTTTTATTCATTTGTTTGTGTAACTGTTGAAAATCAAATAGGTTATGTTTCAGTACCTGGCAAATGTGACCGTTTTCAAAAGTGGAAAAGAAGGGTGTGAGGGGGATTCAGGCTCTCTGAACTCCCTGCTCTGTGCAGCAGTATGGATTGGTCTTGTGTGTTTCTACTAGCTGAGGGGACTGCAAGCAGCTGGATAGCAGGATTTCATCCTGGTGCCACCATCTGTAATGCAGAGAGACTTCCTCTGGTCTAGTTTTGTAACTGCCATTCCTTAAATTTATTTGTTCATAGACTTGTAATCTGTAATTTGTTTTAGTAGAAAGTATTTATTTGTAGCAATACAGGAAGGTTAAAAGTACACCAGTGCCTTGCAACTTGAGTCTTTAAGAAGTTTTTATGCATTTGGAGCAGCTGAAGTTTGATAAACATGCTACAGAAGTTCCTTTGCCAGTGTTTGTGAAGCTGCAGCTAAATTTGTGTGAAAATTATTGTCAATTGTATTTCATCTGGTGAGTTCAGTAGTATCATTAATGATTTGGTAGCTGGAATAATGGTACCTCTTTGATTGATAGTGTGAAAAGCAAATTATTTTAAATGTGGAAGATGAACTCATTAATAGAATTCCTTCCTGTATTAAAGTCTCAGCAAGCTCTGATGTGCTGGTGGTGTCGCAGAGACAATTAACTTCTGTGTCTCTCTGAATAATAAAAATAAAATTTAGAATAAATAAAAATTGAAATTACTTTTGGCAGTTTTATGTATGATAATACCTTAGCTGTCTCTATTTCACTATTAAATCTACTTGTTATCCTGAAAATAATCCTGCCATTTTCAGTTTGTGTGTGAAACCCTGTTACTTAAGTGGCTCTAATTGAAGAGAAAGGCGGGTGGGTATGTTTTGGTGGTCATATCAGTGGTTGTATTGCATGTGTGTTTATGTTGACTCTGGATATTTGCCGAGTATAGAACAACACCCTGCAGTATGCCTTTGTTTCCTACATGTTCCTCTTCAGCCCTTGGGAATATAATATTTGCAGGAGGTGCTTGTGCTGGCTGTCAAGAAACTCTCTGCAGCCCTGAAAGGGATACTGGAACTCTGATTATGGAAACAAGGTCGTGCGCTGGAAAAACCCAGTGGGACCTCTTTAGTGATTTTGATTACTGCTGCCTGTCATTTGCATTAGGATTTTAAGAATAGGGATTGGTGTTCGGAATAGTGATACCAATTTTCAGAGATCCCCATTTAAAAGGAGAACTAAATCCTTTGGGAAATTGCGTTCTTCTTGTGTAGCTTAAAATGTGAGATAGGGCTATTAAAAAGACAATGAAAGATGTAATAATGGCTTGCATTCTGTTGATGAGAGTAAAGCCAGTGCCCTCAAAAGACTATATCATAAAGGAAATGTTTATGACCTAAGATTTTAACTTCTGTTTTTCAAAACTCACAGTAGAGAAATTTTTGATGCAGAAGTGTGTTTCTTGAATGGAAAAAGTGACACAGTTTCCTTATTTGTTCAAGATGGTTAGTTAATCTACAGAGATGACAAACCAGACGTTAGAATTATTCAAGCAGATAGTTTGTTTTCACCAGCTATACTTTGTCCTAGAAAGGTGTCATGGCAGTTTCCAAACGTGTCATGTAGGTTAAGCTCACAGCAGGCATAATCTATTTAGGAAATCAAATGTATATGAGGGAATGCGTTGGTTCAAGGCAGAAGTTGAACTCCTGTTCATTAAGTAAACAAAGACATGGGTAAAAAATGTAGTTTTGCTATTCTGAGAGATTTCACCTTACATTTAAGATTGTTAAAGCAACTTATTTATTTTATGTATGTTTTTAAAATGGAGTGGGAGCCATGTCAGCACATGGATGGAGGTAGGGCTTGGACCATAAAGTCTCTGGTGCCCCTTTCTCCCATCACAGAATCATTTTGCTTGGAAAGGACTTCCAGCCTTTATCTGATCACTACCTTGTTAAGTAGATTACAGCAGTGAGTACTGCATCCAGTTGTTTCTTGCACACCTCCAGGAATGGGGACTGCACCACTTTTTACTGGTCTGCTTCTGCTCTCTGCCATTCCCACACAAAAGTTCACTTGACTTTTGTTGGAGAATTGTTTTTTCCACAAATGATAGATATATCTCCACACTGAGAGGCAGGAGGGTCTGAGACAGTTCTTAGTGGACTGTGGTGTCAGACCCAGTGGCAGCACCAAACTCTGATTCCTGGGTCTGCCCGTCCCTTGGCTTCCACACTGGCTGTTGAAGTCAGCTGGGGCAGGTAGCAATGCAGTCTGAAAATAGCATGTCATCGATGCATGAATTTTCAAATGTTTTCTGCTCACTGCATGGGGGTTTCTGTCCATGCTCCCCAGTGAGCCATGTTGAAAGGAAGGTGCCCCGTGATAGGGTGGCATAGGACTGTCTTCATTTGACTTCAGCTAGTTGGTCAAACCTCTTTTCTCTGGCCATGTAGATAGCACTCCAGGCGTGGCATGAAGATTGCAACAGATGTGGTAGAAATGCCTAAACACAGCTAAGCCATGTATGATCTGCCAAAAGCTTACTAAGAGGGGATGGCAGCAGCTGCCAGCTGGGCAACCATGTCTTCCATTAGACCACTCTCTTCTCTTCTGACTCCTGTGGATGAAAATGCAGCAGCCCTTGGGGAAGTGCTGTTGTTTCAGCTGCGCCTCTGTGTGCCCAGAGCAGTGTAGGTCTCCTTCCCTGGCTGGCTTGCTACTCAGCCTTCAATTTTGAACAAGAGAGCAGCCCTCTTCATTCACTGTGATGGTTCACATATAATGATAACTTCATCTCTTTTATTTCTGAAGGCTGCAATTAAGTACTGCAAGAAGGTTTTATGCTAACGTTTGTCTAGGGAGCTTTTCAGTCCATCAGTGATGTGAGATTGCATTTGTTGACAGTGGGTAATGTCTGTCTGTCTCCTAAGCTTTAGTAGAAGATTGTAACTGTGCCAAGGACCCTTGTCTGTAAGTGGATTTAAAAAATGCATTTACAGAAACAGAAATACCTCTTTCAACTTTGCAGTATTTTCCCTTTACATTCAGAGTAAACAGCCTTTTTGGCTAGTTTTAAACTCTGATTAAATATAGATGTTTTCAACTAAAATATTCAGAAAAAAAGCATTTGAGCAAATCTGTCATGGCACTCAACATCACTTTCACTTTGGTGCTTGCTGTCAAAGGTATTTAAAGATTAACAAATAGATAACAGCATGTTTGAGTTGGGCTTCATTGAAAATTTCCAAATCTCTTTTCCTTTCTTTGTTTTCTAGAATAGAATTAATTTTGAGCCTGCCAGGGACTTGCTTGTTTGCTCATTGGCTGACACAGGCTCTTCTTTCCCTTTCCCATCATCACCATTTATAAAAAAAATTTTCAGGCCAGATTATGCCCTCAGTGATGTCAACCGAATTTGATTATGTCCATCCAAATTGTGCTCCTGTCTTAATAAAATTTCAGCCTTTGGCAAGACTGATGGAAAATTTTCTTTCACAAGACACCAATATTCCTTTTCCTATCAAATGTAACAGGGATGGATATTTCTTTAACCTGTGAAACAGAGAAATTTTGTAATTAATTTTCTTAAAACTTACTTCATGACCATCTAAAAAGAGCTTCTGTTGCTCCTGAGTGCATTTCTAGGCACATTCTAAAAAATAATCTTTCCTCCTTGCATATATTGCTTATCGTAGGTAATAGAAAATGAAAATGGCAATGAAGGGTCTGCAGAGGCGTGTGCATTATCTGTAGCAGACTCAGTTATTGTAGGCCTAAAATAAATAAGGTGAGGAAAGGTGGGAAAGAGTTCAGCAGTAGCTGATGGGTCTGGCCCCCCTCCTTTCACCTTGTGCCTTGTGCTGGCTGTGCCATTTGTCTGCCCATGCAGTTCAGCCAGTCCAGAGTGCTGACATGGCAGAAAACTAGCCCAGAAAAAAAAAATTTAAAAAAGAGTAATTTTTCCTAGTTCAATCAACACGTTCATTAAGAGGTCAGGTGAGCACCACGTGCTCATTTCGTGGAAATGGGGGAATAGAGTATCTGACTGAAAGTTGGAGGAAGAGGATATCAAACTCCTCATCCCTTTTGATAGTAGCAAGCTGCTTGACTTGGCACATTCATCTTGTCTAACCACAGCCCTTAGGATTGGCGCAGTCATCTCGTCTAACCACAACCTCAGATGCTAGAAGGGACAACAGTTGCCAGGAATATGAGCAGAAAATGATTCAGCTTTTAAAAGTTCATTGAAAAGTGCTTCACAGGTGTAGGTGCTAGGTTTGTGTTTCTCTTAAAAACAAGCAAACCAAAATTCAACCCCTTGCCAGCTGCTTTAGAGAAGTGATTGTCCCATTCTGTTCTGCCCTGCTGCAGCCTCAGTTCGAGTCCTCTGTGCAGCTTTGGATGCCACAATATAAGAAATATGTGAGGCTGTTAGGAGTTTTAAGGAAGACTATGAGGATTGTGAAGGGCCTTGAGGGGAAGCTGTATGAGGAGCACCTGAAGTCACTTGGTCTGTTCAGCCTGGAAAAGAGGACACTGAGGGGGGGACCTCATCACAGTCTGTGACTTCCTCGTGAGGGGAAGAGCAGGAGCAAGCACTGAACTCTTCACTGTGGTGCTCAGTGACATCATTCAAGGGAATGGCCTGAAGTTGTGTCAGGAGAGGCTTAGGCTGAATATTTGAAAGAGGTTTTTAACCCAGACCGGCACTGGAACAGGCTCCCCAGGGAAGTGATCACAGCACGACCTGACAGAGTTTGAGAAGTGTTTGGACCGTGCTCCTGGGAATGGTGTGACTTTTGGGGATGGTGCTGTGCAAGGCTGAGAGTTGGACTCGATCCTTGTGGGTCCCTTTTAACTCAGGATATTCTATGATTCTATCAACTACCTCCAGCACCCTCAGAACCCCACAAACAAATGCACCAAGAAAGTCCCACCCAAAACAAAAAATCCCCAAATTCACCACTTACATAGTGGTAAGATTTGTTGCATTGACTCTGCTTGATACAAAACTTGCTCTTAACACAAGAATTTTGTAAATTGCAAAATTTACAAAAAATTGCAAACAATTTTGTTTTCCTTGACTCAGGGTAGTTCTTCGTAGCTGCTGTCTTCCATGTGTTTTTTGTATCAGCAGTCTGGAGCACCCTTGAGTGTGGACAGGCAAACTGTTTCATTTTCTCTTTATCGACTGTAAAATTTCTAGCCTAAATTTGCACCATGGCATTTTTTTGGCTAGCATTTACAACCAAAAGAGTGGTGGTTTTATGTTGCAGGATTGCCAGCTCTGTGAAAAAATTGTTCCTTTTGTCAATTTTACTTTGCCTATTTTAGAAATGAGAGTAAGACATAGCACTAAATCAGTCATTAAAATAGCATACTCCATTTTATTAAGAAAATAGGAATGTAATGGGAAATCAAATGAGTATTACTAGTAAGTGCAGAGAGTAGTTTCACTCATACACACAGATACATAGTGCAGTGTAATGAAGTTTATTGTAGCCAATCCGAGGGAGCTGTGTTTTCTGAAACTGCCTCTGCTTGGCTTTGAGTAAGGCCTTTGTTAATTATTTTTACACTACAGCTTTGAGCTTTTAGTGCAAGCCTACATTTGTGGAGTACTTTCAGAGTAAAAGAGGGAATGTGTTTTCAGCCTTCAAGGGGCTGTCTTGTGTCCTAGAATCTCCACAGCAGTTTTTATTTGATATGGGGGTGTTTTAGAAATGACTTTCTGTTTGAAAGAGTTTGAGAACTATTTGCTCCAGCAGTACATTTCTAGAACCATTAGGCTGTGTTTAATTGGAGCAGGTGTCATGTGTGATGTAAGCCTTATTGTGTCAACCCTGGCAGTAAAGTGATTTTAGAAGAAAAAGCAGAGATTCTGTGACTGCTGATGGGCACAGTAGTCAATTCAGTAGGTTGCCTGATGCAGCTGCCAATGTGCCACATTCTTCACCTCAAATACCCTATATTACCTGTGTTCAGAGGCCTTGACTTGTTAAGAATACGGGATGCCAATCAAAATGGGTTTGGGGATCCTTGTGGTGATGTGGAGTATACTGAAAACAATGAAAGATTGGTGTCACGTTATTTTAAGTGTCATTGATCCACATCTGAATGTAGAATTTCTTATGTGAAAAGCAAGAATATCAGTCACCTTTTTAGAGCAGTGGAGCTCTTCAGGAATTAGTGACGTTCATTTCATGGCTCATAACAGCCTGAGAGATTGGTCTGTGCTCTGAGTGCATTTGCCTCCACATTTTGGTTTGGTTTCATTTGGATCTTTTTGATTTAAAATCTACAAGAAACAATTCTGAAATAACTGCTCTCTTTAAGTAACTGATGATGATACATCACGTAGCATGATAGCTTCATCCCATAGATGATGTGCATCACATAGCAGATACATTCCAGAGCTTGTGAGTGAATGTCTTCCAAAAAATAAATATAGCCTAGAACGTATACTGTTAAATCATAGCAGATTGCTTTCCACAGTAATAAATATGCCTGCATTTTTAAGTCTTTGTGTGCATGTGTGTGTCCGACTAACAAAGATTTATTACAAGCAGTTAAGGTGATGTTGTATTCATAATTAGTAAAATACATGTTTTCAATAACCTACCTTTGTTGCCCTTTGTTTCCCAATTTAAATGAATTTAATACTGGGGGCGTTGTTGGTCGAGCCAAAGGTATGCATACAGAAGCCTTGGACTTTGGGCAGCAAGGAGTAACAGTGACAAGCATAACTCCTAAGTGTTTTTTCTGGTACAGCTGAAGGAATTTCTATCTCTGAGAGCTGAAGACGGCTGAATTTCCACCCTTATCCATCCTGTTTTCTCCCCTTACAAGACTGTTAGTGAACATTGCAATCACAGTCAGGGCTGTGTGATGTTTCAGATCTGTCCACTAAGAGGCTAACTCATTCCAGATAAGCCCTGAACAGACAACATTCATTTTTTACTTTGCTCAGAATTTCCTGTGCTTTGTTCTGCATCTGTTTGTGAAAGACTGTGTTATCTTTGAAAGCCTTCATCTTGTTTTCTTTATTCAAGCTATACGCTAAAATGGAAAAAAAAGGGAAGAGCTGGAAGGAGCCCAGCTGGAGCAATCTGACAAAGATCCCACAGAGGGATGGAGCTGGCAAACTCCTGAAACCTCATCAGCTGACCTCTGGTGCAATTTGGGAAGCCAGGAGATAAGCCACTTTTCCTGCTAAAGGTTTGGCAGCCTCAGCCAGCCATTCCGAGAGATGCCTAAAGACCGCACCGGCCTTTAATTGCATTTTTCTCTTCCTTCTCTCATCCCTCACTCAGCTGCAGTAGTGGTTGACCTTAAAAAAATATTTCAGTTCAGACTCTTCTTAGTCTTTGTGTGTGTGTGTGTGTGTGTTTACATGTGTGTAAACAGACATGTTAGAGCTAAATCGCATCTTGACGTGCTCTCTTCCAGCCAGGTTGTCTCAAAAGCAGGCTCTCCCTAAAGTATCTCCCTCAGATAGTGGTTGTTGTCTCTGGTGCTGTGAAAGATGAAAGTGTTCCATGGCCAGCTGTTTTTAAAGATGCTCTGCAAGCACCCCAGTGTTTTTAAGTTACACCTCCTGTGTATGTGGATGGATTGAAAGAAGCTTAAAAGTGATGAAAATGGCACAGAAGGAATACAGTTTTTTCCTTTCTTCCCAGCATGGGAAATTTCTTTCTGTTCAGGGTAGAAATGCTGTCACAATGTTAGAAGTGTGTCCTTTCATATCTATTTATTTTCGGATTGAGAAAAGACATCTGGGTTGTATTGCCACGTGCACATACAGGTGTATCAGATGGAGGGACCTGAAGAGGAATTTCATCCCCTTTTTGTTTTTTTCATGACCCCTGCTCCCTTGCTGGCATGCTGAGATCTTGTTTCAGAGCCTCAGGCTCTCTCTCAGTCTGTGGCTCCATAGGCCAGAAGGAAGCGATAAGATTGCATGGAGCCACAAACCTGAGGCTTGATACAGGAGTGGGCTGGGGCTGGGGAGAGGCATATTCCTGTTACAAAGTCTGCATGCAGGACTTATTTCCTCCTCTTGGTTCCTGTGGTCTATCTGTCTAGAAACAAGCGGTTTCTCTTCCAAGGAGAAGACTCCAAACTTATGTGACAATATTTGACGGGGCAGTAAGCAAATAACTCTGTTTTGTGGAGATAATAAAACCTGATGGTTTCTAGAGTAGTTGTTCTCTCTCTTTGCATCTTGGGAGGTCAGCAGCAATTACCTTCAGGTGGAAGTCATGAATAAGGGATAGAAGATACAGGAATGTGGCTTGAATTCCAGATCTTCTTAAAACATGGGTTTTTGCTGCTCTTCTCCCCCTCCCCAAAATCAATTGAAGATGGCCTTTTGTGCAACAATGAGGTCTGTGGTTAGGGACTAGTTGTCAAGTTTTATTTAGATGGAAACCTGTCCCAGAAGTGTTACCTCATCTCATTGTCCTGCAGGGATGAACTTCAAATGACAGTTTACATTTGCCTGGAACTGACCTTCTCTAATTGAAATGAACAAGGCTGTCTTATCTAAGTAGATAAACACAGCCCATTTGCAATTGTAGATTTAAATGCACTCTTTCATAGATTACCTTGGAACAGTATGGCTGTCCTTGAATATTTAAAGTCTCATTAACAAGAGACCAGAATTGAAGAGTAAATGTTCTTTGTGAAAAAAGGGGTTTTTGAGCTGCAAGCTGATGCTGATCTCTGCCAGGCTGGAGTAAGAATGTTTGGTACAAAGTCCCCTTTATGCCAGCATGGAAGGCACTCCAATAAAACTGGCATGCAAAGCCATGACGGTTGATTAAAATCCACAGCATTACACAGGGTTATATACAAATACTCTGCTCATAAAGTAGAATAAATGGGCCATTAGTTAAGGCATTGCTTAGCAGAGTAAACCACCTTTCTTTCTGTTGTGGATCTAGGCTTCTGCCATTAACAGCCTGGAAAGCAGACTTCTTAGAAATAGTTGACTGTTTAGAAAAATTAGTTTAAAATACTTCATGCGAACTTGAATATTGGGGTTTATGGGGAAAGTTTTGCAGACTTCCATTTGCTGTGGCATACCTGGATATTGAGATGGTGCTGGATTGCCATCTGGCTGGATCAGAATTATAACTGCTCAGTCGTTTTCTATTTCAAGCCTCTCAAATAATTTTGGACTCAGTGGGGATAGTCTCATAAAAACTGGATATGCAGGGAAACTTAGAAAGGGACAGACTCTTATGAGGAAGAGTCTGCTCTTCAATCCATGCTTTCCTACTTCCAGGAGAGATTCTGCCAGGACAGACAAAGGGCTTGGAAATTTTACCAAGGTTTTAGGAAAATAACTTTCAGGGTTTTTGTTTTTGTTTTGTTTTTTGTTTTCCCCATGGCTGATGTCCTTCCTGACCTTTGTTGACTAGGGAACTCTTCAGGAAGCAGAGATGAGAGTAGACTGAAGGAGATGGTGTTTTCCATGCTGTTTCCCTTTGCTCGGGTTGAGGTTTTGCAGTGGAAAAGTACTGGTTTGGTGTCATCTTGTCGAGAAGTCTTCAGTTCCCTAAAGTGCAAAGGACAATAGGAGGGATCTCACTGAGCTTTTGGTTGGTGTGTCTGTTTGCCCTAAATTTGAATGCTGTCATGCAGCTTGAAGGAGGAAGTTCTCACCCCCAAGGTTTGGGAGCAGGTGGTAGTGGCAATTTTAGCAGGATTTGGGGAATTTCTTGCATTATGAGGAGAGGGACTGTGTCCTCTATAGGGGGCAGATTTTGTAAATATGTGGTCTTTCAAGTGAAGATGATTATTTGGAGGGTAGCACTACTTACACAGGTCCTGCTCTAAAACCAGGTGAGGACATGCCAAATGAAAATGTGACTTCAGCAGAATTAATTTGCTGAGGGGTAAGAAACATCTGTTTCAAAAATAACCACATTTCTCTCTGGCCCCCACTCCACCCCAAAGCTTGCAGCTCAACTGACGGTAGGTACTGTTTTGAGGAAAAACTGGAGTATGGCCCTTCTGATTGGCATCTCAACATAGAGTTCATCTGAGAACTTAAAGAAACATGCAGTCTTGGTCAGAAAATACAGTGAAGAACAAAGGGAAAGCTTCTGGAACCTCATGGACTGCAAGAGTTTCCTGCAGTATCCACTTTGCCTCTCAAAATTCAATAAAGTACGTCTACACGAGTTACAATTTTGCTGTACTTACTAACCAGCTGTGTGCAGCATGTGTTGCTGAACACATTTGTGCTGTCTCTAAAAACAGAGCATCCCAAACCTGCATAGGTCCCTGCAACACTAATGCATGGCTTCCTTCAGATTACAGAGAAACGGTTCTGGTCCAAATCTAGCAGCGTCTGCTGCCGGTGCCTGTTGTGAGAGACACTCCTGTTTATATATTATATATTATCTCTCTTAATCTCTGTGAAATGTAGGTCAGGATTTTTAGCTTATGATTGCTTATAGGACAAATAATTTTCAGATACATCCATGTTAATACCAGACAATTAGGAGTACTCCCTCTCTGTTTATCTGAGCACTTCATCTTGTTGAAAACCTTTTTCCTCCCTTTTAATTGGAAGGAGGAAAAGGTGTTTTGCTGTTTCTCAGTGTAGTTTTCCTCTGCATCTACTTGTGTTTTTTTTATTCTTTGTCCTCTTATATTCTGGGCTCCCTTTGAAGTGTGAGGGTTCCTGTGCCACACAGTGCCGAGCCATGCCGGCAACTCCAGGCTGCTTGCTGCAGGCTCAGTGTTACAGCCATGGAAATTTCTTTTTTTCCTTTCCCCCACCCCAACTCCTGGGCCATCCATCCTAATGTGAGAACAGATTGGCCTTAGTATTTGGAGAAAAGATCTATAATAAGCACTGGGGACATGCTGGTAAAAAGCATCAGCATGGTATACCAGCTCTGTTGGAGTACTGACTGTACATTAATTCTCTAACTTATAATTAGCTGTATTAAATTCCAATTTTCTGAAAGGAGCCATTATCAAATAACACTCTGTTTGAAATCTCAAAGAAACATAAGGAATGAAAGCTTAGTCCTCTTATGCTTTCATCTTTCAGAAGCAATCCCTATCTCAACATCTTGACCTACATTTTCTTTTTACCCTCTCCAAGAAACATTGTGTGGATTTAATGTCTCAGAAGGGAGGTAAGGTTTTTTTTAATGCGTGTGTATGTGTTGACATATAAAGTTTGGGGAAAACAATGAGGCCTTCATGTCTCTGATGAATTTTTTTTTTTTTTTAAAGATTTGCAAGTGTTTTCCATAGTATCTCTGAGGCAGATTTTAGGATCAGAAAGCAATTAAATGTAAAAAGTCTCAACCTATTCTTTTATGGTCCACTTGTATAGATCTTGCTTCTGCCAAAGCCTTTCCTGATTTTTTTACATGGCAGTAGGGTAAAAAAATTGGCTTTTATTCCTTCTTGCATCCTGATTTTCTTATGATTAAACGGGATGCTTTTATGTTTGTTTGTTTGTTTTGAGGGGAATGGTATGTTTAAAATGCTCGGTTTGTTCCCATTGTTTCTTGCCCTTACTGTGTAGCTGTTTGGTGTTACAAATAAACAGTTCTGACTGGGAGTTAGGCTTTAACATGCGTGGCCTCCATGCACAGGAGCAAAGGGTGTCAGTGCTCCTTTCCCATTACACTGGTCCATCTTGCCCTGTTCAAAAGGTATTTCCAGTACTCATGGTGTGCTTGACCATCCTCTCTGCTTCATCCCAACACATGGGGTTATGTCCTGTCCTCTCCAACTGCAAGGTGAATGTTGCTGTAGTCTTGCCCCATGTGGGAGCAGGGAGAATTCTTCTGCCTTCTGTTCAGTGGGGCTTTTCTTATTTTGGGGGAGGTATGGCATGTGTGTGTATGTGTGTGTTCGGGTGAGTGCCTGTTATCACTCTGAGCACATAAAGTGCTAAATGCTTGCTAAACATTAACACTATTTAATAGTTCTTCCAGCTTGAGAAACATTGCAGGGTGGGAACGTTCTAACTGCAGGAAGACTTTGTTTGAACTGTTTCAGTTTAATATGTCTCTCCAGCCTTTTATTCACAGAGTTCTGTGAATGTGCAGAGGGATTCCATTTGTCTTACCCCCACCCCTCCAGTATTGTCACATCATATTGAAATAGAGTTAGGCAGTGTTTTGACTATCAATAATGTACTTTTGGCCCTAGATCAGGAAAATTTTTTTTATTGTAGTGATATAGTGGTGAACTTGAGCATACTCACAGCCTCTTGGGTATATTTTGAAAGCTCATCTACCTCTGTATCATACATTTTTATGCTGTTCCATTGCATGTACCTCCCACACCCTGACTCCCATTTCTCTCTTGCTGTACTTAAAAAATACGCTAATGGCTGCTAGCCTTCAATTACACCAATGCATGAAAAGAACATTCTGTGTAATGAGTTCTTGGTTGGGGAGGAGGAAACGGTATTCTTAAAAAATTGCAAGATAGTATTTTATCGCCTTTGCTTATTTGGAAAGATAAAATCATTAAATGCACATCAGTGTACAGTCTTGGCTGTGTAAGTGTGTGTTGATGGTTGTCCCAAGGTTTCTATTAAGTCAGGAAGCAGCTAATGCTGTTTCACTTCCTCTTCTGATGCCCTGAAACATGAGCAAAAAAAGCTGTTTAATAGCAGCAGAATGTTTCATGGTGGTGGAATTTAACTCCTCTGGGGGCTGGTGTGTCGGGAAGTCTCCTTAACATTTCAGAAGCCTTCTCTCCAGCATCGGGTTTTCAAGTGGTTGCCCCCCTACCCCAGCTCTCATCTCTTCCCCGCTGTGGTTTGCCTGTAGAGCTTACAAAAGGGAGGTGAAAGTAAGGTTAAGCTGCTGGTCTCAAGAGCTGGAAATAGAGATGGAAATTGCTTGGCTTGTGAGAGGAGCCTTTCCTTAAAGGCTGTTACAGCACTGACATTTCCTGTGCCGATGCTTCAGAGATCTGCGTTAATGCTAGCAAGAATCAGTTGTCCCTGCAATTAAAATGGGAACAGTCTCCACGTACTGTCTGCCGGGTGGCATTATCCGATGCCTTTAACATTGTGTCGCGCTCGCTTTGGCCTGTGCGCCGTTCCTGCAGTGAGATCCTCGGAGCTCAGCTGATGGCTGAGCGCAGGATCCTGCTGCTTTATCCCCTCACCTGCTCTCCAGCCACTGCAGTGCTGGATCTGGTCTGGTCTGGGAGGGATTTCTCTGAAGTGTCTTCCAGCTACAGATTTATTTCCTGGCATGTACTTTTCCATTGCACGTTCCCAACAGGTAGGCGGCTGCGGTGCATCGGAGAGACGGCTGCCAACCTCTGCCGCTGCTGTCAGCGTCGTGTAGGAATGGCCTGGAATCCCTACCTTAGGCAAGAGCTTAGTGCTCAAATAGAGGTGAAATGTCATCACTGCTGTGCATGCCCGCGGCAGAAAAATTTGTTCATTTGTGTCGGGCTTTCGTATTGTACTTGTGCTTTCAGTTTGCTGCAGTTGGTCTCAATGCTTTGCTGTCACGAGCCTGCTCTCCTCTGACAGTAACTCTGCAAACAAATTACAGGGGACTGAGTGCAACAGCAGAGCAGTTCTTCATCCTGAGCATGGAGTGCACTCATCTGACCTTTAATTTTAAAAAGTGAGGAAATGATACTACTCACTTGCCTGTCCCCTACAAGAAAAAAAAAAAGAAAAAAAATTCCCCTGAAAAGGGAAAAAATACAGATATGCAGCAGATTTCACAGTAAGATAGGTGGGATTTTTTTGGCTTGTATGTTTTTTTTTAAGCATCCTGGTTTTGTAGATATGGTTGAAATAGGTTTACTTACTCTCTGGTAAAAGAAAAAAAGAAATGTTTCTATGACCACATTGCTGTTTCATTTGTTAGAACCATGTTGAGTATTTTAAAGAAGATATTTTTATAATTAATATAGCAAGCTAGATGAGAATCCAGTGACAATGAGGAAGGCATCCTAAAAAATCAGAGGCTGAGTTTTGGGAGCTTTCCAGGTGCTTGAATTTTCATGTTGCTTTACTATACCTTGTAGATACTTTCTGTGAAGGAAAGGAAATAAATGCTGGGTAGGTGGTGCCAAGGGCAAGAGTTCTCCTCTGGGAAAAGCAGCTCTTGTCTTCCCCTGAATACAGAGATCCATTTCCCTATTAGCAGCTAGGCACCGAGCATCATGGATGACATTTAGGGTTACAGACAAAGGCCTTTGAAAACAACAGCTTAAAAAAAAAAAGTACTTGGGGATTGCTCAGGCAGCTTTCTCCCTTCCCTCTTTCTGGGGTGTCACAGGACCTTATGCTGGCCTGGTTGTCAGGTCTGTGTTAAGGCTCTGAACAGACGTGTGAGCACTCAGGGCTGGTAGGGAATTTGAGATCCGGCTGCAGGCAGTGCTGATGCATCACTGGCATTGCAGGAGACAGCCTGCATCCCTGCCTGCAGTCCAACTGTACTGCCCTGGCATCCTGCACCAGGGGAGGGCTGTCTGGCATGCTGCTGAAGAGGCTAGGGTGTTATGTTAGAAGTGTTTGTGATCTATTTATTTTTTTTTAAGTCAGTGGATATTTAATTGCTGTAAACTCAGAGATGGTAATTCAAGTGCGTAGTAGAATGAGGAGATATGCCAGAAGAAAAAAAACAAAAACCTTTGTCAGCAAAAGAGGTTGACAGTTTGACTCCTGGAGCTGACTGATGGATGATCTCAGATTTAAGGAGGGCACATTCACTAAAAAGTTACTGAAAATGTGGAGCAAAAGTAATTAAAGTGGTTTAATTCAAATATCTGTCATAATGTAACTTGAGTTCATGTAGAACACCTAGTATTTAACTCAATTAATTTTTCCCAGTACAGGAGAAGGACATTTTTCTCCTTATCTTTGATGGAAAGTTCAGAGCCCCTCTGGTGAAGGGAGGGCTGAATCCATGCTCGTCTCTGCTGGCTGCATGGGACAATCACTGTTGCTGCATCGACAGGCTGTGCGTTCTTGCAGCAAACGGGATCCTCATTGCTCATGTCACTTTGGGGAAAAAAAAAATTCTGTCTGGAGGGCTGCCCATGTTCCTGGCAAAAGTCGTGAAAAGCAAATCCTCAATGACATGCATTAAAATATCAAATGGGGACTCTATGCAATTAGAAGTATGTCATTCAACCTTTGCTTTTCACAGCTTTTGTCACAGAGACGCAGAATTAGAGACAATTAAGCAGAGGATAACCTCCCCAAAAGGGCATTCTGGCAGTTCTCTTGTCTTTTCCCCATCCTTTTTCTTACAGCATGCTGCTGTGCTTGAGCCATTCTATTCTGTCAGAATCTGCTGATTTGTTTACTTTTGAGGTGTGTGTGGAAGTCAAGCCATACATTTTATGTCTCTAATAAGGTTATTTAATTTGGTTTACTTGAGAAAGAAGTAACTCATACTCTCTGTTCTTGCTGCTTCCCCTTTGCAAATGGAGGAGGGTTGTTCCAGTCCATCAGAGGAGTGTGGATGTTACATAAGAGTCATGCTGCATTCTTAGCTTCTGCTGCCAGCTGTCTCCAGGCTTCTCCAAAGACAGCAGTACAGGTCTGGCCTCGCCCTGCCTGCTGCTGCTTTCTCAGGGAAGGTGGTGGCTGTCCAGGTCACCAGTTCCAGAAATGGGCTTTTATTCATCTCCATCAATCCAGATCATAAGCCCATCCTGTTTGTGTGACCCCTCACACAGATCGCTGACAACTGTGCTTCATTAGAGGAAAAGCATGTAGCAAGTGTTCATCAAGACGCTGCTTTACTGTTGGTCCCAGTTTCGTGCAGATATGCAGTTTTCAAATTATACAATCTGTATATGAGTTTCCTAGAAATCCTAACAAATATAGCTAAGCTTCTGGGTTTTAGCAGCACATTTCTTCCTTTTCAGGCTTGCAAGTATTCATTGTTACTAAGACACTGCATTCCCTTTTATTTCCCTTGTTGTTTTATTTGCACATTCATACATTGTATTTTCTTCCAATTAGCAGGCTCTTCCTTGCTTCACTGTGTTTGCCTTCACCTTCTTTCTTCCTCCTTCTGTTATACTCTGTGGAGATACAATTGCTAATTTTTACTTTCTAATGTAGAATAGCTGTTGTCTAGAGACATGCTCTTGCCATAGCTTTCTTTCTCATGTTACTTAAAATACCAGAATGTCTTTCTTTAATTTTCTCTTTCATCTTTACTAATCTTTACTTAGTCCCTAGGTGCCGAGGTATGGATATTTTTGAAGTGTGGATTTATTGTTCCTTTGTCCATCTACACCTAGTGGAAGCTTAACTCGGAGATGGGATGAGTCTAAAGGCATAGCCCTGTGGTGCTGAGTTAGGGGGAAATAACTTGACTGAAAAATAGGACTGCTGTAGTGTATTAAAGTTAAGCTAGCTCTGTAAAAGTGGTTCAGGAGGGGGAGGAATTGCCCTCGCCTATTAAGTGTGACAAAGACCTGAAAAAGTGATAAGCTTGCTTTACTTAATTCTTATTTAGCAGTGTAATCCATGCTTTTTCCCCCTCACATGGCAGGTATTTGTGAAATATTTTTCCAAATAAAAATACTTTGGAAGCAGAGTCAGTAACTTTTCTCCAAATAGCTCTCAAATGGATAAAACAACACAAAAAAGGTGGAAAGAACAAAAGGAAGAATGAAATGTTTTAAGATGGAATTCTTCCTTTCACAGGTATATTGCAGGGTTCCCCAGGAAAGGCAGGATAAACAAGACATGATAGTTTTCACTTCAAAATCAAAGAAGAATTTATTTATGTCTATCTCACTGATAATTTTGTTAATACCTGAGAATTTAGGCTTTCCTCACTCTCAGTGCTTATTCTGACACTTCAGTTGCTGAAGTATGATACACTTGAACTAAATGGAGATAAATTGTATTTTTGTGGACCCGCGTGTAATTTCTAATAAAATGCATTTTTAACTCTGTTTCCAGGTTGCATATGAGAGAAGGTGTCTTATAGGACAGTTGCAAATCTAAGGGCACTTTACTCCAGAAATAAAGCCACTCTGCCCAACACCAAAATCTGCAAAATCTCTCACCACTGAGGGATGTTAATAACACCAACCCAGTGTCTCGTGTCATGGTTACTGTCTGTACCCCTCCTTATGTTTCACTGTGGAAGCTGAACTTATTACCTTTATTTTAGAGTTGGTTGATCTGAGGTGCCTAGAGAGGAGGTGGCCTCTCCAGGGACACCTGCTTGGCAGTGGCTGCATCTGGACAGAGTCCAGGTCCCCTCATCCTAACCAAGCTCTCTTCCCAGCGCTGGTGTTCCTGTTTTTCTGCTGAAGGCTTCGTGCCTTCTCTGACCACATACGTGAACATCAAAGATCTTTAACTTGCATTTGGAGTCCTCTCGTTCCTTTGAATCTTTCTGACTGCAGTCAAAGGAGGCTGTGGGACTGAGGTAGATTGGAGTTGAGTGCATCAAATAGTGTGATTCCTTGACAAAGTACAGGAAGAGTACATGGTGCTCATTTCCCTGGTGCTAAAAGGGAGTGTTTATGGTGCCATAAAATTGACTGTGTTTATTTGTCAAAACTTAATGGTCTTTACACAGCCTGGTACTAACTTACCGGAAATGCTGCCACTCTCTCCTTATCATACAGCTCCAGGGGCAATTGGTAGGAGCTTGATAGCACAATGGTACAATCTAACACACAGTGAACAGGTAGTGGGTGGTGATCATCAGTTCTCTTTCCTCCTCTCTGTTCTGCTTCATTCAGGACAGCTCTGGCTTTTGGGTTTGGGGACAACTGTTCCTTAGGTTTTCTTTCCCCCAGCCCCCAGTCTGTAAAATCAAGAAAAAATATTGGAAAAATCCAAGGGCAGCCATTTTGATTGTAAGGTATGACTTAGTTGTCTGCATTTGTAGGAAGGGGATTTAAGAGACATGAGTTTGTTCCCTCCACTTTTTTGGGTCGGCATTACTACTGCTTTCTCCTTTACCTGTCAGTGAGCACCTACCTTGCTGCTCAGCCTGTTTGATACTCAAGTTCCCTCCCTCATCCAGGTCACACCATCATGGAGCCCAGGCTATGGCCTCCATTCTGGGTTATGAAGTATTAAGTGCCAGAAGAGGTCATGTGTTTACTTGGAGGAATGAGAGGTTCAGAGTTTTCACTGTGTCCTTAAAAAAGTGGAGAAATGTCTTTAATGAAAGAGGTGTGTGTCTTTGAACACTTTTAAAAAACACCCCAAATCTAAACTAACAGAAGTATGGACAAACATCAGGTGAGATTTTTGTGTATTTATACAGTGCAGACACTGGCAGGCATTTTTTGGGTGCTTTGTTGGTTTCTTTTGTTCTAAATTTCTTTCAGATGCATATTTCATAAATCAAACTGGGGCTTGAAGTATGTCATATGGCCTGGGGTAGTTTCCTGTCAAGAGTTAAATTAGGTTCATTTTTGACTGCTGTATTCCTGTTTCTGTGAGTTTAGTACCACCCCAACCTCAATCCAAACTCCCCAGAAGGAAAACAAAACACCCTAGAAAGTGTTGTATTGAAAAAACAGAACAGTTAATTTCAGTTAACACTGCTAATGGGTAATGCACTAATATGCAGTACACAAAGTCACAAAATGTCTTTGGTTGCTTAATATTAGTTTTGGATGGAGCTGTAAGGGGAACAACGAGCTTTTTCCAACCTGTATTGTTTAATCAGTTCTCTTTGGTGATCTGGTCTTTTGACAGCCTGACAAACACATCTTGTGCTGTAATGTCATTCATGCTTGGCTTCCATAGTAATGATGTATATCTACATATAAAAGCACTCTTCTAGTCAGTTATGAAGTCTGTACAAGCTATTTGCTAACAGTCTTTGGCATAATGGTACTGCTTTATGCATATGCTCTGTTATGTACCACAATCAACCTAATGTCCAGTGGCTTGTCATCAGAAAAGCCCACGTACTGTTAATTACCATCATGGTGGCAGCACAGAGCATCCTGTGGCATAAACGATGATGGTTTCATGCTGTGGCTTTTTTATTTAGAGGCAGAAAATTGTTGTGGTTTTGTATTACCAAATTAGATGAAAATAGCCTTTATGACAACTATCCTTAAAAAAGTGGACAGGGAATTCATATCTCTTATCCCAGAGAAAAATGTGGTTTGTTTTGTTTTTAAATTGTCACTATTGTGAAAACCCCATTCTTTAGTCTCTGAGAGAACCAGAGCATGAAAATAGGCCTTATTTTTGAAGCATGTTGTCTGTTTAATATGTAATGTGATACCTTGTCATGCTGTGACAATGTGACAGATGGCATTTGCACTATAAAACTAAATTATCTTTTGTGCATAGCTATACAGCAGCTAAATACAGTAACTTGGTACAGTGTGCTGATTAATGCAGACTGCAGATGTTTTAGAGATACCGGTGTGTTTAAACTTAGCATCAAATGATTAATGTATTTATTTAACATGCCTACCGAGATTCTGGTAGTGTTTCAGCATGCAGTCTAATATGTAAAGGGTGGTTTTAGTAGAAGTCAAATTTAGGTTTACAGAAAACGCAATGTATATTTGTATTTCATTGCAACTGGTCATCTGTTACTTATGAAAAACGGTGTTAATTAATGATACTATGCAAATAAACTTGCATATGAAGATATAACTTATAAGAAACTGTAGCACCCTGCAAAATTGCTAGGGTTGGAAATGGCCTCTGAGATAATCAAGTCAAACTATTAACCCAGCACTGCCCAAGTCCACCACTAAACCATGTTCCAAAGTGTCACATATACACATCTTTTAAATACCTTTGGGGATGCTCCCTCATCCACTTCCCTGGGCAGCCTGTTCTAGTGCTTGACCCCCTCTTCCATAAAAATTTTTTTCCAAATACCCATCTGAAAATCCCCTGGCACAACTTGAGGTTTTTGTCATATTGCTTGTTAACTGGGAGAAGAGACTTAACTCCCACCTGGCTACCCCCTCCTTTCAGGCAGTTGTAGAGAGCAATAAGCCCTGAGTCTTCCTGAGCTTTCTTTTCTCCAGGCTAAACACCCCAGCTCCCTCTGACACTCCTCATGGGACGTGTGCTCCAGACCCTTCCCCAGCTCTGTTCCCCTTCTCAGGACACGCTCCAGCCCCTCAGTGTCTTTCTTGTGGTGAGGGGCCCAGAACTGAACACGGGATTGGAGTTGTGACCTCACCAGGACTGAGTACAGGGGGCCAGCCACTGCCCTGGTCCTGCTGGCCACACCATTGCTGATCCAGGCCAGGATGCCATTTGCCTATGGCCACCTGGGCACACACTGGCTCTTGTTCAGTCACTGTTGATCAGCACCCCCAGGTTTGTGTTCAGGTGGTGCTAATCTTCCAGACCATGGTGTGGGATGGTTAAACTTCAGACTTTACAACACTGCAGTTAAACCCTTTCTAATTTTTGTGTCAGCTCTCCTAAATGGGATGTTGCAGAAAGAAAAAAACCAAAAATCACTAGTATTTTAAAACAAAGCTTTCCTGTGCAACTCCCAAGACTGCAGAGTTGAAATTTGGACAGGCATGTTACTCCATAAGGGAACAGAGCTTTAGCTCCATGCCTATGTAACTACAGTCTCTGCTATTTATTAAATGCTGTCATAAGGAACATTGTCATCCTAGCATGGTGGGAATGCTGTCTTGAGTAAATCCCTTTTTAGACTTACTGTAATTTGTGTTTGTTTTGCTGCTTGTCCTGGAAACTGGACATTTTCTACTAGCCCAGAGCACTTCAGCTTGCAGGGATCAGGGAGGAATGCAGGGAAAGAGCTGCCAGGGGGGAAACCAACCCAGAATCTCTTGGCAGTGGGAAGAGAGTATCCCTGAGTAGTCAAGAAACACCCAGGAGCAGAGTTACATATTTCATATATTGTTGAGATTTGCAGGGTGGCTTCTCTGGATTGTGGACTCTGATGTTATCCCATATAGAAAGCTGTGAATATGGTCATGTTGAAATTGTCTTTGTTTAGGTCATTTAATGGTTTTGATGTCTTTGGCTTGTGTTGGGAGGGTGTTGACTGCTGATTTTCCTAAGATAATGGCTTTGTGGGTTGCCTCTGACTGTGGAAACTGACTGGAAATACAATTGATTTTTTTTTTTTTTTCCTAAGCTGTTTTAGGACTGGGAAACAGTGAACTAAAATAGGTGTTGCTCTATTGTAAGAACATGGAAATGTTCATGCTGAGATGCCTTGTTGGCATTAGAGTAAATGATGTGGAAATAGTGTTTTGGAAACATTGTGAAAGTCTCTTCACCCAACCACTTAGTTAACTAACCACATGATGCTGAAATTTGCTCAGATGCTCTAGTTTGGTTTCCTGATTATTCAGTAACTTTAATAATGAAGAACATAGCAACAATTGCAATCTCATTTATTTTTAAAACCAACTAACCCCAAACCCTCCCTTAATTTTTTCTGTCTTCTCTTACGTTGCTGCTTTCTGCTCCTCTCTTCCCCATCAGTTTTCCTTCTGTGTATTTATGGTTAACATCGTGTTTTATTGTACGGTGCATTCCCAGGTATTGGGATTTTTGCATCGCATCTTCAGATGCTCCCAAGACCTGTCCTGCATGTGCCTGTCAGTCATCTCTCCAGATGACCAGAGATGAGTTAGATCATGACTTGAGAAGAATTGTAGATTTCTGCTAAAAGTGTATGTGCATCACCAAAAAAATAAGGTCCGCAAATGTGTACCAATGTGAATTAAGCCCTGCCAGTGCTGGAATAGTTAAGTCTTACTTGCTAGGCTCTTATGAGAAGCAATCCACTTGAGTCAGCACAAGCCCCATTTAATAAGCTAATTTAAGCAGATTTAACTATTCTTTACACAGTTTTTGGTGAGCAGGACGTTCTAGTTGCTGGAGTAGGCTCAGCAAGCCCTCTGCTCAGCTAACAACTACAGCCAAGGAGCAAAGGACATAGTGAGCTGCAGTGGGAACAGGAGGGAACACGCTGTGTGCAGGTTGTAAAGCCTAATATCCATATTCTGTGTGGATCACATTAGAGGGTATGGCTCAGCTCTCATAGCAGACCCTTTCCTGCACGTGAAAAAACAAGCAAACTTGTAGCCTCAGACAGACTGGAATACATTGAGTGTGGAAAGCAAATAAATAGGAGGTGATAGAAGTTCTCTGTAATAATGACTAGTATGCAGAAAGAGCTTTTGTGCTTTCTCTGGCTCGTAACAGAGTGGATGAAAAAGTGAGATTTACTGATTTTTCTAAATACAGGTAAGCAGAAATTATTATTTTTTTTAAAATCTTTAAGCAGCATGTATATAAAACTGAGTTGGTATTGCAGTATTTGTGGTAGTTTAAAAATGAATTCAGCAAAACTGTCAGGTTGACATTTATGTGACTAAGATACATTCTAGAGAGGATGTTAAGATTTCCATGGTTTGGTTTTAAGCTACCCTTTCTAATTACTAGGAATTAGTAATTGGCCTTTCTCTGAAGGTGTCTGATCTTGCCAGAACAGTGTATTTAAGGAATCATAGATGTCATTTGATATGCAAGTTCCTGTATTGTGACTTAATTAAATAATTCATTACTACTGACTTAATTATGCAGTGTTTATTCAGTGACTTTGAACTGTTCAGTGTTTCAGTTCTTTTTAAACTTTGGCAGCAAATATGCATTGGTTCTCTGTATATATAAATTATTATTTCATGTAAGTCATTTTAATATATGAAATCCTACACTGACTTATAATGCAAGTTGCTGTACTTTCCAATTCAATTTTAATAAGGTTTATTTTTTTTTTAATCTAATTTGACTTTTAAAACAAACACTTTCTATTACAGGAATAAAGTCTCATTTTTATCAATCCTGATTTTTTCTGCCTAGTTATTCGGGTCTGGTGTTTGGTCATGAGCCCAGCTGCCAGGGGAGAAGGCGATGAGAACTGGGGCTGAGATGAGTCTAGTGGGCAAGGGACAGGCAGCCTCTGCCAGCTCTTCACCAGCTGAGAATGTCATGGGCTTTGACAGGAGCCAAGGCTTGCTGGCATCGTGGTTTAGAGGTTGAAAGGCAAGGCCATAGAAAAACAGCAGAGGAACTATTAGTCGCTTTGATTTGATTTGGCTTTTGAGGACTTGCTGATTCCTTGACTGTTGCTGGGTCCTCTCAAGTAGCCACTCTTTGGAGTGGTTCAGCTTCCCAGACTATGCAAATAACATTTCCTTACTCAGCTGCTTTTTCTCTCTTTATATATATACACACAGTTATAGTACTCAGCTTTAAAGAAATACGAATGCCTGCTGCTTCCTATAGTGTGGTTGGTCTTGGAGAGTCAAACCCACATGGGTTGATGCTCCCTAAGTGCACCAGCAGACATGTATGTCCTGTCCACTGCACTGGTGCCAACTCATTAATGGTGACAGGAGTGCCTGAGGATCACTTGTAAAAACTGTGGGGTCCCCATCCTGTCCTGGGACCTCCAGACCTTTCATAGCTCCCAAATGATGCACAGCAGTAACGAATGTGGCTTATTGCAGTTAGAGATAACAGGAATGGCATTTGAAGGAAGAGGTGTCTGGGGGCAAGCTGAATGCGTTTGATATAAAAATGATTGAGTGGCAATAAACTTTATAACAGCCTGCTTCAGCATGTGCTTTCTCTCCAGTGCTTGAAAGGAGGCTTTGGGTCTTTTCATCACTTCGGAGTGGATTTTGCAATTATGCTGGCCCTGAAAACCTGTAGAACATGACACCCATTCCCAGTATTTATCAGTATCTCTCATTTGTAGTTTTATGCCTCTCTTTTAGGGCACTTGCTTTAGTTGGTTCCAGTGGACGATAGCTAACATCAGTTATCGGCAATATTACTGCGTCTTGGAATGGTGCTGGTTATGATGAATAATGGTTGGCAAACCGATACTTCTTTCCTTGAGGAACACAAATCACACTTGTCTCCCAAGTGAGCTGATGGTTTGGCAGGGTGAAAGGATGAATAAAAATTGCTTTCCAAGTGCATGCAAGTTGACAGCCTGAAAGGTGATTTTCTTGACTCATATACTTCAGGCTCCTGGGTTTTACATGTGGCAAGTCTCCAGAACAAATATTGCTTTTGGAAAACCTAATCAAATTCTGCCATAAGAGTTAAGTTACTGAGTGTCAGGCCTCAAATAATATGCTTGATTTAGACTTCTCTGGAGTTCAAAAATTGTAAATTTTATCAGCAGTGGTTTCATGGAAAAATGCAAAGCAAAAGTTGAAACTTTTATAAGAATAAATTTAGGCAGTGGGGTGAGTTTTAGAGAGGGTGAGTTCAGCATAGAAATATAATCTGTTCAGTGTTTTTTCAAAGTTTACCTTCCTTTCCTTGGGAATGCTTTGAAGGGATGCTGTCACCCCACATCATATTGTGTTTTTACACTACAAATCCTTTTGTAGTATCATGTGCTGATACTCAAATTTGTTTTATTTGTTGGGTCACAGTTTGAGATCCCTTTAATGAAAGGAAATA
Organism: Cinclus cinclus; assembly: GCF_963662255.1. Taxonomy (NCBI): domain Eukaryota; kingdom Metazoa; phylum Chordata; class Aves; order Passeriformes; family Cinclidae; genus Cinclus; species Cinclus cinclus. The sequence continues at coordinate 63,484,576 of NC_085046.1, forward strand.
TCAAAAAGAATTGAACAAAAGGGGAGAGAAAATGTAAATTGAGTCATTTTACTTCTCCCTGATAGTGTTATGCTGACTAGAAGAGACAATTTAATGCAAAAACTGGTGTGTAGTTTTAACTTGTGTTCGGTGGGCTGTGAATTAGGAAAAAAAAATGAGCTACCAGTTCACTGACTCTTCCCCAGAAAAAAAACTGAAACATATTTTTGCTTTGTAGGTGGAGTTTTTAAACTGCAGCATGTGGCCACCACATAGCCAAGTCAAGAGAAATTGTGTGTACTTCAGAATGTATATAAGCAAACTTTGATTTGGGAAAGGAGAGATAGATACGATGCAGGCTCTGGATTAGGCTTTTTAAAAATGGACAATCAGAGAGCGATTAGACTGGAACTGGGGAGGTTCAGAGCCCGCTGGCAGTTGTAGTGACCAAGCGAGCAGTGAGTAAATGCCCTTGTGGGGAAGTAACATTTGGCTTCAGTTATGGCCAAGCTTCATGTACTTAGAGACAGCAGCTCACTGGGGGAGGAGTCTCTGCTCTTGCTCTGGTTATGCTTTGGTGTCTCTTTGGAGATGAGCTTGGTTGAATGCTTGGTTATGCAATGAGTAAGTGCATTGGTGGTGCTGGATAGGGATTTTCCTGCAAACAGAGGTCTGAAATGGTATGGTGGAAATTCTTGAACTCCAGTTCTTAGTGTTTTCAGTGCAATACTCTGACCTGTCCCACTGCCTGGATCATCTTGGAAGGAGTAGCACAGCCTCTCCCCTCCAGCTTCCCCACTACATTTTCTTTTCTAAGGTGCAGTTATAGAGAGACTGAAATGGCTAAGGGAGGGAAGTCCTATCAGCATTTCTTGGAGGAAATAGAGCCGTGAAACAAAGCTTTGTTGTGCCATTTCTAAAACTATTTGGGTGGAGAGATGAGAAAGCATTCTCCTGGATAAAATTGCAGCTCCTCTGATAATTAAGCTCTTATAACGTTGAGTAAAGAGTGAGCTAATAAAATTGTTCCCTCCCTCTTATCCCAGAACGTGCTGAAAAATATGTTACTATTGGAATTCTTCCTTAAGTATGAGTTGTTTCATTGCCTGTCTGCTGTTGTTGTTAAGAGTCATATTATATTCTAGTTACTTGGTGGCATAGAATACACAAAATTTGTTTGACATTATGCTTGCAAAGGTCCAAGGCTGTCTTCCGTGTGACTGTGTGACTCTGCTTGTTGTATTATTGCTCCAGGAGAGAAAAGGCACGAAAGGAAGGCAGCTGTGGCCTGTGTACCTTTACTGTCCTGTGTACTTTTTCTGGAAGTCTGGAGTTTCTGTAGATGAGTGACACTTGGCCAGAAGAATCAAAGTCAAGAAATGGATGTTTGATGTTCACTTCTTTGGGATTTAGGGATTTTTTTCAAAGGATTATAAATTGCAGTAGTGTTCTTCACCAGAATGAAGAGCAAGATGATTTCAAATTGAGCCAAATGGCATCTTAATTTTATATCAGTTCACAGATAAATGCAAAATACTGTCATCTATTGTAGTCATAGTTAAATTCATTCTTGATTTACTGAATTCCTAAGTTGTGTCCCTTTTCCAATTGTGACAAGATTATAAACACTCTTGCAAACACTCATAGTTTTTTGAGATTGGGGTCTTAGAGTTAACCAAATCAGAAACAGGAAGGCTGGCAAATTTGTATTGAAGTACCTCTGTGCAAAATCAGTGTTATCAGTCTTTGGCAAAACAGTTGCTTTGGGCATCAGCTCTCTATTGTAAGTGTTGCATATGAATTTTTATAAAATCACCGCAGGTTTTAAATATTATGTACTCCTTTGTCATATTTGCAGGACTTCTCACTAATGGCCAATCTAAAGGATTAGGACCAGAACAGCTGGAGAATGAGAAGGACGATGCATCGCAAGTGTCCTCAACAAGCAATGATGTTAGTTCTTCAGATTTTGAAGAAGGGCCCTCAAGGAAAAGGTCAGTAGTGAATTACAATTAAAATAGAGCCTTTCTTCTTTGTCCCTTTTGTCTTAGACTGTTTTTTGTTATCAGTAAGGTATGGTTGAACTTGCTGTCCTACCATAAATGGACTTTCCAGCACGGATTCTTTCTATGAACAGCAAAGATATAGCAAACTTTGCTTCACCCAGTGACATAGATGGTTCTCTGCTGTTTTTCAAAGGATGGAAAAGCAGTTTTTATTTTACAGTGCATGATTGCTAATTTAAATGCCTTAAGACTCCCTGCTCTCCTGGCTTTTACCTCTCAGGCCATGTCAATATGTATGTGTGTGCAGTTTCAAGGAAAGCATCACTAAAGTAGTTACTGTTACTGTTGTTATTTTTAGTTTTCAGTGAATGAAATTGTACAAAGTTAAAAAGGTAGCAAAGGACAAAACAGATGTTTTTGAGAAGAGGAACTGCCTAGTTATGTGGTGCAGTGGCTATTGGTTGCAAAGGACTACTTTGAGATGCTGCTGCCTTCTCTTTCCTATAAGTCACTGAATGTGCAAAATGTGGGTTCAAATCATAGACCCCAAGCCAATCAATTACAGAAAATATGCTGAGAATGCAGGCGGCTAGGAGTTGTCCTCTCTGTGAAGTCAGAACGAAAACAGGCTGTCTAAAATAAGTCACTTAAAAGAGAGAGTCGGAAATGCTTTCTCAACCTTTTTTTCTCCTTACTTCTTGCATCCTAGTTCCACACCAAAATGAACTATATAGTAACAACAATAACAACAACAGTTCTCTTTCAAACTAAAGAAGTAACCTTGTTTTCTGTATTTCTGATTTCCCTGAGAAGCCTGATGGGATGAGGAGGACACCCTCCTGTTCCTTTTCCAGTGTTTCCCATCCCTTGATCCCACAGCCTTTTCTGGAACAGGCTCAGACTCTAACTTATATGCCCACTTAGCTCATCAGGCATATTAGAGTAAAATTTATGTTGTCTTCCCTACTGGTAGAAATTTTGCAAGGCTTATTGCATCCTGCTGCTGGTCAGGGTGAAGATATTTGTGTTCTGATTTTGGGCTTTGTGAGATAAAACAGAGGATTGAAAATTATTTCTGCTGAGCTGTTTAGGTGACATCTACTGTTGGTGTGATCCTGGGAGACTGTGATCATTATTTCATGGCCAGCCTGTTGCTTGAACATTGTCTTAAAGAATTTCTGCTTCACTCTACACGTAGTTTGTCCCTTCATTCCTCAGTTGTGCTGGCATAATGGCTTGCAGGGTAACACCATGAGTAGCTTCAAGCAGCTAGTTAGGATTAAAAACAGTAGTACGAAGAAGATGAATTGAGGCTTTTTTTTTTTGTCAGGTTTCTTAATTTTTAATCTTCACGGGACTTTCATTTCTTGTTCTGAGGATGGTTGTAGGAGCAGCTGCCGATGCAACCAGGGGGACATCCTCTTCTTTTGGGGCTGGCAAAGGGCAGGAGCACTTGTCCCCTTATTCTGTACCTGCTTCTGGTGCCCTGCACAGTCCAGCTTCAGAAATGAGTAGAATTTCTACATTACCATTCTCCAGAAACTGCACTTGAGTACTCTGGGTGAAACATTTTTGGAAGCGTACTTGGTAGATTTAGGCTGAGGGAATTCAGATCCCTGAGTGGCAACTAGGTGGTTCAGGTATAATAGTCGGGAACTCTCAGTGCCTTTGGTACTTGTCAGATTAAAACCAACAAAAAAAATCCAGACCCAATATGAAAACTTTTCCTGGCTTTCATGAAAGGCAAGGCATCATTTCAGTACTTCCTCAAGCATCACAAATTGTTGAAATAACATTTCAGTTGGCACTTCTGTTGCTGTGAAGGAGACTGTTCTTGTTTTGTTTCCATTTACACCCCACACAGACTTTTACCTATTTTTTTTTTCTTCCCCCCTGAGCTTCTTCTTTCTACATAGACCTTTTCTGAGTTCCTTCTCTTAAGCTGTAGTGGAGCATGTTGAGTGTTTTTATGTTGTCTTCTTGTTTCCTTTTAAGCTTTTTGTTTTGTTTAGCTAAATATGCAATGTTTTTTTCAATCCAGGTTATATTGCAATCCCAGAAGGAGTTGTGTCAGGAGTATTGGGTAAATGAAGGATATGCAGGAAGATGATGAGGGGGCAAATGGGACTGAAATGGAATTTGTGGGTTGCCTGCCTCAGCTTAGAAAGTTTTGATAAGTTATGTCCTCTTTGTCTTCCCCCAGGGGTTCTCAAAATCAAACTTTTCAGTTGTCTTTTCAGCTGTGTGTATAATTAATGACACTCTTGTAATAAAATACACCTTTAAATACTGTAGCTTTAGCAATGTACTCTGAACCAACCATTATATTTAAGTTACTATTTATTTCTTTATAGCTTGTGGGATTTTGTCAGGGGTTTTTTGGTTGTTTTTTTTTTTTTTTTTTTTTTTTTTTTTGTTTTGTTTTGTTTTGTTTTGTTTTTTTTGGTGCATGGCAGGAATGGTCTTTCAGAAGCTTAAACCTGTCATCTTCTAGAGGAGTAAGTCAGCTGTATTTAACACTCATGATGGAAACAGTGTTGAGCAAATAAGTATAGTAAATAAGGGAATCTGTTGTAAACGGTTCCAGTTTCTTCAGTAGTTTAAGACTCTGGTTTGACCTTTCAGTTCTTCAGTGTAGTGGCAGGCTGTGGTACTGTGAAGGCAATCTTTTCCCAGTTTCTTCTACTTGCCTCTTCCCAGCTGTATGTCTGGCAGTCTTCTGGCACCTATTTATCAGTTCAGGGACTACTGTGGCAGCATTTCCTTCTCCTGCATAGAGCAGGTCACCTTATAGAAAGGGAATAGGGATTTATGCATATGTGCAGCATGTGTATGGTTTTAGTGTGCATTTATAGTTGATCCAAATTCCTCCAGTTTCAGAGACAATTTTCATAAGAACCTGAGTGAACAGCAAGTGTAAATTCTTGTAGCAAACTGAATGACGGGTGAATTTGCTAGCAGTGAGCATTGCCTTGTGGTGTCACTGTGCCAACTATCCCTGTTGTAGATTTTCCTCCAGTCAAAACTAGGTAGTGGATGCTCCCGAGGAGTTACTGGACTTACCTGTGGAGAGGTAGGTGCTGGCAGGCATCTGAGGGGGGAGGTAAATCTGTACCAGCCTACTGAGAACCAGTAAAGAGATCACTGACAAGTATTCCTTTTTTTCATATGGATATGCCAAACAGAATAACACAGCAGTAGAACCCCCAGCCAAGCGAACCTGAAGGTCCATCATTAATCTGTTTATTTTCCAGTTTCAGCCCCTTTTCTAGTAACATAGCTTGATTGAAGATCCATAAAGAGAGCACTGTGGTGGAAGGAAGGAGGTGGCTGTTACGGTGAAACTCTGGAGATTTAATAGAATAGTGCAGATTTTGTTTGGAAACTCGCTTAGATACGTGGTTTGATGGAGCAGGATTTTTGAATGCAGTGGCCTGACACTGTTAGACTTCAACTTCAGTAATTCCAGCTAGAAGAAGCTTCTTACACAACCAGGTTTGCATCTTATGCGGAAATTCCTATATCCCTTTCTTTTTACATGTATCATTTTATATTGCAACAGTATTCGGGAACAGTTCTAAAAGTCTGCAGACTGCCTTATGTGGTGCTGCAGATTTCAGCTGGTGGTGATGGTAGTAAAGAGGAAAAGGAGTACATGTATATCTTTGCCCCTTCACAGCCTCCAGATAAGTCCAGAAACTGTAAGCTGTTCTTACAGACTAAGTGGAGTTTGGGGGAGGATTGGCAGTGGCAACAGTGGCAACAGTGGCAAGCTCAGTGCTTCAAAATACTTAGATTTCTTTGAGTTTACATTCAAAAGGAAGCACAAAAACATCTGAGCTGTGTCTATTACTTGTGGCCAGATCTGAGGGGAAGCAGCAGGGTTATGCTAAGTAGTAAATACTACTTTCAGCCAGTAAAGGTGAAAAGTGCCAGCATTATTTTAACATGTGGCAAAAGCCAAGCATTCAAATATTGCACTGAATCTGTTGTGCAATGGGTTGCTGTCTAGTTGCCGTGTAAATGAGAGAAGTTGCTGGTTTGTTCACTACTTTGGGGAGAGATAAACAAAGCTGTTGGTATATGGGCTTGATAAACTACCAGATTGGGTTGTCTTCACTGTAAAGATCAAACATTTTTCAAAACCTATGAACAAAAGGTTATTGCTGAAGGAGAAGTGTAGCTTCCATGTGGCTGCAAGTTTTTGTTGTGAATCTCCAGTTTCCAGCTATGATTCTCAGTTGAGAAAATCAATAGGTAACTGGCCAAAGGTGTTTGGTCTCTGTGCTGGATGCTCATACATTTTTATGGACAACTCTAAAGACTACAACCACAGTCAATTAATAACAGTGGGCAGTGACATCTGTATGTTTTCTAGCAACAAGTTGCCTACTTTACCCAGGAAGAGACATGCAGAGCAGACTTGATGTGACAGTATGGTAATAGACTGTTGCTTGCTTCCTGTTACTAATCAGGTGGCTACTCATTTATATGGCCCCCTTCCCAGAAATTCACACAGGGAATTGCCAAATGCACAAATGCATTTATCCTTTATCGTAAAGTTGTGTTAATAGAGGGCTGTGCGAGGTGGGAAGAGGTTGACTGATTTTGATAACTGTTAAACTTCGAAGAGGGGATTTTTGAAAACTTAATGTTCGGATAGTCTCTGTGTTAAGGGGAAAAAAAAGATACTGGCTTAGTTTAGGAAAAAATAAGGGTTAGAGAAATTTCCTCTCTTGTAGTAACAACAGAGTAGATGGATATTTCCCACTGGGCCAAGGTCTTGCAGAGCTCCTGGGAGAAGGCACTTTGTCCAGTTCTTTTGCAGGGAAGGCTGTTGGCTGCTGGAGAAAGGAACAACCCACTTGGGAGCAGTAGTGTTTTAAGCTGTCACATCTAGATTGGCCAGAAATTGCTTATTAGGAACCTTCTGAGGCCTTTAATTAATACAGCAGCTTTCTGCTAACGGTCTCAAGCATGTGACAGTCAGAAGTGTGATTGTGCAATACAGCAAGGCCAACCCATGGGATGTGCTCCTGATCTTTGCCTTGTGCTGGCTCCCTGCTGCCTCCTTTTCCCTGTTTGTCTTTTTTAAATTTTATTTTTAGAAGCCTGTTTAACTCCCTGAACTGGCTCATTGTGGAGCAACAGGAGGGTTAAGGTTTGTCAAATGAAAAGTTGGGAGTATGTGTGCAAGGAGGGGGAGACAAGCAAGCTGATTTCCCTTGGCTGGTGGCTGCACAGCTGCTAGGCTGGCAGAGCTATTTTGCACCCTCAGCACAAAAAAAAAAAAAAAAAAAAAAAAAAAGGCCAGTCAAGGGTAGGCAAGCTTTTGCATATTAGGCAAGCTGCTAATTTAAGTGGGTTCTTTTAGTGATACATCCTTTTCAACTTGATTTGCAAAAGACTTTCTTGCAGTAGAGCTGTCAAAAGGTTGAGGGGACTTGGGGATGGGGGTTCCCCCCCCCTTTTTTTTTTCCCCCTTTTTTTCTATTTGTCAAATTGTTTTCATAGTTAATAATGAACAGTCTCTTTAGCACTAGACTTAGCACCTTTCATGCAAGATGTAAAACAAGGTCAGTCCTGTTCCCACATTTGTAAGTTTGTGAGGGATTTCTGTTTGGTATTGTAGGTGATGGAGAGAGCAGTGTATTATGACCCAGGTCTGAAAGCAGGAGACTGCTCGTAATATCAAAGTGTTTTTCCAAGACCTTTTTTAGTGAATACTCTTTTCACTAATTGGAACACTATATAATGTATTTGTGTTCAGCTGTTGCCTGCTACAACACAATGCAGGCCCACTTATCAACCAGGTGCTTCTGTTATTTTTTTCTAATTTCAGTAGGCAGTGCAAATCTGCACTGGTTGTTTGCGGATGAAGAACTACATTAATCCACAATAAAACCAAAATGGCAGTGAGATTTATGTATAATAATTTTTTAACACTCCCCTGCCCCCCTTCTGGGAATGCTGATATGATTGGAATATATTTTTAGTGCTGCACATTTATATTTAAATAACAAGCCCTATAAACAAAGCAATAATAATCCATTGGAGTGTATTTGCAGAGGAATAGTAGAAAGACAGATTGCCTGCTTTATAATGCAAGTCAAGAAGATCATTATATGTCATTTGAAAAGGAAGAAATCAGGTGATTAATGTTCTTTCAGTATTTTCATAAGGAACAAACAGAAGTTGTGACATGAATTCTTCTATCCGACATGCAAAGATATAACAAGGTACAATAATCTGGGAACACTTGAACTTTGTGGGTAGGCAGCTATGTAAACAACTTGTTTGAGTAGTGATTTGATAATTATGAAGGTATGATTTATAGCATGCTGAGAAGTTTTATACCATGTCCAATTCCAACTTGCTTGTTCTAACCCGCCCCCTTCTTTTCAGAAGTCAAGAGTTGCAGGAAAGTCTTCATGACCTTGAGTTTGGACTCATTCACTGAGGGATCAAGGAAGCTTCCGAACCAGACAGGATAGGTGCAGTTATTTCTGTGGTTCTGTCTATAGCAAACACTCCTTCAGCTGCCTGATAACCCACCTATAACTGTGATTCACATAATTCATATGTCACCCCTGTGTATGATAGGCCAGACGTTGATTGCTTTAGGACCAGGGAGAGGTTGCTCTAAACTGATGTAGGAAATAGTTGAAAAAGACACTTTTTAAAAAGCAAATTTGTTTGCCAATGTCAACGCATTTTTTTAATGCAAATATGCCATTGTTGGTATAAGACTTTAGCCTGATGTTTGGGTTAACAGAACTCTTTGTTACATCTGGTGTGGTCCTACGTGCTGTGCAAAGATAATGATACTAAAAAAGAGAGTGCCATTCCAATATTTTAAAGTGGAAATGTGTCCTCATATGATGAATTCTAAGAATATGGGTAGTGGGTTTTTTTGTTATGTTGCTGTTTTGGTTTGGGTTTTTGGTTTGTTGATTTGGTTGGAGGTTTTTTTTTATGAATATTAGAAGAGTGTACTGTACGCTAGTTTGGCATACACTGAGCTATAGAAAATTCTATTCTGTATTTATTCCCCTGGCTGATATGTTGAATATATAGGTGATAGGAGTATATTCTCAACATATTCCTTGCAAATGACAGTGTAAACATGGGCTACTGCTGATTTACCAAAACTGACAGCAGTGTGGGTATTAGCGTTTTTACGGATCAGATTAAGATTGCAGGCAAGGGTGTGGGTCTTGAGACCTCCTGGATGGATGACGGAGGCTTGGAGTTGTTTGAATACTGCTCAGAAATCGGTCAGTCCATGTCACCAGTATCTCAGTTTGGGATTGCAGGAGTTTTCTACGCCTGAACTGAATTTGAGAAGTATAAATCTCCATATTGTAAATATCTCCTCTAGAATCTTCTTAGGTCTCTTGTATTGGATAGAAAAATCACAGGAATTTTACATGTGTCACCTAGCTTATGCTGGTATGGTGCTTTTCCTTTCTCCTCTTCTGTTGTTGCATCCAGTAGCACAGAATTTCCTGAGGGAAACTAATGTTGTTTTTTTTTTTTTCCTTCTTAACCCAAACATTTGTATATTTAGTTTTTTAGCAGTATGTTTATTGTTAAATAATTTGTACAGTAGTGGTCATGTCATCATTATGTTTTGATTTTATGCCTTTTTCTTTGCTTTTCTCTCTTGGTATTTGTTCTTGGCTCTGATTAAATAAACTAAAATTTAAGGGACCTTTGACCATGTGGCAAACTATTTGGAAGTTTCTTATTTTTTTCCAATTATATTACAGTCTATTTTCTCTGGTAGCATCCTTCTTTCAGCTTTCAGACAAGTTCTCCCCTGAGTTTCATAGTTGTAGTTACTATGGAGATATCTGTCCATTCTTCTCCTTTGCCCTCCTCCTTTCCTAGGAGCTCCTGCAGCTGTTATTTATCTTTTCAATAAAGTAAGTAGACTTTGTACAGACTTTGTTTCTAATATCTCTTCTGTTGCAACACGTCATTTGCCTGTAATGCTTTCATTTTCATTAAATCCTGAAGATATTTGTTTATATGGATGAAAAATCTGGTATATGAGTAGAGTGAGGAGGTCCCTAGTTAAAAGGGTCACTTCTGGAGCTATTATCTGATTTGATCTTTCTTCACAGTTGAAGAGCTGTTCATTGAAGTCATAATTCTGTAAAATGAATTAACTGGTAACATTTGTGTGTGTGTATGCTTAGTGTCAAGGACAGCTTTTAGAATTTATTTATTTTAAATGGCAGCTTTTGGAATTTAATATAAACATATTCTGGTGCAAGTTAAAAATTTCTCGGGTGAAGAAATGAAAACTTGAGACAACACATCGTTAGCCTTTTAAGTCGGAGAGACTTTTCTTTGCACCTCATCATAATTTGATAGCTCTTTATATACAGTTTTATATATTCCATCTTAACAGAGAAATACGGATATTTGGGCAGTCAGCTGTTCTGCAGCAGACACTTCCCTTTGCATGAGTGCTGTTATATTTCTAAACTCCTTCTCTTGGTGAAGCATTGTTTCACTTGGTGTCTGTGGTTTGATATCACTGCTTTGCTGAATGACTTTGATTTGTTGTTTGTCATTTGAAATGTGCTCTCCAACCAAGAAGTTCTACCACACTGAGTTCTGCCTGTCTGAGCAGACATCCCGCCTGGAAAGTCTGTGTAGCTGTCCTACACTTCTGATGGGTGTGTTTCTTGCGGCAGCTGCATCTTCAGAGGTTTTCCCCCATTTCTTTGGAGACATCTTACACTAGCTGATTATCACAGATTATCACTGTTGTCCTTTGGCCTTCTGAGCGCTGTGCACAATCAGGAGCTGACTGAGAAGACCCTCTGTTTTACAGCTGCATAAATAACCCACCTTAGGCTGTTGGTCAGATAATGCAAATCTCTTTGCCTCCCATTGAGAGTGTTGGGTTGAAATTGCAGCCTGAAATCCCACGAGTGATACATAATGAGGAGGCATGTCTTTCCCTTGACCCCACTTGTTCTGGGTCTGGCATGGTTTGTCACCTGGCAAAGCAAAAGTAGGTGGTTTTCTGTGGGGTCAGTGGAACTGGTATTGGATAGATTCCCTGGGCACCACAGGGGGCACAGCAGAGGTGGCTTTGGGGAAAAAGATGAACAGGAGTAAGATCAGTCCTTCTAGGGGGTGGCCCAGTACCCTGAATCTACTCAGCCCTTCAGGATAACATTGCTCTCAGTTTATTCTAAGCAAGCAAGCAATGTCATCTCCTTTGGCCATTCCTATTCCTTGTGAGGCAAGGGAGAGACTCTGAAATCCTTTCCTTTTTTGTCTCCTGTGTTCTATTATGCTTTAGATTATTCCTGGCCGGCTGACAATTTGTTCTGCAAGTTGTCAAGCAAAATGTACATTTTAAAATAAATTAGTCTAAAATTTTAATCAACTCTTTTTTTAGAAGGGAGTCTCATGTTTGTCTTTTGCATACATCTAGTTCGCTGTTAAAGTAAGCAGCTGGGACTTTCTTGATTACTTCTATTTTTAGTGACATCTTCTTTACACCTGCACATTGAAAATCATGAGGTTTTCTAACAGAGATTGAGAAATCTTTCAGCCTCCCTGATTCTTAGATCAGAAGTCTCAAATCAAGCTGGCCTCTAATTGCAGTATCTTGGTGTGCATGGACTTATAATGTTTGTCTTACACTAGAAAAATTGACCACTATTGATTTTCTGTGAAAGTTAGTTCATCCCACCTGGTTAATTTGTAACAGAACTAGAAGACAAACTAGGTGTGGCACAGTTTCTGAGACTCTCGCTTTTAGGTCTCTAGGCCTGTGAAATCCTCTCATTACCTGAAAATTAAAAGTATTAACTAATACCTAGCCAAATGGTACCATGCAATCAAGGTTTAATTTTTATCCATTTTATTTCATTTCTGTTACACAGAAATCCTATTGTTAAATTAACTTTTTGATACATGTGCTATATGCCACACCAGATTAAGAGTATTTAATTGCTTCCAGTTTCCAGATGGACTGCAAAATAAACTGTTAAGGTGAATCAGATGACAAACGGAAAAACTGGGGTAATAGCATTTGAGTAAAGGTCACACTCTTCTTATCAGAAGAATCAATTGAAGTAATTCAGAAAAAGAAACCTGAAAAAAACTCAATATGAAAAAGTTTGATTTTTCCTTGTAGCTTTTGGTTGCAGGATCCTTCTAAAACATAAATTCCAACAATTGTTCTTCTTTGGGCCGTACAACCCACAGTATCTCTAAGTAGCCTAGGTGCTAGGTAGCCTTGTGTTCTTGTGTGGCCTTGCACAGTACTTAATCACCTTATGTCTCTTGCATTTTCAAGTTTAATTGGCAGGGGTTTGAGCAGTTAAAGATTGGAGTAATAGTTGTTTATTGTTTTCAAGGGTAAAGTATAAGTAAATTATATTAGTTATATCTGTTTTGAATATGTGTCTATTTTGGGCTTTTTTAAATTTAATTTCTTTTTTCTGATATTAAATTAACTCAGATATTCATAAATAAACAAAAAAGAAATTCTCTCCCTGAAGGAGGATTTTGGGAGTGCTTTATCAGCATAACTGCATTCAAATCCATTTTTAAAAAAACATAGTTAAATCCTGCATCCACTGAAAGTGCTTATTTATTATTGATTTCAGTGGATGGGACATTTTCCTAAGATGTCTGCAGGATGAAGAAAGCTGTAAATTAAGTGCCTGTGGTTTTGACTGCACTTGGAGTAGCCCTTCAAAGAGTCTTGTTTATTTTCCTTTTCAATTATCATACTCTGTGTATGCCTGCTGGAGTTCTACACCACAGAACGAGCCATCAGAAAGTGATGCCGTGTACTCTGTGCCGTGTAATTCCCCAGGGTCTTACCTGGCTTGTGTCATCTTGCTGCCTCTGCTCAAGGTGGTCATTGTGAATTCTGAGAGGTTGTTCATTGACTGGATGGCTGCCGACCTGGGTTTCATATTTGCTGGGTGTTTGGTTATTTCAGTGGCAGAGAAAGGCATCCTCCTCACCCACAGGATTGTTTGTTCAAAGCCTTTTGTGCAGAGTCTGCATTGGAGGTCCTGTGTTGCATCGTTTGCCCCAAAGCTGTAGCTGTGCAGGGTGACTATTTCAGTTGGACTACAAAGAGAATATGTCATTCATAGTAAAAATGGAATAACCTCTCCTTTATACTTTCTTCCAGTGTTACGGGGTAATTCACTGAAAGTACCTCAATATTTTATAACAAAATTACCCCATTGTATCCTAAAGCCATTCTGTGTTCCTCTTATTTCAAGTCATAGAAACTTCTCAACATGGAACTTTTCTCCAAATTGCAGTCATTATTTTCAAATTCTTAGTTGAATCTTCTTGAGCACTGGTTTCCAACCCATTACTTTGAAACTACTCAGTTTCAGGAAACTTAACTGCTTTAGCTGTTTGGTGTGCGTGTGTGTGTGTGAGATTCCATGGTGTTACCTGCTGTCTGCAGTTCAAGGCTTCAGATTGATTTGCTTCTCTATCAGATTTTTGTGTGCCATTCAAAGCCCTCTGCCAGTCTGGGGATGCAGCTGTATGCTAATTTCCCAGTTTGAACAAAACACTCATAGGTCACTACCAAAATACTTGGTCTTCTCGATACAAAGGGAGGAAGTTTCTTGGCTGGGATGGGTGAGAAGGGCACGGTCTGGGTCTGTTGCTGTTTCTTGTTTCTTCTCAGCTCTGGGAGATGAAGTTTCTTTTCCTGAGACGTATCTCTGATGTTAGAAATGCAGCTCTCTCACATCATTATTTCTGATTTTCAACATGAAAAAGGCAAGTTGAAAGGGAATTTGTTACAACTTCTTGTTATTCTGTCTTCTAAAAGGAAGTGTGTATGTAATCTTCACATACCATATCTTCATATAACGATTTTTAAAGGCCCTTTGGTCTGAAATAGTGTTTGACATGAGGACAGGCAACAGTATTTCAGTATCTGGGCAGATTTCCAGGCCCTGATACTGTGTGCTTGTTCTGACCTATCCTTTCCTTTGGGTGTTGTTTTCCCCCTAAGACTTCTCCCTGCTCAGGGGACATGTCTTTTAGAACTTGGCATTCCCAGCTTAAAAAGCAAACTGACAAAAACTCCTTCAAGTTGAAGCTTGAGGAGACACACATATTCAGGAATATTTTTCCCCATTTCAAATAGACTAACCTGTTGAGTTAGAAACCTTTCATGTGGGGGGAGAGGGGAGGGCAAAATTATGGAGGGCGTTCTAGCAAGATGCTTCGAGTAAGTAGATCAAGAAGGCATGTGTTGAAGATGTAGGGCAGAGTTATTCATGACTCCAAATAAAATATAGGAAGAAAGAAGTCTTCTCTTGCCTTCCTGGACACGCTCCCCCCAGCTTGAGCTACTAATAAAGGTAGAAGAATCACTCTCTGCTTTTCTCACTCAGGTTCATTTTTTTTAACGTAGTGTGAAGAATGTTTGCTCTTCTGAGGCAGCCTTTCCTGATGGTTTGCTGTTTTTTGTATGAAAAGCACAGAACTGTTTAGTCCTTAAAACAGAAATCCATTTTCTGTTTGTGCTGCTCTCTGTACTTCTTTAGTGATCATTAGTCAGTCCAGGATGCATGAATTAGTTGTTGACTTTTTTGCTTTGTTTTCTTCATTGTTTGTTCCTTACTCTGCTGTTTCTTTGGACCATCCCAACCTTTTCTACTGAAGTGTTTTTCTGCTAGGTTTTATTCTATACAATCTGCGTGGTTTCCCAGTATGAGCCTTAATGAAAACAAATGTTTACGGTGTTTCCTGAGCATTAGGTGAGCTGCTATCTTTAATTATGAAGGGCTTGGAGATGGAGGAGGGAACCCACTTACTGGCAACAAAGGGCCCTAGGACTGTTTGTGCTTGGCTCATTCATCTCTCTCTGCTTCTCAGACAAGTGAGACTTTCTGAACATTTGAATACAGTTTATTCTATCAATTAAAAAAGAACAAAACAAAACCTGTCTCTTACATTGCTTAAATACCTATTAAGCCCGTGAACAGAATACTAATTTCAGTGGCTCTGTATAATGAGCTCTAAATTTCTGAGTCATGTCAGCCATGGAACCTCTTAACAAGGACATGGAAAACCCCACCAAAAAACCCTAATGTCAGCCTCAGTTCCTTAATTATTTTGGTGACTGTAGAAATAAAAAGCTCCAAAGCATTGTGACACAGTGGTTATTTTCCAGATTGAATATAACAGGGAGGATTTATGAAGATTTTCAGCTCTGTTACTGGGGTGAATGAAACACAGAGCAAGAAGGTCTGAGCACTGGCAATACTCAGTGCCAGCAGCACACCTCATCAGCTGACAAGCCCTTGAAAGTTCTTAAGTGGGATGAGATATGAGATTAGATGGAGTTTTGTGTTTCTTTTCTTTTTGCCCTCCCCTCCCTCTGTATGAATGCCAGCACCTAAATCATGGTGCTTAGCTGGTGCAGAAAGCGGGTGTCGCAGTGCAGAGCAGTGCTCTACCAGCTCGATAGGAGGGCAGAAGTGATATCTGAGGTGCACGTGTGAGAGTCCTTTACCTCTGGATGGCTGTTGCTTTGAGTTCCTGTGGATTTTAATTAGGCAGTGCAGTGATGCTGGGCACTATCTGCATTTCAAAACACAGACGTTGCTTGAATGTCATTTATTCTTCCTTTTAATACACCTACAAGTGACTTGGTTTGGCTGCACAGTCCCTGTAGAAGAGGCTGTTCAGCGCACAGTGACAGCTTGTACGCTCCCTGTGCATCACAGAAAGTGCTCTGCTCATTCCTCTGGAAAATGTTGTTATATAATGCTGTATGGTGCTTTGCCATGTCTGCTGGGGCATCATCCCTGTTAGGAGGGTTGCATTGTCAAGTTGTGTGTTTTAAGGATAGAATTCAGCATTACTTAATGATATGTGAAATGTAACTTAATGCATTTATCACTGCTTTAAATTTTCCGGCCTCGCACAATGAACATCCCACAGTGTGAGCTTCATTTTCTCCTTAGACTGTATGACTTGTATTATTGGCAAATGTGCTCATTTGTACTAGGGAAAGAAAAATAAAGGCAGGGAACCTTGAGAAATGCCAGCTAATAAAAAATAAGACAGTTGTGTTTTCTAATAAACAATGAACATAGTAAAACTGGTGATGCTACAGGCATCTTGTGTTATTGATGAAAACAAACTGCTTACTGACATCTGCAGCAATCAGCCCTTGAGTGGTGGCATCCCAGAGTCTCCCAGTGCCATGTGTTAGGCAGAATTGCTGGAATTCACAGTGTGAGACTTTCAGGTTTTGAAAGGGTTTGATTAGTTTGGTTTTCCCTCCTCAGGCTTTATTTTTTCTTGCAGATTTATGTTTGTTATACAATAGGAAATATAAATAAGATATATAAGAATAAAGGAATAGCTGCTCTTTTATTGGAGATGGTGTGAAAAGCTGTAGGGATTTCGGACAGCTGAGTACTTCAGCCTGTTAACAGTTACAATCCATCAGCACTGCTCTGGAATAGCTTTTCACATGCTGTAGACCTCTTCACTGCTTCTCTTGAAGAATTCCTTCTCTCTGCTGCATCCCACCATCTGACAGAAACGACACATTTCCGCAGGTTGTGAAAGTCCTCTGGTTCATGAGTAAATTCACTTAAGTACCACAGCTTCTGCATCAAGTAGCTCTTAGCATGAGGAGACTTGGGTTCAGCTTATGTAGCTGCTGTAACCCTGCTATATTATGAAGCTCATTAATTATTTTTTTCTATTTATATTGATACTCTTACAGTATTTGTTGATAAATACGGGCTCTCCCCCCCAGCCCCTAGGAGTTGTTTCTGAGATTGTGTAAATTGAGGTGTCATTGCTTTTTATTCATATATCTTGTCTAGAAGTATGTAAGTTGGTGGAGGGGAGAGTATCACCTTGTTCTGTAGTTGAATTCAAATGATTCATTTAAATAATGATAAACCCTAACTTTTGACATATCTCAATTTTCATAGCATCTGTCTAAATGGGGGAAGTTGATGTTCTGGGTCAGGTGTAGCTGTTCCAAAGACAGTGCTTTGAGCATGATTTTCCTTCCTTGAGTGGAATGCAGAACATTAAAACCTTGCCCAGAAATACTTTCAGAGAATTCCTTCTTATCTGATGAGAAAGGGGTGTAGAGGAAGAGCTGCCCTGAGTTGTTGCTTATTCACTATAACCCAGGAAACCTCATGGCCAGTGTGGTGGGCATTGCTACCACAGATCATCTCTGCTTCGTTTGGCTTGTAGAAGATGATAAAGCTCACTATTTTTTCCCCTCCTCCCTTTCTTCCTCCTCCCCCCTCTGGTTTTCCCCGTAAAACCTCCTTTCTTCAGGGAAATGATTGTATGTAATAATTGGCTGCTAAATCCTTCTAAAGGAGCTGCTCAGTAAAACTGAGTAGTCGTTAATTTGACACTCCAATGCTGAGGGAATGTGTGAGCTACAACAGCTGCTTTGCTTTACATCTGCACTTTGAGGGTGTCGGCATTCCTCTGGTTTCTTTTGAATTTAGAAAACCTCCCTTAAAGGGCTGAAGCCTGAAATGGTCTGAAACTCTTGAGTTCACTCTCAACCATTTTTTGTAGGTATTATGGTGTTTGGCCATCAGTTGTGTTAGCAAGGTTTCCTAAATCTGGAGGAGTGTTTAGTTTGGATTTTTGATTTGTTTTAAAGCTTTTCTCTCCCCTTGGGGAAGGGGAAAGGTATGTAAAATGTAGTTAATTATGGCAGTTTATGATCTCATTAAATTATGAAATACCTTCTGCTAAGCTTATTATAGTAATCTAAAAATCAGCTATTCATATTTCTGATGTTTGTCTCCAATTATGGCTTTTCACTGCAGATAACATACATATGTATATGTGCATGTGTGCGTGCATGTGCAAAATGTTGAATGTGCAAAACATTGAATAAGTAAAACTTACCGATATAGTTAAATTTTATTTAGCTTAAAGCACTGTTAACCACATCAGTCATGTAAGGCTGTCTAAGGTCACTCAGTGGCTATGAAGAGAGATACTGTTAGTGACCCAGTTATTTCTAGTGTAGCTTCTTGCAGATTTATGTAACAGCGATGCATGTAAGTGCTGGAACACTTTTGAAGCTGCCTGGCTGTGAGCAGTCCCTGGTGGGTAGGGAGAGAGCCCTGGTGAATGCACAAAAATACAGATTAGCATGTTTGGCAAAATTCTTACTTAGATTTTGAACCCGGTATGAAACATGGGATGCCTCTGTTTGGTGTGGTTTTAGTACTGCCAATATAGATTCAAAATGTGAAGTTGGAGTAATTACCTTTTCCAAAGTATAGAATTTGAATATTTGGAGATGGAATTACAGCTTAAATTCCTTCTAAAGGCAAAATCTCCCTCTGTCTGCAGTAGGAAACCACCACTGAAAATAGGAGGTTCTGGGGTAGGTGGGCTGGAACCTGGTATAGCTTTAAAAGGGATTTTGGATTTTCTGATCTAAAATCATTCAAGTCTTAGTGGTGGTGCTTTGCTGAGATTTTTAGACGGCTTATGTTAAGATAAATTAAGATGCAGCTTTTAAAATAATGAAGTTAAACTGGCACAAGAGGCTGTATGGACAGGCTGTCTTTTTGATTTATCTGTCAAGAAGGCAGTGGTTTAACCTACTCTTAACCCATAACAGTCCACGTGGATTTGAACTGATGTAACAAAAATTAAATTGGGGCAGTCTTGTGTTGCCAGCAAGGCCTCAGGAGAAGCATCTCTACTTCTGCCTTTTGGCATTGTCTTCCCTCGGTAATGGTGTGATAAAAGATGTGTTTATTTTATTTGTTGACTTTGTTGACTTAATTCTCACCTTCAAGCTATTAAGATTTCCTTAGTGCTAAGGGCAGTCACTCAAACAACCCGTTGTGGTTACATTTGTTTGTTATTTTGAACAGTATCCCAAGCTACTGAACCTATATTTAATACAATTTTAAACCAAGAAAATCCTCGGGGGGGGTTGTGAAATCCTCCACATATTTGTTTACCTGTGGCTCAGTGGTTGGCTGGGTATGAAAAGGATTGTGTGTTTTGTCAGATTTCTGCAGTTTTCTAATCAGGCGTGTTGTGGCTGCATTGCCATTCTCTCCTTAGTCATCTAGTCCTCACAGGATTTCCCTTTAGTTTTGGTTGACTTCCACTTTTCCTGAACAAACCGACAGCTCTTTGCATTCCCCCACAATGTTTTACTTTCTCTATTGCTCCTGGCTTTACTGCCTTGCTTTCTCTTGCTGCCCAAGCATTCTCTCCAATTTCACTTCTTTTATTCTTGGTGGAGTTTTGCATGGCATTCTCACCAATCACCTGTCAGGTGCCCAGCCTTTGAGATCTATGTGAATGGGTGTCAAGTTCATCAAATGTTCACTGGCTGTCCCAGCTGAAGTAATTGATAATTTCTTGCCACCCCTGTGTGGGAGCACTCTTGCCATGGCCTTTTGTACAGCCATGTGGCAAATTGACATCAGGCCCTCATTTGATTGAAGCAAGTGTGGGTGTGCACATACTGTTTTCCATAGAGTTTTACTCCTTCTGCCTGCCCTCTTTTAGTCAATGTCTGTTTTCAGCCTGGAAAAGGGATAGAAAAGGGATAGAAAATTGATTGCCTGAGGTCTGCCAGTAAATCAGTGGCCAAATACAGGCTCAATGCAGTCAAGGGGGAGACGAGGTGCCAGGAAGCATCCCAGGATTTTGGGTGTTTTTAGACTGATTTACTGTGCTTAGTTGTCCATCCAGTGGTCAGCAACCACACCTCAGGGACACTTCCAGAGGAGCACAGTGCCAGCCAGTGGACTTTGCCCATGGGGCACTTCGGAAGTGCTCACCACACTCTCATGCAGTGTCACTGTCAGTGTAGACAGCATCTGGAATGCCATCCTCTCCTTTCCATTTTAAATGTTTGTAAGCTGTGATGATACAGGGAGAAGTAGTCACTGATCTGCTCATGGGGACAGAAGTGATGGAAATCAGACCCTTTCATTACTTCAAAAAAGCTCTTAAAGGGTCCCAAATGTTTTAAATTAAAAAGCCCATCTCAATTTGTCTTTGTTGCTTGTCTTGGTGGAGACTAGGCTCCTTGTTGCAAAAAGGTTGACAGTGAAAGGGACCACACTGGCATTGCTGCCAGGCACATCATCTGTTAAAATTTTACAGTTCAGTAACTAATGTGTTTCTCAGTGAGCTTAGGGTGATCTTAATGTGAGCTGCTAGTAGAAAAGGGAGTGCTGTTCTTCCCTCTATTGTGCTCATGCCACCCCTTGTGCCGGCACCAGCACTTCTGTGTTTATGAAACCCAACCTGAAAAAGTGAAAAACCCAACCTATAAATTAATTTTCAGCTAGCCTGACTTGCTCAGCCAGCTGATATAGGGTCTCAGGAGCTCTAGTGCTGGCATAAGCAGGAATGTGTGACTGGAGATGAAGGGAAGAACATACACCACACCTTTTTTCTGAAGCAGCCTCTCTGAGAACAGTTTAAACCAAAGTGAAGCTGCTCATTCAAGGTGGGAGGATGTAGGTGAGACAATGCAGCAGTTGCTGCTCCAGGAAGGTGTGATCCCACTCCCTTTGTCCTCCCCCCTGCTTGGACTGTGCCCTCCCATTAATTCCTGGTCAGAGTGCACAGTGGGGTGCAGAACTTGCATAATCAAATATCAGGTGTCCTGCTGCTCACATACCACTGTGTGTCCTAAAACTAAAATTAAGGAGGGTGTTGGGGAAGAAGCACTGATAAATCTCACTCTCCTGTGAACAAAGTCTTCTCAGAGGGACTGTATTTTTTCACTTCCTGAACAGATGTGTGGTGTGTACACACATTTAGTGTTTGTCTGTGAGGGGTTTTTATTATGATTAGCTGGTACTGAAATGAGCTTGATATGCACCATATCTTTTTACTGGAGTCTCCACGGGCAGGGGGATGTGACACATGTGACAAGAAGCAAGAGAGTATTGAATACTTACTACTGCAGGTAAAGAAAGAGAGTCTGCAGGGAAGGCTATAGATTGTGGTGGCACAGGAATTGTTACCATAGTTTCCATTCATATCATTAGTTCCCAACTACTTTTTCTGGCATTCAGGAGGAAGAGAAAGACAGCATGTTCTGGCAGTCCAGCCAGCCTCCTCTCATAGTATTTAGCATCTATGTAAAGAAGAGGTTTGAGGTGAATGGCCCCTTTCCTTTTCAGGCCAGTTTGACTGGTAGCAGGATGTGGCATGGCTTGAAAGAAGGCATGAACAGAGTTACTGGGACAATTGACTGCGTCTGCCTGATTGACTTGCAAGAATGGGCTGTTTGACTCCTGGGGAGGAAGCCTGGAGAGGGTCGTGGTTTGCTTCCAAGAGAAATTCAATGCAAAAGACTACAATGATGAAGGAAAAGAGACCAAAAAGTAGAGACAGCACCTGCTAAAGTTTGTATTTTATCTTCAGGGTTATATAAGAATAGCATAGGTTTAACATAATGGAATTCAGTATTATATAAGGATAGCATAGGATTGGCATAATGGAATATACTGATTATTTATTTTATTTCCCTCCCCTGATAACTCACTTGCCTATTTCTGTTTAGTAATCATTTTTGGCAAGACAGTGAATGTGACTGATGGGTGGTACTATGCAAAAGTGATCACTTTGCTGCTTATCAGAATAAAGTCTGTACAGCAGATATAAGATGTCTTGTGTCTTTCTCTCTTCTCCCCCCCCCCACTGTATATCTCAACGTTGTAGTTTTTACAAGAGAAATGTTGACTTCCTGGTAATAGTCAGATGGTAGAGGAGTCTTCTAAAGGCTGTCGCCATGGCAAGTGCAGATATGTGGTTTCAGGTGTGGTTAAATTGCAAGCTGCAGCCTCTGTAAGAGGTTAAAATGTCCATAACCTACTGACTTTTATCACTTCCTGCCAGTAGATGGAAAATGTTATTCGAATGTTAGGGATTAATGCAGGGCTTAATTGAACAGGAAGTTTCTCAGCCATTCAGACGATGGCTAGAATGATCCATACACTGTTACTTCTGACACTTCTGCCAGAAGTAATCTGTGGCTTTCTGGCTAGTGCAAGTTGCTTTTAGGGCAAAGGTGAACGATTGTTAGATTTGAGGTACGCATGTTTTCTCTAAGATTGGAAAACAAGAATGAAATGGTCTGTAAAACATTTTTTTTAAAAGCACAATTGCAGAGAAGAGGCTGCTCAAAGTGAAAGGAGAATTTTCCTTCGGTCTCATGGCTTCGATCTTGGATGTTCTTGAGTTTTAGCAGCTGGTCAAATTACTAGGGAGGGAGCTGCTGGTATGTTTGGTATTACTTGGTGTATCATAGGGAACAAAAGCAGCTCTGAATTGGGCAGAGACCAGGGGTTTGAGTAGTGCCCAGGTGTTGCACGAGTAAGGAAGTGGGAGGCTCTGTCATCTGAACCATGCTGATTTTGTTTAATGCCTCTTACTTGGGGACTGGGACGTGAACAGGTTTTGCAGATGTCCCTCAGATGTCTGAGAACACTGAAAATAATACTAGAAGAATAATGAAGCTACACGGTGTGTTGTGCTAGAACTAGTTTTGACCTCTCTGTAATTAAATAGGGGGGAATGCTCAAGTTTTTCCAAAATGGGCAGGTTTTAATATTCTATATTAATTCTATTCTAATTAATTAATTAATTAGAATTAATTAATTCTGTATTAATATTCTATTCTGTCTTCCATAGGGTGGGAAATCTTTTTGTAGGGGTCAAAAACACTTTTGAAAATAATCCAAGCCTGTGTTAGATAACAAAGTTAACAGAGTTGTCTGCAGTTCCATGCAGACAGCACCATGGTGTTGGGAGAGAAGTGAAGTGGAAGGGAAGACCACTTTGTGCCCCTGGGCTTTCCTACACTGGTTTTACCTGAATATCAGAAGACCTGTGAGGGTTGATTCCTTTTTCTGCCTTCAGCGAGTGCTGGCAGCAGGACCTTGACAGGTTCATTGCCAGTAGGTGGAAGTGTGCATGTGAACTGGAAATTGCATCCTCCTTCCAGTGAGGAAGGTGTCTATTAGCATGGAATTCAACCTTGTTTATTTCCAGCACAAGGGACAGGGTTTAATGTGAAAAAATAACTTTGTTCTTGTGGTTTTCTTCTTGAAGAGAAGTTCATAGACATACTACACACTCAGACATCTGGTAGTGATTATTAAAAAACAAGCAAATGTAAATGAGTTCCTTATTTTTTTTTTTTTTTCTGCTGTGGTTTTGCATTTTAACTTTCTAGCATGTGGTGATGCTCTTCTCTGTGCAGCAGCACAGTATAAAATGGCAGACCTGGCTTAAAGTTATTCCTTGATGATGTTCTTACTTTCTGGTATGGCATGGTGATTTTGGCTCAAGCTGAAAAGTAGAATCTTGGGTCAGCCCTCATTTCTGGATGCAGGAACCAGAAACCCTAGTCTCTGTTTGCCAGTGCTTTTGTAGGTAGCTCAGCTGTGCTTGGTTGACAGCTTGCAGAGAGCTCTGGTGCAGAGAACCAAGTAGCAGCCCGAGGTGAGGAATGCTACAGAAGACTAATGCCTCCAGAACATGGGCCCAGGAGAGAAAGTAAGCTGTGCACAGGTGGGAGTGTGGGGAGGAGTCAGAAGATGTTATGACTTTTATGGTACTGCTGAAGTCACTTGTCAGCTGGTGCTTGGTACTGCTTCACACCAGCGCAGTGACTGCCACCATAGCATGGTCCCAAAAGTCAGGTATCATAAACTGAGGTGCAATCTCTGTAGCATCCATAGCCCAAAGAACAGCAGGGAAAGAGATGTATCCAGGACATAGCCCCCTCCAGAATGAACTTCTTGAATACATTCCTGTTTCTTGTTCCTTCTGAATGATACTGTTTTTTGCATTACTGTGCACCTTTGTAGCTTCTGTGGGTATATGAGTTGGCTCAGCTGAAGGCTGTTGGCTGTGGTATGGAGGATGTCAGCAACAACCAGGACTTTGGGGAGGAGCATTTGTAGGACTCACAGTCTGCAGCATTGTTGTTAGATTCATTTCCATGTAGACTGATGAATTTGAAGGCTTTATGCAATGTGCAGTATGGTACAGTGTAGACACAGCTGGAGTACAACTTGGAGCAGTCAAAGGTTGAAGTACCAGTGCTTATGTTCTTAGACTAGAAATTAAACTACTCCACAGTGGGAATTTTTAAGAACTGTTGCAGGACAAAGGAAGGGTGGCACCACCTGTCTCCAGTATTCAGAAGGATCTCTTCTGCCATCTATTGCCATGTACAGCTCACCACATGTCTGTGTGGAGAGGAAACATTTTTGCCAATCTCAGGTGTTACAGCCCTGGAGAAAGTAAATTTAAGAGTCATTGTCTTTCTGATTGTCCAGATCCCACATTTACTTAGAGAGGAATAAGGCTTTGGTCCTGGATTTATGGACAAGTCTGTAGGATAGTTGCTATAGTCTGAAGTGATGACAAAGGCTGTTAAGAAAAGTGCTTCTTGGGAGCTTCATTCAGTTGCCATATCCTTATTTGATCACACTCCCACTGCTGCTTCTCTCTGGACAGCAGCTAATAAACGCTCCTGTACTTGTCACAACCACTGGCACATGGGATCGGTGGAATAATTTTGAGTATTTGATGGTCATTAATGTATTTAAATCTAAATCAGCCTTTCTCCAGCTGCTAGAGTCTGAGCTGGAAGCATGCCATTGTTGAGATATCTCAAGGTGGATGTGTGGTTTCGTAATTGTATTGTGCAGGAATTGCACCTTGGTAACTCAGAGTTTTGGTTTAGGTACAATGAGAGGTTGTGATCCTGCCTACAGTGCTGCAGTGATTCACTTGTGTGTGATAAGCGTGGACTGTTCTTGCATCAAGTCAAGTTAAAACCAGTTGCAGCAGTAAGGTGAGAGGAGACCCATTCTCCTGGAGAAGGGCTGCAAATTCGACTAATTATGCTTTTGGATTTCTGGATCGTTTCTTGTTCCTCTTTGCTTCCCTGTATCCTGAAGTTCATGAAGGGCACTCAAGTTCACACTGGGAAATCCTACTGCTACCTAAGAGTAGTGTCAAAATTCCCTGACCATTATGGATGTTTCAGGGCAAAAATGCTGGGCATTTAGTACCCAGAGTGATTTTGCCCTATCAAGGTTATCTAGGTCACTGAAACACCTGCACTTACTGGATCCACAGGTGAAACCTGAAGGTAGTGTTAGTTTTCTGCAGCTTCTTCTGTAAACTGTCTAGTATGGGCCTCCATTCAGCAGGCAAGCTTTCCATACCTGTGTCATTGTGACTGCTTATGTAGGTAATGTGGAGTATGTACAAGGCCCATTTTTGGTGGCTGGAGTTGTCCAGTTCCTCCTGACACAGTGGTAGGGATGGTAACAATTCCCAGCAACTTTTAAGGACTCCCACTTCGCCCAGTGCTATCTCTGTGTTGTTTGAGCAGCCATCTGTTTCACTTAGGTGTCTCTGCTAAACTGCATGACATGAGGTGGGTTTGGAGGCTGCAAGTACCTTCTTGTAATCAGTGAACATTGCCAGGGAAAGCAGGCGGTTCAAGAATTAATGATAATTGGAGCAGTTTTTAGCAAAAAAAAAGTTTGTGTGTAGCTGTACTTTGAACTAGTTGTGAAGCATATGGATTAGTTTAATTATTTTTCATGAAATGCCATTCCCAAACACCTTTCTGTTGTCAACAGGAGAGGAGGTTCTCAAAAACCAGCTGTTTCCCATTTTAAGAAGGCACGCACACACACACACATCTCAAAGGAAAAAGTGCATCCATTCATTGTGGCTAAAGTTTCAGAGTAAGAAGTGTTTTTTAAAGAAATGTTAGGCTGAACAATCAAGAACGTAATGGACTTAACATTGTGCTTTCATTGGATCACTTGAATATTTAAATCTGGTTTAAAATCATGTTGTTAATTTAGGCCAAATTTTGATTTACTGGCCCACAGAAAGTAAAAAACATTGAGTGAATAAAGGTCTTAGTAAAAACAGATGCATTCAAATGCAGTCTGAACAGATGCAATTCAAACAGATGCATGAAAATGCATTCAACCATTCTGGAATGTTTAATTTATTGAAAAGTAGCCCAGATTCTTTTAATCATATGGCAGGATTAAGAATTACATACACTCTTGCCTGGTAGCACAGGTCTGGGTTCTGTCTTGGATTACATTACCTTGCAAATTATTTTGAAGGAGCCATATCTGAGAGTGACCCCATACTTTGTACCGGGTAACTGCATTTGATATCAGCATGGATGGGAGCAAGCAGGTCTCTTAAATTCTCGTCTCCTCCTAGGGATACAGATGCTGATTGAGTCTCCATTGCAGACTTGCTGGCAGTAGTGACATGTGTGTTATCAAATGGGCAACAGGTACCACTGATATGGGCAGAAAATATTATCCCAGTAGCTCTGGGGCATGTGGTAGAGGAAATGCAGTTCAAAGGACTCCTTTGCGTGCCTGCTCTCTTGCTCTTGGTGTGGTGCCATGGATTGACCTGACAGCATAGCTTGGGGACACAGTGGTGGCAGAGGTGTGTGAGTACAGGTGGTAACACTGCCTAGTGCCACCAGAGCCAACATGTGCACTTCAGGTGTGCTCCAGGGACAGCCAACAATTGTGATCTTGTGTTCTGAGGGGAATTTTTTTCCCCACCCCATTTTTTAAATTATCTAAATGTTAATCCTCTGGGGATTAACAGTCTGGGGAAAAAGAGAATATGTTTCATATAAGTTTTGTTATCATTGATGCAGACAACTTGATGCAGTTTTGGAGCCCTGTTCATGTGAACTGGTGGTCTTCTAGAAGGTCACTGTTGGGAGGGAATGTCTTGGACTTCCTCTGAGGATTGAAAGGGTAAAATGTAGTTTAGCCATGCTTCTGCTGGCACATGTGATAGTGATAAAGATTTCCTTCTTGTCCTGTGAAGAATGATACCTCCAGCAACAAGTTTTGCATGCTCATCTTGGGCTTGCCAAGAAGTGCCTGTAACATGGTCGACTTTGAGGTGGAAATTACACACTTGATAATCGTCTGAATTTCAGCAAGCACCTGGCTATTAAAGCCTAAATTACTTTTTAATGTTATTTTTAAATGAGAGCAGAACATCACTGCATCCTTTCACGTTCAGGTAAGTTGACCTTACTGAACAAAGCTGCACACACAAGTGAATTTTTCTTCACAGACATGCTGTGTGTCAGACTGAGTGCCACATTGTATGGTGCAGTTACACAATTTACATGTTTGGTTTGTCACCTCCAGTGACCAAAAGTTGGTGCACTTCAGACCTCATTGAGATCAGGGGTACAGAGTCAAGCAAACCTCAGAGATAAGTATTTCACCATGCCAGCAAAATATCATAACAATGAAGTTAATAACCCAGGTACTCAGTAGATGGGAAGCTGTAATGATGTTGGTAGCATAGAGTGGTCAGAACAAAATCCATCAGGTAGAGTGCCCAGCCGTGCCAGAGCCTTCCCTTAATTGTTAAGTGAAAAGCACACTGCAGTGAGAAGGAAAATGGGAATTAGTCACAAAACTGGTCCGCTCAAGCAGCTGCTTCAACTATGGTTCCTATAATGTTTGGAAACCTAACTCCTTGTCCTGCTGTTACCAAGAAAAGGGCTATATCAGGCTACAGAAAAGCAGGAAAAGACAAAAGCAAAAGTGGAGTTCAAGAAGTGAAAGGTAATGAGAACATACAGCAAGGACGTATGGTAGCACATACTAAGCAGGAAGTTTGGTGAAAGCCTGCAGATTGCTGAAGATTAGATTGTTTTGCAAATCTCTTCCCAGTTGAAATGCTTAGGCATGAGAAGAGGTTCTCAAAACTACAATTTTCTATAAATAGATTAGTATACATGCAAATATATTACAAATCTGATTGTGCATATTTGTTTTTGTGTATGTTTTATAGTACTTATGTTTTGTTTTTGCTTGGGAGTTATGGAGCAATAAACTGAAAAGAGCCAGATTTTTGTACTCATGTACAAAATCTCACATATTGATAGCTTAATACTTGATTTGTGGCGAGCACAACATGCACTGTTATCTAGAATATTAATGTTTACTAAATTTAACACAGACTGCTGCTACTACTAGCCTGAACTTTGCTTTGCAAAGAAAAGACTGCCTTTGTGTATTAAGTTTTTTTTCCTAAATGTGAACTTTTTTACAAGCTAAAGGAATGGTGCTAGGATATGCTATTTAAAAAGACATTCTGAAGAACTTTTAGTTAACACACAATGTAGTTTTTTAATTACAAAGAATGGAGTTTGCTTAAAATACTCAACTAAAAATAAATTCTACTCTAAAAAAGCTTCCAAAAGTATATTTTGTGTCAGGAGAGAAATGTTTTATAGCCTAGTCTAACTTTTTGCAGTCAGGATATTTTTGTTGTGGAATTTTAGTCTCTGGCTGAAATTTACTTATTTAGACCTAAACAGTCAGTTCAGTAGAAGCATACCCAAAGGAGGTGAGACTTCCTCAGGCTGAGGCTTTTTTGAACTTTGTGTTAAAAAAAAAAAGGTATGTGTTTAAAGTCTCTCAAAAGAAGTAGAAGGAAAATAACATTCTGTTGAGAAAAGGTGGTTTAGTGTTTATTTTTAAATAGTCTAGATATTTCTGGCTGCGTGATGGGTGTTTGCATGACGTTTAGATGTGGGATTATTTTAAGTTCTTTCCTCATCCTTTTCCATCTTGCAGAGGTTTTTCTGTTTGCGTATTTATAAGCCTTACATAGTGTGTACCCTTTCAGTGAGGATAAAGTGAGCAATTTGAGGAGGGAAGCAGGATTTTTTTTGTTCTTTCTGCTGCTTATGCCAATCTGTCTGTTGTTGCCAAATGCACACTAAATAGGTCATTCCAGCAGAAATCTTTGCATTAAGAAGCGAAGAGCAAAGCCATGTTGGTGGTGTTAGGCATTTAGGCAATCATGGGTTCATTTAGGTTGGTAAAAACCTTTAAGATCATTGGCTCCGACCATTAACCCAGCACTGCCAAGTCCACCCCTGTCCTTAAGTGCCAGATCCATGTGTCTTTTTAAATGCATCCAGGGATGGTGACTCAATCACTTCTCTGGGTGGACTATTCCAATGCTTTGCAACCCTTTTGGTGAAGAAACTTTTCCTAATACCCAATCTAAACATCCCCTTGAGACCTTTACCTCTGGTCCTGTCACTTATGTGGGAGAAGAGACTGGTTCTCACCTGGCTACACCTTCCTTTCAGGCAACTGTGGAGAGCAATGAGGTTCCCCCTGAGCTTCCTTTTCTCCAGGCTAAACACCCCCAGCTCCCTAACTCACTTCTCATAGGGCTTGTGCTCCTGACACTATCTCCATTTTCCATCTCCACCACCTCAATGTCTTTCTTGTGGTGAGGGGCCCAAAACTGAACGCAGGATTTGAGGTGTGGCCCCACCAATGCTGAGTATGGGGAGGGACAGTCACTGCCCTGGTCCTGCTGGCTAGACTGTTTGTCTCTAAATTTTAGATAGCACCATCAGACACACACTGTGTCTTTCTAAGCACTTCTATCACGTCTGTTCTTCCTTGTTCAGAAGTGGTGTGTAAGTACGACTTGCCGTGCTTCATGTAATGGAACTGTGGTGAAGAAGGAGGGTACAATCTTTCTTTGGAAGCAGCTTCACACTTAGATTGGATTAGATGTAATGTGAAACCATACCTGAAATCATTGGTTTTATGCTGCTGGAGGCCTTCATGGGGACATGCAAGTTTATTAAGATGCATATATGCCTTCACAAGGAAACAGTTTTAGTTGTTTGCCAGTGTTTTGAAATATGTGTATTTTTTTTATTTTGCTGGCCCACCTTTTAAACTGGTCATGTTTGCATAAACCTGAAGCAAGGGCTACATAAGAATGTGTCCTTTGCTTCCTAATCTTGATGCCTCATCCTTGTATGCTGTAGCTACAGAATAGTTTATTTCTTGCTCGCAGCTTACTCTGTTTGCATTCTCAGGCTCTGAAGTAGGAGTCTTTGGAGCACAAACAGTAGTTGTTGCAGAAACCTAAAAGATGCTGCAGTCATAAAAGAGTGCTTTCATTTACTAGTGCTCATAAATTGAATCAGTGATATTTACACCCTGTAACTGCTCGTGGTTTTAATAAAGATGGATATTTCATAAGGGGGCATGGTTTTGTTGCACTGGTGAAGTCAAACTGAGCAGATGGAAGTACAGCAATCTTCATCTCTGGTTTGAGAGGAGAAGCGTCTCAGACACATCTCACCATATAGCAGCAAATCTCCACAGCCTACCTGGGGAAGCAGCAAAAGTTCACGGTTGTAAGTGGAGGGAAGACCTAGAATTTTCTCTGTCCTTGCAGAAATCAAGGGCCCCCCATGGGTAGTGAAGAGCCTGTGATGCTGCCAGGCTAGGCTCTGTGCCCCACAGGGAATTTTTTGTCCCAAAAAAGAAAGCTAGCAGACAGCGTACTTTCAAAGATGGACAGAACCAAAAGTACTTTCAGTTCCCTAATTAATTTCACATCTATGCCATACTTGCAAGTTATTGTCTAATCCTGTTTCAGTGCTCTGGGGAGTGATGATAGGGATACTGCAAACCAGCATGGATGATTCTTGCTGCAAAGAGTTAATTTTGAACCATAAAACAGGCTTAACCTTTAATTTGTTGGGTGCTTATCACTGATCACATGAGATTTGAGCAGGTACTGAGATGCAATGATTGGGTGGGTTAATGTTTTTAACAGCCTGGCTGATGAAGCACTTCAGTGGGGGAAAATTGCTGTGCGGAAAGCTGGGATGCTTGCTAACCTTTATAGTCTGTTTTCTGCCGAGAGAGCATATGTTTTGTGCACAACATAAGCCAACACAAAGCATTTTTCTCTGGCTGCATGTATGGTTTTGGTGATAGAAATGTAGTTGCTTGAAATTAAAATCCCATTCATCCTGCACAGGAGTCCTCAGGCTGCTTGAAGACATGGGGCTTTGCAAAGCAATCTAAGTAATTTTTTGGAGATACAGGCAGATCTATGCAAGACTTTCATTCCGGAAAGATAATTGTTCATAGATACGAGGAAATATATGTGTTAAATAGTCTTTTAGTTCCAGTTCACAAATTCTAGGCACCATGATAAAAAAAAATTTGTTAACACCAGGTTATTTCTGCCATGGAGGAGATTAAAAAAAAGCGGTGGGAATGGCTCGTACATTTTGTTGTTTGCAGCAGTGGGGGTTGAACAGTGAGGACAAGACAATTTTATGCGTAGTTTAGGGGAGAAAACTGCTGAATGTTACTTTTGCTCTCTGTTGTCATTAGGGGACATGTGTATTCATACAGACATGGCTGGGATTTTCACTTTTTTTTAATTTTTTTTTTGCTATATTAGCATCGAGATTGCAGAAGTTTTAAATGCAGTAACAAACCTCTTGTTACCCAAATATTTAAGGTTATTACCCGTGAAAAACAGGAAGTTTGCCAATTATGTGTTTCATCCCTACTGAAAGATGATAACTGTGCTTTCCTTAAGTCACAACCCTCAAGGCTGCCATGGAATGACAAGACCTAGGCTTCCCTTCAGTGTTATTTAATATGTTTCACTTTGACATTATGTAAATACTCTGCTATTAGGGAATAAAATGACATAAAATTGCATCCTTTCTCAACAAGGCTTTAAGTTCTTTCTGTAGCTTCTCTCCTTTTTGAAGCTGTAATAAAGATCATAATTAGAATCCCAGTTGCTTAAGTGAGAAATTAGCATGCTCTTATATGCTGAGCTGAGCCAGGTTCCCAGCAAGACCCCCTCCGGGTATCTGTCCTGCCCCAAAATGCTTTCCCTAATACCAATTTACGTTATAGACATATTAAAGAAAATCATATTCATTGCTACCTCACAGTTAATCAGAGCCTTCAGATAGGCTTGAAATAATTTGCAGCCAACTGCCAAAACCAACTGCAGCCATTCATTTCCTGCAGCTGTACCCAGGCATGCTTTAAAACTAATCAGAGTGTCAGTCCATTGCCCAGTACCAGGACTGAACAAATTCATTCCATACATGTCCTTCAATCTTACAAATTTATCCCAAATCCTGCTTAACCCCACTGCTGACCTCCTTGCTTGATGTCTTGCTGGCCTATGGCCAAGCAAACAAAAATCTAAAGGTTTTGACTTGATGTTTTTTTCCCGTGTCGATAAAGGTTTTATTTTTTTAGAACTGGGCACAAATGTATATACCTTATCTATTAATATATATTTTAATATGAAAATAAGATTATAGCAGATTGGAATAATTAAAACCTTAATGGGGCTAAACCAAACCTAATTTGTTATTTAATTAAAAACAGAAAGCAATGAGCGCTAACACTTAGCAGAAAAAAAAATAAAAGACATTTTTATGGTGAAAAATACAAATTTAATTTCCAAATAAGTGAATGGTAAACTGTAATTGTATCATGTGCAAGAAGACACTCAGAACATATGAAACAGTAGTCACAGATTTTGCAGTCAAGATGTTCCCTTTCTGGTTTTCCAAATTGTAGCAGAAGATACCAAAGGGTAAAATAAATAAAAAGACTGTCTTCATTATTGACCCAGCGAGGGAATTGGTATTGGTGGGAGATGGATTCAGATCTCACTCTCTCCTAAATGGTGAATTTCTGTGTTTTCCCATTCACCAAGTTCTGCCTAACGTGTTTCTGATGTGCTCTTGTTTCCACAGGCCAAGACTGCAAGCACAAAGGAAGTTTGCTCAGTCCCAGCCAAACAGTCCCAGCACAACTCCAATAAAGATAGTGGAGCCGTTGTTACCCCCTCCTGCCACTCAGATTTCTGACCTCTCCAAAAGGAAGCCCAAGACAGAAGATTTTCTCACTTTCCTTTGTCTTCGAGGTAGGTGTCTGGCAGCATTGCTGGGGCACAATGTTACTCACAGAAGGAGCTGTAGCACTGCACACCGAACAGCAGCCACACAAATGTACTGCAGCTGTACTTGAAGGTATTGTGTGCATTTCAGCTCTCAGCAATTTGGCTGTATCTGCAGCAAGAGCATTCGAGTTCATGGTAAAATGAGACTGGTAATGTGCAAAAAGACATTTCTTTCATGCTTGGCTCTCTGTTACCCTGAATGGGTATTTCTCTAGCTCTCTTAAGTCCTCCCATCCTCCTTTGTTTTGTCTGACTATTAACTGAAGAAGTGCTTAACTTGCCTCAGTACTTGTTCCTGCAAGAGGAGAAAATCTGCTTGGAAATTCCCCTTCTCTACCTACTCCCTGTCATGTGTTGTTCAATCTGAGTGAGGCTTTTCATCTGACAGTGAGTGGAGGGTTTTCCATTGTTCCTGTCTGCCTCAGGAGCTGGATTGTTCCTGTGGTGATAATTAAAACAGGTGAGCTCTTCCTCTCAGCAATCCAAGTACAAAGGTGGCATCTGAAATTGTGGAGTGAAGTACTTGAATTACCTCACAGTAACAGGTGCTTGAGCCTGGCTGGAGCTGTGTGGTGTGTCAGGGATCCCTGGGCTGTGTGTCTGCAAGCCTGTGCATCAGACTTGGGGGCCGAGCATGAGGTACAGCTCACTGTTTAGATTAAGCTAGAGAAGGAGCTGTTACTCGAGTGGTCATTTTTCTTAAGACTTTCCATGCTCCTATGTCCCAAGTCATGTATTGAAAATAGCATCTTTCAGCTTAATCCCCCAATTCTCACATTATCTCTTGCTGTATGTTTCTCTATAGAGAATTTCTCTATTTCTTGTCTCACTTAGCAGTAAGTGTATCCTCTGTGCTGGAATGATGTCTCTTGCTGTTGTTTTGTCCCATTATCTGCTGAAAGGGTGTGCATTTGTTACAGATAGGGCTTGTCTGCAGAAGCCTTACCAAGTGGGTTGAATCTTTCAGAGCTTGCCTTTGAGTTCCCGTTTCTTAGGTCTCTGTTGCATCTGTGGACAGCAGTTATCAACACCACCCATAGCTTCCTGCTGAGGCTTTCTCACCTTAATGCAGTTTGGTTTGACTTTTTTATTCTTTTCTTCTGTAAGATCTTAGGCTAGTGGTACCCTCAGACTGGTTGGTAATTTATCCATCTTATTTCACATCCAATATGTAGCCTCCATCCTGTTGGGACCTCTGGTAAAGTGGGTGGGTGGAGGGGATAAAGGAGGGTGATTTGCTAGCTTTTGTGTTTGTTTTAAGGATGGAGAGGAGCAGAATCTAATGGAGTTTGAAGTGGCATCATGGTCCTCTGAAATTGAATCTGTGGAAATGTATTTCTAATTTAGTGTGCTGTGAGGTTGATCAGTCTGTTGGCAGCGTGTCACTGCTGTGATCTGGGCCAACTGCCACAGTTGTTGGTGGGAAGAGTCAGATGGGGGTTGTGTGTGTGTGTGAGCACACATGGCTGCATTCACACACTTGTTTCCACTCTTGCTAACTAAGCATGTGTTATTTATAGCTTTGAAGGCACTTGCACTTACAGAAAGGCAACCTGTGTGGGGGTGTCACTTATCTCCAGCTTCATTTCTCTCAGTGTTCTGGTTTAACAATGCAAATGGGAAGCATGGGTGCTTTAGTCCTATTCCAGTGTTTCATGTGGTTTTTTTTGTTTGTTTTTTTTTCTTTTTCTTTTTTTCTTTTTTTTAAAATCAAGAGCTGTTTAGCTTTTGCACCTGTAATTTTCTCCTTTGTTATTCATCTGTGGCATAATTGATGTTTTGTACTGTCAATTAAGAACTTGCAATTCATACCTAATTTCTTCAGTATGCAGGAGTACTCGAACATTTCTGACAACACATGCGTTCAAGACGGCAAGATCACAATTACAATTATGCTAAAAAACCACGAGGGAAGTCTGCTCTGAGTGCCACACATGGCATGTTCTTGGTCTGCTTAAACAGTCTGAAGAAAAGCAGAAAGGGAAAGCTGTCATCTATGTGTTTCAGCAGTCCTGCAAGCTTATTGCTCCATTACCCCTGTATAAAACATGAAAAGAGCCAGTTAAACAAGAGACAGGAAAATCTTCTTGGACTGCTGCTACCTGGATGCTTCTCTGTGGAGGGGCAGGAGAGTGCTGTGGCTTGGAAGGAGGAGTGGGTTGTTCAGACTTGTATTAGCATGGTTCTGGCTTCTGTGCCTAAACTGCTGTGTCCTTCAGGAGGTCCTGGCTGCCTGAGGCTGTGTCCATTTGGCCTCTGGGAATGTTTAGCTCCACGTGGTTGTCTGTTTTGATGTGTCCATTTTAAAACAAGGAGATGGAAGCTGGTTGTTAATATGCAGGTAGGGAGTTCATGTAGCAGCATGCTGGTGCATCCAGTTCCAGAAAGGTTCCACAAGGGACTTCCCAGGGCATTGGTAGGCTGAGTTTGGTGCTAGTTTTCTGGTGGTGCCTAGTGAGCTTGGAGAGGGAAGAGCCAGCAGCTTTCTAAGACCCTGCACAATGAAGACTTGGGGTTTTTTGGAAGGGATTATTTTGATTTGGAACCTCCATGCTATTATTTATTTCAGACTTGTTTGCATGGTGGGGACAGGTGGTTGTTCTGACTTCTGTCCAGGTGTATGTGTCCAGCCTTGGTTCTTTGTGTTTTCACCGCGAAATGCAACATGCATGGGAATAAGAGCACATTCACAGGGTTGAAGTTTAGCACTTCAAAAATCTTAAGTGTAGTAGTGATAAGATCCAGGACGGTAAATCCCCATGTTTGTTTAATTTAGCACTATCTTGGGTACTAGTCATTCAAAATGATCTGGTGATATAATCCCTGGATTCACAGTTAAAGACTTTTTTTGTGCAAAGGAGTCTTTTTCAGGATTGGTGGGGATGTAGCTCAGTGGTCTTCTCTGCCCTTGTCCCACCACACCCAGCAGTGGCGTCAGAAGCACAGTTTAAATTTGTCACACCATCAAATCATGAATCACTAAGGGTGGATCAAGATCACCAAGTCCAACATTCCACCGTGAATTGACATGTCAGTGTGTACTTTCATTTACTGTTTTCAAGCAGAGAAATTTAAGCACCCTGTCACCACTACAGATTCCTCTTCATTGTTCTTGCAGGGTTTGAGTGGGAGCAGCTGAATTTTGTCAGTGAAGGAGAAATACTATCATGCTACAGTGTGGAAGAAAGGCCCTTGACATGCATAGGATTCCATACTTAGAAGTCCCATTTACCTGTCCTGCTGTGTGAAAGAGAATCTAATGATTCAAATAATTTTAACTTCTCTCCCCCCCCCCCCCCAACTCCATTAGCACCCTGTAATTTCAAAGGGAAATAATTTAACCAAGGTGACCTGCTTGGTTTCATTATCCAGAACACTAAGGCTTTAGACATCTTTTAATTAGTTTGTTTTTCAAACTCTTGATTTGATAATACACTGTACTAATTACTTCTTAAAAGGTAAGTGGAGCACAATGGAAAAGCTGTAACAGTTCATGAATATCTGAGCAACCTGGAATACATTTCTAGACTGACCAAACTTGGCAAATCTGCTCTGCTTTCTGTTATTTTCAAATCCTTCTTTTTAAAAGATTGGTGGGTTTTTAAAAGTTTTATTAAATTGTGACCTAGAATTTTCAACACAAGGAAGGGAATAATGCAGATATCTCTGAAGTGTTTGTCTGCAGTGTTCTTATCTTTAAATAGCTGCTTTGAAGGAGTCTGTATGCCCTTTGCCAGAGGCATAATTAGTATCTTTCAGCAGCATGTAGATACTAGTGTGTCATCTCAGTGTGGCTGTACAACAGCTCTCACTTGTACTGTGTTTTCTGCCTCTGATCATATTTTTCTTAATAGCTTCTGTTACAGTGCATTTAAGTTACCTCTTCTTCTCTCTGTAATTATTTACAGGTTAAAATATTGTGAGTCAAATATCAGGCTAAAGGAGGAAAGAGAAACAACTCCCTGTGAGCAATAGATCTTTGGCAAAAGGTGGTAACAGGAAGACTATGATTAGGAGAGTACATTTTAAGAAGTTTTCCCATGATCAATTTTCTAATTAAACTGAGCCTCTGGGAGTTACATGCTAGAGAATTTCAGAGATTCCTAAATAAAAATGGTTTAATTGAGATCTCACAAAGTGAGTTTTCCGGCTTTTCTGTTCTGCAAAATGTGTGATTGTTATTTTTCTTTGAGTGCTGTGCTGGCTTAATAATCTGATGATTTATTGCAATAGGGCAAAATCAAAATAGAAAGTTTCACTATAGCATGTTTATCTGAACCTCTAGCTTTTAGTGCAGTGTGCTCTTAAACAGGCTTTTTATTCTTTTAAACACCTGTATTTGGGTGGTTAAAAGGATCAGGGGCCTTTGATCAGATTCTTCTTTTCTGAGTCCTGGTAGGAGAGGTTGACTGTCAGTTCATAGCTGAAGAGATTTCCGATTGCAATGGGAGATCCCCCCAGAGCCAAAACTTGGGGTGTCTTTAATTTTGGGTATGTTAGAAAACACCTTTTAGTTTGCCTATCTTTCAGCAAGGCAAAAGGTGTGTTTGCCTGTTAGTTCGGTGTCAGTAGGTTCTGTAGTCAATATGTGCTGTACTTGGAGAGCTGCTGACTTGCATCAGTCACATTCTAGAAGCACTGGCCATTGGCACCGTGGACACTTGCTCACCACATCAGAGTAAGCAGATTGAATAGCACAGCAACTTGATTAGGCTGGAAGCAAAGCAATGAAATGCTGACACTGTCCAAAAGTATGAGCTGCTTTGCAGTCTGGGTTAGTTTTTAAAATTCCAAAATAATATTAAAACATGCAGACATACAATAATTAGTTTGAAATACTGGAAGAAAAAAAATTCTTGATTTTTGTTATATAATTTAGTATTTGAAACTTTTCGGATGGATTGAAAATGTAAGAATAAACTTTAAGGTGCTGAATTTTAATTGCACAAACCATTAAATAAAAACAAGTTTGCATTTAGTAATTGTAACCTCAAAATTTCTAAGCACTCTTTTAAAATTAGGAGTAACTTTGAAGTGTAGAATGTAAATGAAACCATTTAGGCCACCTATGGAATATGAGCTACTAATCAAGTCTTGTGGTGGTTTAGGGCAATTGTAATTTTATCAATGCTGTCAGGGAGAAGTGGTTACACAGGCTCAGAGTGAGCAACACTTGTGTAAAGTACAGAGAGAGAAGAGAGCCTGGTGACCGCCACCATGCCATTATTCCTTCCCAGGGGAACAGAGTGCTGCTCAAGTGCCAAAACTCCAGACTTCCATTGGAAGATGCAATTTCATGCCAGTGTATGCCTACTGGGAGGTTTAAGAGATTAGAAGAGGTGCTGAAGAAAGATAGAGTATCCTGTGTGTAGTACTACAGTTAAATGAAAGTTTTTTCTTGCTCTTCCAGTTTTGGGGCCCTTTCTGATGTTAACGAGTCCAGTATCCTCCCTTGCAAAAAAGCCACCGGATGCAGTTATCTGATTGAAATGGGAGCCTTATCTTGAGGTTTAGCTCTTGTTTGCCACAGTCTCATTCTGAGTCCCTCAGTGAGCTGCTTATTTTTTTGTAAAATGAGGATAAATATTTAACTCTGGATATAGGCTTTGACATAGCTGGATGTTGATTATGGATGAACTCCTGGCATAAAATCTGATTGCTGCAATAGCAGCAGCAATTCAAAGCCTCACAGCCCAGGTGGGCAATGTAAAGTGTTCTGGCAAAGGCAATTCCCACCCTTCATCCCACCTCAGAGGTTTTCCCCTGAGCCTGCTTCTCTAACCCTGTATATATGGTGAATATGCCAGAGCTTCAGTTATCCAAGTGACTGATTTTGTGCTAGGGGTGGGACCCAGGATCTCTTGGGTATGGAACATAGCCTGGGAGCTTTTTGGGAATGTCATTACAGTGCTTTGAAACTTCCATACTTGTTTGTTCTTGGTAGGAGGGAACATAAAGTTGGGGGTTGAAATGCACGTGGAAAGGGTTGGTTTTGAGTAAACCACTGTAAAATCCAGTCAGACTGGTGGAGTTAAATTACTCTGAGACTGTCAGATACAAATTGTAGATCTGAGAAGCACTCTTCTAAAATTTTGAGTACTCTGTTACTCTGGAGTGTTTTGCTAAGCTTGGAAAGTAGACATTTTTTTTTCCTGCAGATTCATGCATTTCCCCACCCTTGCTCCATTTCCCTAGAAAAGGAAAAAAGAATTCTTCAGATTTTGGGTTTATCTCTACTACTTCAAAGAACAGACTGAGAAGAAAATGGGGTTTATGTTGCTATACTAGTCGATAAATTAGCTGTAACACCAGGCACCATGTGATTTGTACAGTGGCAGCAGGGGGAAGAGTTGAAGCTCAGTTTTATTTCTCTATTTGGGATAGCCTTTTCCTTCCTTTTGCTGGGAGGAGCTCCCACTGGGACTGTTCCTGCAGGTGGAGTCAGACAAGTGAAGTACAAATCCACTTTCATACAGAGTTTATGCAATTTGTGCTCCTTTAGCTGGGCTTGGTTAAAAAACCATAAGGTGCAGGCATAAATTACATATATTTGCACTTCAGGGATTTGACACTGTCCTGCCAAAACATAATAAGTGGGACATATAATAAATGAGAAGCAGGCCCCAAATGTTAAGCAGTGAGATGCCAGCACATCAGGAGCATTTGAGAGGCAAGGTTTTTCCACCTGCATGCAGCCACAAAATGGGGCTGTGTGTCAGAGGAGAAGCCAAACCTCTGAACGTGGCTCACTGTAGGGCTTGGCAAGCCATGTGCTCTTTTGGGGCAGGCTGAAGTCCCACATACCTTGACCTGCCCTGTGCTTAAATCATTCTAATGTCTCAAATTGTTTTAAGATTTTTCCAAAGCACATCTGGGTTGTGTTTAATTGTTAGAAGGGAAAAACACAGAGGAGCTAGAGGGGGGGAGTTGGTGTAAATAATTCATGGAGAAGAATCCTCCAATTTTGCAGAAACCACAGCCGAAATTACAGAGAAGGCTTTTGGACTGGGATTATTTTTGTTGTGGTTGTAACATACCAGGGTTTGAATCCTGTCCAGATGAAAACATTTGGTTTGTACTTTAGTAAATACTGCAGAAGCACTGCCAGCTAATTCTGAAGAGTAATGAAATAGTATTTTTGGCAAAGCACATGCACTTTCCATACTTCTGATTTTACTCTTCAGATCCAAATTCAGAGGGTTTTTTAAACAAGTTTAGGTAGTCTAAGACAAAAGCTAATACAATTTAATGAGAAACAAAACGTAATTTAGGAGAGAAAACTACACATTTGTCAAAAAAAACCACATGCAATAGCCTCATTAGTCAAATAAAATGTCTGAAAAATAATATAGTTATTCTGTTAATCAGTCACTTGCTGCTGAGGTCAACTGTATGTACAGGCTGCAAAAGCATCAATTCTACCTACTGTTAGTAGTAGCAAGACTGAATTTTGCACATGCAAAATCTTTCCTAGAAAATTGCTAAAAGTAGCACCATGACTTAAGCCCCCCCATATTTTACTTTGTACTTATTGTTGTGTAAGCATCAAATTATTGTAACAGAGGGCATGAAATACATTTGTCATTCTTTTATATGCATTAGGCCACACTTAGTGTGTAGTTGTGGTAATCATTTTTCCTATATAGTTAGGGTTTCTTTTGTTGCTCTCACAATAGGAGAGAAGACAAAGTACTCGAGAGAATTTCAGTAATGGAACTGAAGATACTGATGGAAGCAGTTGCCAAACATACTTCAAATCTAATTTTTAAAAACAGCTGACTGTCCTCCCTTTTTGTAATAATTCATAGCTCTTTGTAACCTTGATGAGTGATTTTTAAAAAGCCAGCTCATCATTAATGATTTTCTCAGAATTTGCCACACACAGTATCTGATCCTAGGAACTCTTGTAGTGGTGAGGAGAGGGTGCCTGGGGTTGTGTCGGCTGTCCAAACTTTCTGTGTGGCTTGCAATCTCTTAGGCAGACATGGACATTTTTTAGGCTTTCAAAATCTCACTATGAGGTCCAGCTTTGGTGATTTGGCCTTTCCCTAGTGTTTTGGAGGAAGGGGAGAGGACTGGGAAGTTCCCTCCAGGTTGCTTTGCCACT
The DNA here is from genome assembly GCF_963662255.1 of Cinclus cinclus. Classification (NCBI taxonomy): domain Eukaryota; kingdom Metazoa; phylum Chordata; class Aves; order Passeriformes; family Cinclidae; genus Cinclus; species Cinclus cinclus. The sequence continues at coordinate 63,525,571 of NC_085046.1, forward strand.
CTCAACTGTGAGACTTGTTCAGCAGGAAAAGGTGAGTGCCACGTGTCTGGATCAGGGCAGCAGGTTGATTGCACTATGAGATGTATTGAGCCAGCCTTAACAGCAATGTCCTTTCCACATTACTGTATTTGTTTGTATTTCTTGTCAGTAATCCCTTCCGTATCTCCTTTCTCCCATTGTTCCCACAGCTTTTGTCCTATGCTAGTGCACCTCTCACCACTCACCTTTCTGCAGCCCCACAACATCTGGGTTCTTCCCTTCTGTTCTGCTGCACTTTACAGCCTTTCTTGCAGCTTCCTCCTTCTGCCTTGCCTTCTCCTTCCTTCCCAATATGTTGCAGTTGCCCCATCCAGATCTTTGGTGTCATCATATGCTTTTATGCAAATACTGCTGCAAAACAAATCAGCTGTCTTGAGGGAGTGGGCAGGGAAGAAAAGCATTTAAGAATTGTGTGCCTAGACATGATCAGGACACAATGTGAAATGTGCAGCTGCTACACGAGATTGGAAACATACTGCATTTAATGTTTTCTTTAATTACATAAAGTGATATATTATGCTATGCATTCAATAAGAAAAAGCGTGCAAAGAAGTTTTCCAAATCTTTTCTTGAGAGCTTGTAACATTACATTACAGTTACAGTGTTTATTGATGGACTTTAATTTCCGTAGTCTGGGGTTTTAATCTGAATCAGTTCCCTGATCTGATTCACCACATGGCTTCACAAAAAAAATCACATGGCCACAGTTGAGGAGGTGGCACAGGTATAATAAGAGGCCAGATGGAGGTAGATGTTCTGTAGGCCATTTTTGATGCCAAGAAAAATGTCCACACAGCCACCAACAGTTTAGATGGTTCCTTGCATGAAATGTCTTCTAAATGAGTGATGAGAAGTCAAATTTAATTTCTAGGCTGCCATGAGATTTGCTGAGTAAGCAGGCTTTTCAGGTACCTGCTGGTGGGGTGGGTGGCAGGGTGGGTTTCTCAGGGTGGAGGGCTGCTTGTGTGCTTTCCCCAGGCTCTGGAGGGCTGCTCCCTGCTCTCCCACTTCATCTGCTCCAGTGCCCATGGTAGCAGCTGCCTGCATGATGTGGGGGCTCACAGCACAGCAGGAGATTTGTAAAATTCAATACTGCCACAGACTCTCGTAACTCTCTCACTCAGATTTTTCTGCTGCTTTCTTGGGGATGGAAAGTGAGGAAGTGGGGAATTGTATACCTAGAGTGCTGAGACCTGGCAGGCACCACCTCCCAGGCACAGATGTTGCCCTTTATGTGCAGCATTGCTGCCCTTCTTTTTTACTGTTGGTTATTAATTCCAATGTCACTCTTTATATTACCCTTGGTAGGCTTTGCGAATCACATTGTGGTGCTGTGGAGGGCAAGAGGAAGAAGAGGGATGCTTGCTCATCTTTATTTACTCTTGCTGCATGGTTGGCAAAAATGTGCAAGAAGAAACCAACGTAGCTGCCCCATGGGTTTCTGTTGCTGAGTGTGTCCAAGAAGAGACAAACATGCAGAATAGTGATCCATGAATTTTACATATCAAGGAAGCCCCTACAACACTATGCTTTGTGAATGTGTGTGTATGGATGTGTCTGGTGAACCTACAGTTTTCCTGATTCTCATGCCATTTTGGAGGGCTTTTATCATCTTGCTGTCATACATAATTTTCATGGTAAATATCTGTTACACATAGAATAACCTGAGAGCAACAGCTGTCAACAAAGTCTGTAAGGAAAACCACCATGGTCTTAACTTCCAGTGAAGACCAGCCAGATTTCTAGGAAGGCCAATATATTTGACCAACTGATACAGCTGGAAAAAACAATCAGCTCTTGAGCATACTTTCTACTTCACATTTCCAGTGATCTTGAACATTTATAGCTACAGTAACACTTCTTGGTATTGCTTATATAAATCAGTAGCATTGAGTAACAGATGGAGTCCCCTGTAGAGATAGGCTGTGGCATCACATACACATCCCTATCTGATCTCAGACAGAATGAGGGATATTTAGGACAGGAGTCATTATCACACAATATTAAAAAGGGTGAGTGATGACATAGCTTCCACTCTTCACAATGCAGGTTCATTCATATGAGTTTCATTATTCCATCAGTCATAAGAAGTCTGAGTATTATTTCCATAAGAGGAGTCTTGGGGTGGGGGAGGGATTGCTTAGCTCTTTGCTTGGTGTAAACCAGCAGTGCACATGAACTACTTACGTGTTAGGTGTTATTTCATAACCATAATTGCCATTCTTTCAGCTTGAATGAAATCACTGTGTACTTACAGGCATGTCGTCCCTTCCGTTTGCTCATAAAAGGGAATTTGCAGTGTCTTGATCTTGGCCAGCCTGTTTCAATATTTTAAACCAGTGTTTTCTCAGCCTTTTGGATATGTTTAGCTACATAGGCTTAAATGAAAGTGGTTTTTACCAGTTCAACACATATTTGTGAACAAATTATTTGAGGCTCTTCCAGAACTGAAGCTTTGCTGTAAAAGATGAGGATAAATTAGTTCTAATACAAAAATTCGGCAAGAAAACTCAGAGCTTTTAAATTTCTTTCAGAGTCTTCCATCCATAACAATGCTTAAATAGAACAATAATGTGCAAGTCCAGATTATTTTTTTTTCTTTCTGTTTGGCAAGTCAAGTTTAATAAATATGTAGGAAAAGGTGGTGGGAAGTAGGGGAGGAGACCCAGACTGAACACTAGCTTTTCTCCAAGGTCTCATACTGCAGAGCACTTAGATCAATAAAGTGAGGGTTAGCAGGACTCTCCTGTGTTATTGGATCTTGCTAGTCTAATTTCTCTGGAAATGTACTTCCCAAACAGTCCCAGCTGTCTCAGGAATGTAGTTTAACCATTGTTGTTCGTAGTTCTCGATTGGAAAGAATTAAAAACTGTCATTCTGACAGGAGATTTATGCACTGAGATTATAATGATTGAATACCAGGAGTTAGGTGAAGTTTGTGCTTGTTCTTGAGCTTGGGTAAGATTCTCCCTACTTTCTAAACAGACCGACATAGTACTGTGTTTTATTCTCTGCTTTAAGAAGAAGAGAAAAACAAAAAGGATTGCTGTTGTAATAACAACATTTGCATTACAGATGATACATTTTTGTTGGTTGCTATTTAAAGCAGCTGCCAAAAAACCTCAGAGATGTGGAATTCTAAAAAAGATAAAGCTGAGAGAACAGGCACTACTTCTAGACTGCTGTTTTAGTGTCTCAGAAGGATAATTTTTCTGACTATTTCACTAAGTATAACAGGGGGATTTCAGTCTGTGTTTAAATCTCATTTTGAGGGTTCCAGACAATAAGGTTCTTTTACTCTATCATTTGTCAATGCACAATGGTGTCTGATGGTGTCAGACTTCAGATTCTGATAAGAACTGATGCACTTGTATTCAGTTTCTAAATCCATAGTACTCATTTGGGTATCTAGATGAAAGAAGAAAAAGTTCTTTTTCAGGTAGCACTGTCCTAGCAGTAACTACTTCAGAATCTTCTAGTTATTGTTGAGACTTAAAGCTCCCCTAAAAGCAGAAGAATTAATGTGCCTCACAGCACGTCTTACCTACTTTGTTTGATTGCTTAGACTGTGCCAGAAAGTTCTGGGCTTGCATAAAAAAAGCAAAGGTTTTTTGTTTAAGTTGCTACAGCTTCCCTGCTGTGAAATATGTCAGCAGTCTTAATTTGATCATCAGTCTCTATAAACATGAAAACTGTAGCATGCAAAAGCCTTTCCCCCTAGCATAACAGTATGTGTCCATACGTTTCTGTCTACATTGGATGGAATAAAACACAATTTCAGGGGGGAAGAATCATTGCCTCAATGCTGCTGTAGTGTTTCTCCTGGCTGCCCCAGGGCTACCACTGACACATAGCACAGGATGCTGGTGAGGAGTTTCTCTCTGCTTCTCCCCAAGGCAGCCACAGTTCCAAAGGGGCTGTTACAGAGGCCAAAAGCAAACATTTTTACGGGTGGGGGCTAAGCTTTCGGTGGGATGGAGGAGAGAATTGGAAGGGTCAGTTTTCAGTAAGAAAACTCACGAATTGAGATAAAGACAGTTTAACAGGCAAAGCAAAGCTGCAAGCAAAGCAGAACAAGGAATTCATTTGCTACTCACTGTTGGCAGGCAGGTGTTCAGATGTCCCCAGGATGAAGGGCTCCATCACATAAAATGGTTACATGAGAAAACAAATGGTGTAACACTGAATATCCCTGCCTTCCTTCTTCTTCCCCCAGCTCTTATTTCTGAGAACAGTCCTATGGTCTGGAATATCCCTTTGGCCAGTTGTCCTGTCTGTGTCCCCTCTAGCTCCTTGTGCCCAGAGCCTAGCACCCTGGCATGCTTGCTGGTAGAACAGCATGTAAAACAGGCAAAAAAAGCCTTGACACCATGCAAGCACTGCTCAGCAATGGCTAAAACATCCAAGTGTCATGAACCCTGCTTCCAGCGCAAATCCTAAACATAGAATTATTCCAGCTACTATGAAGAAAATTAACTCCATCCAAATCAAAACCAGTATTAGGAATGGATGATTCATTGCAGAAAGTCTATCCCAGTATTTGTGCCATGTTAAGGTAATTAATTCATTAAAAAGTAAGTTTTGTAGTTAAAAGTATTTTGTACGAGCCTGGTGGAAGCAGAAAATAAACTATCAAAAATAAGCTTTAGTTAGTTATTGGCAATGGCAACACGAACAGCTCAAAACCAAACACACAATTGCAGTTCAGATGAGCTTGAAGCTAGAAGTGCTTCCTAAGGAAGCACCAGCCAAATAGCCACTACCTTGTGTTGGTCTCTAGCCCAGTTCTCTTTGTCCTTTTGTTTTATTTGGCTGCAGGACAGTAATTGAAGTTGCTGTTATCCAAGTGTGTTGATGATACTTTTTTCCCTTTCTTTAAAAGAAATTTTTATTTGGGAATAACTAGAAGGCTCCTAGGGCACCTGTGCCTCCAGGGGACAGACAGTAGACTGATTTTGAAGTAGAAAGTGATATTAAGCACAAGGGAAAGTGCCCATTAGTTGTCAGCAGTATTTGTACATTTAAAAATTATGGGAATGTCATGGGAAGTATTCAAGAGATGAGAAGCAACATCCTTAAGAGGAGCACACCGGGAATCAGAAGGCCTTTCCTCCTTTTTTTTCCTTTGCCAGGAATCCTCTAGGCAAATCAGCTTCTCAGTGTCTTGGCTTTTCTGTTTATTTCTTACTGCAGAATACCACAAAACTTGGCATACAATATTGTAGAGGTCTACACAGCATTATGAACTTTAAATGCTTTTAAAAAACAGAAATATATCACTGCAGTGCAGACTAGTTTTTTGCTCTTTTTTCTTATGTTTGGAAAATCTGTAAGCTTCTAGTTGTATGTTAAGATTTCAGCAAGGCACTTGAGCACGCATTTGAAATTAAGCATGTGCATTAGTCCTTTTCTGAATACACAGGGCTATTAATTAGGGCTTGTAGCAAGACTGATTGTCTGAAGTATGAATAGAATGTGCTTGGGGGGGGGGGGTGAGGGAAGTGTTGATTTTCAAGCAAATGCATATCCTGTTGGTAAAAACTAATAAATAAAAACCCTCTAGTTAGTCATGCACTGGTCTGACCTCCCAGCTCAGTCCCACTCTCCCCTTGCTGTGCATGATGCTGAAGTAGGTTATGATCGATGTGGTTAGTGCAGTAAGTGAATGTAATGATGCTAATGAGCCATTTCTTTATAATGATCAGGTTCTCCAGCCCTGCCCAGCAACATGGTATATTTTGGAAGCTCTCAGGATGATGAGGATGAGGAAGAGGAGGAGGAGGAGACAGAGGACACAAAAACAGCCACAAACAATGCTTCATCGTCATGCCAGTCAACCCCTAGGAAAGGAAAAACGCATAAACACGTACCAAATGGGCAAGGTAGGTCCTCAGTAGTGCTGTTCTCCTGCACCCCATAGTAAAGAAATTTATGAGGTGAATGTGCTCAATCTTTGTCCGTTCTTCTGGGTCTGATTGAAAAAGTGGTGGAGTAAGATGCAATTTTAACCTTGTGCTTTAAGGTGTTTCTTCTGACAATCTGAACTCTGTGGCAGAACTATATACACACATATATACATATATACTTACATGGAGGTCAATCTTTTCTCCATGTTACAAGCAATAGGACCAGAGGAAATGGCCTCAAGTTACCCCAGGAAAGTTTTAGATTGGGCATTAGGAAGAATTTCTTCATTGAAAGGTTACTGTCAAGGCTGCCCAGGGAAGTGGTTTAGTCACTATCCCTGAAGGTATTTAAAAGCCATGTAGATGTGGCACTTAGGGGCATGTTTTAGTGGTGGACTTGGCTATATTACCTTTATGGTTAAATTCAATGATCTTAAAGGTCTTTTCCAACCTAAAAAATCCTGTGATTCTATGAGGTGTATTTATATATGTACACACACACACACAAAGGTATAGACACAGTCATGCTCTCTGGCATTTTTGAGACTGATGTTTAATTTAGAATGACTTTATTTTATTGGAGTTAAACGTAAGCATTCGTAAGTGTTATCAAACCGCATGCCAGGGGCAACACTTAATTTCTCTTACGTGCTATTGAGACCACACTTGCAGTAGGTTGATACCACATCATGTTGTTGACTGAAACATGTTATGGAAGGAACTTTTTCAAGTCAATTATTTCTCTGCAAATCAGCAAAAGCTGCATTAATTACACAGCAATTGTGTCACGATGTCCTAGTGCCATATCTTGAAAAATGGATCCATGTATATTGCAACATTACCTACCATATAATGGAGATTTAAAGCCATGCTGAAAATTTCTTGAGTGTGCTTTAATGCTCTCCTGCCAGTGTCCTGTGTGATGTGGTTCTTGCTCCAGTAAGAGCTCTTGTTTCATAACTCTGTGCCATCTCTGCCTGACATAATTTCAGAATGTAGCCTATGCTCTTTGTTCCCTTCCTCACTCTTAGTTTTCCATGAACATCTTTCTTTCTGGTTACTGACTGCCCTTCAGCTCTTCTCCTTTTGGTAGGAGGACTGAGAGGAAGGTCTCTTCACAATGCACTTTTTGAGAGGCACCCTGTGCCTGCTCTGTTTGTTTTTTTATGCTACCTTGCCCCAAAGAAGAGATTAGTAGACCCCAATTACTTCACTGTGCTGATCCTCATCTCTGCCTTTCAAAAGGGTGTTTTCTATAAATGGTGTCTTTGTTATGTATGCCAAATTTTTTTTCATGACTGCATCTGAATCTGTTTTTATTGCATGCCCAAGCTCAAAAACTCACTTTTTGTGAATGACTTGTGGATAATTGCAAGGGGATGTTACGCCTAATAGCATTTTAACTGTCAGCTGTGACCTGGACCTTTAGTGCTTTACCAGCCATATAGCAAAACTTGGCACTTAGGATTGATTTCTAAATAACCCCCCCAAAATAAGAGGCACAAAAACTCTGCATATGGAAAATGAGGCTGCACGTAACAGAACTTCTCCCTTAGAGTTTTAAATGTGATATATCATTGCAAAAGGAGCTGATCCTGTTCCTTGAGAGTGTCCCAGATGGCAGCCACTTTGAAATTAGCTCAAAACCGGAGACCCCTGAAGTCTTAATTGGGGGTAAGTAAAGGCAAACATAATGAGCCATATAATGGCTTCATAATCTTTATCAATATAGATTAGAGAGAGTGTAAATGAAGCTGCTGCTTTACTAGAGCTGGAAAAGACCTCTATAAAATACATAGGAGACAATGTGAGATGTTTTGACAAAGGTGAAACAGGAATTCCCAGAGAAGGCAGCTGCTTCTTCTTCGTCATTGTAATTTCTTTTTTTCTTCTTCTCTTATTTTTTTTAATTAAAATTTCCTTACCCAGGGGTATTCCCATTCTTCAGTGTCTGTTATGTTGGTTGACAGCCAATAGTATTTTTGTTTCATGTGAATAAAGTAGGTTCTGGTTCATGTGTGTCTGTTTTAAATGAGACCACACACAAAGGCAGACCAGGGACGGGTGCAGCAAATGAACTTAATCTAGCGTGAGAGTCTATTTTTAATGAATTAAAGTCTTTTGTTTTTAATATACAATGTCTAGTCAAGCACTTTGGACCTGAAAATGCTAAGCATTTGCTATGACATACAACAACAAAGGTTCAGAGCTTGATTAATATCATTAGACAGTGTCAAATAATTGCTTTCTGCTCAGTGGGGGCCAGAACAATTTTTCTGGGCAAAGTCATTTGTCAATATCCTCTTCTGATGCCAATATGAGGCATTATTAAGGTTGCACACCAAACTATTTGTTATAACTGAGCCTGTTGAGCCACCTTTTGGAGAGCTAACTCAATCGAGAATGCCTGGGTGTGAATGGGAAGCACGTATAGCACGTGGCATAGCTTAATGCACAAGATGAATTGGCTCGACTGACTTGTTGCCTTCCGACCTTACTGCTTACACGGTTACGTTTAAAGCATCAATTTGTTACCTGTACCTTTTCATCCTCCTTTCATAGTGCTGCTGATGTGCTGCACACACATCCAGCTGTAAAAGAGCAAAGTGATATATTTGGCAGGAGAAGTGTTTATCCCCTGCATTCATGGGAGTGTGTAAAAGGGAGTGTATCTTCCGGGGAGATACTGGGTCTAAATTGCATCTCACCACTGCTCAGAGGAAATTCCAAGTTGTAGGTAAGAGGGTAGGCTTAGGTCTTTGTTCCTTTAAACCTAATTCTTTGAATTCCTTGCAACTAAATAAATCCTAGTTTGATTTCATTCTGTGGCACAATGGAAGGTTTTCTCTGCAGGCCCCTGAAGAAAAATGTCTGCAGGTGCCAAGTGTTTTGCTAGTCAGGCTGTGATAGAGAGCTGGAAGGTGGAGCTGGGAGTTGTTGGGTTATCGGTCCCATCTCAGGAGCAAAGGAGGATAGGCATTACTCTACTTGAAAGGGCTTGTGGGCTGGAAAAGTGCCCCAGGAGGAGCAGCATGCACAGATAGGGTTGTGTAGACAACTTTGGCATTGCATGCAGCAGGCTGCAGTTCCTCTAATAATGGTTGGCTAATTTTCTCAGGAAGAATGATTGGGGAATTAGATATATCTCACAGCAGCTCATAGGTGGAGGGGAGTGTGCTTCTGGGCCAGCATACCTGGGAATGTCCTGCCATCTCTGGATGCCAGAGACAGACTATTAAGTTCTAATTTACTTTCAGGAAAACAGGATTAACCGTCATTATTTGTAACCAAACTTCTTTATGAACGGCAAGTTTGGTGTCCTTAGCTGGAGTAACCCAGCTTCCATGTGCCAACAAACCTCCAGGGTCAGAAATGGTTGCTGGTTCCTGCTGTTTTTTGTTAATATGACAAGATAAAAAACTGCTGTGCATGCCTTTTGCCTGAAATAATCAGGGGAGAAAACTGTATAGATGCTTTTGTTTTTTAAATATTTTTTGTTTTGGGGCTCAAATTTCAAAACAGACCTGGCAGTAGTGCATAGTAAGCAAGCATTGCAAGAAACACTATCCTCTGCTTCAGTGCTGTCTCACTCGCTTACCAAAAACAGCAAAGTATGTTTCATTTCTCAATTTTCAGCGGATAATTTAGCGGAGTAATTTCCTTACATGTGTAATAGTACAAAGATGATGCTGGAAAAGATCATAGATAGATTTTTTTCTTATTCCAGGATATAGTCCAATGCAGCATTTACGAATTTTGGGCTTGAATGGCACATCTTTTACATACGTTACTCTTTGAGCGTGCTGTGAGAAAATTCTGATTTCTGCTCGCAGTTTTTAATTAGCTTTGGTTTTTAACTAAATTTTGTGTTTGTGGGTGGGTACATGAGACAGAGCCTTAGGCTCGTACATAATTTTTAGTGAAACTAATCCTGAAGAGGTAAACATTTAGAAGAAAAATATATTTTGAAGAATGAGAATATTTTAGGCAGAGTGCTGCAATAGTTAATGGGTAGGCAATTATTTTGATGATTTACAGCCTTTTGTTGAAAGACCATGGAACCAGTAATTGTTGCAATAAACATTTTTGCACATTTAATTTTTCTGCAAAAATATGTAACACGAAAATTACCCGGTTTGCAGTAATTTGCATATTTAAATATGCAAATCAGACACAACACATTTGGGGATTTGCGGATTTTCAGTAGCGAGATGTATGACCTGTGGAGAAGAATAAGGGAGCTGGAAGTTGCTCAAAAAAAAAAAAAAAGAATTGTTATCCTGGTGTGAGACTTGTGATAACAGGCAGACACTTCTTGTATGGACTTGCTGCTTAGTGAGTGACCCTTTTGATGTTGTTTGTGTCGTAATGGTTAGGTGAGAGTAATGAATTTGTGCTGAGACGAGACACTCGGTATTGAATTTTTGCAAGCGGTGGCGCGGTGTCTCATACCAATAATGCTTCTCCCGGTGGCCCAATATATTCCCGTGCATGCGGGGCTTGAGCTGTGTTATTGGTGGTGTCAAAAACAAATTCAGTGTTACCTCTCTGCCATGGCTCTCCTCTTTGACTTCTGCTAGCATGCAGCTTTGGAAATTTTCATGTGGTGTTGTCCACTGAGAAACTGAGTGGTGTTGCATTAGGGCTTGGGAAGTGTGGAAACAGCAATACCACATTTTCATATGGTGTTGGTGTCCTTTTCTTCTGAAGTGCACCTTTGCTCCTGACTGAGTAGGCAGAGCATGTTGGGGGTTCCAGAAGACAGCTTCTATCCCTGGAAATGATTTATGGAAGTCAGAACATACCCAACATTTAAGGAAAACAATAGGCAATATTAAAATACTGTGTTTTATGGAAGTATAAGGTTGTTTTAGTTCCTCTGGGAAGAGAAAAGAATTATTGCTTGGGTCCTTCAACAGAGTTTGAGAGCCACATAAATGTTTTCACAGCGACTTAGAACTGAATTAGAGCCAGAGCAAGAATGTTTTTGTACAGTAACGGATACTCTTTGCCAGAAAGTTGATTAATACTACATCTCTTCCCAAACATGATATATATAACAACACCAGGTTTGCACTGGAAAAGCTGGCTTGGGTTCTCAATATTGGCAAGGTTCCCTTTTCTCCTTCTAAAAACAAAACTTCTCCCTTTCGCTTTATCTCCCCTCTTTTTTCCGGATGGTTTTATGAATGCGCAGTCACTTGCTTTATGCAGTGCAAGCTCTGCAACATGCAGCACATGTGTATTTGTATGGTTCATGCCTTCATCTCCCAGCCACTGGCACATAGCAAAAAGGTTCAGTACTCTGCAGTCTCTATTAAACGTCCCCAGTTATCTCAAGGATAAAGCATATCAGGTGCAAGAATAACCTCCAGGAGGGCTTGGGAAACAAAGCTATGTCCATGGAGTCAATAGCTGACTGAACCCAGTCCAGTAATTCTGCTGCCTCTGCAGTGAAAGCCTGATTATTGTACATAGTATAAATTAGCTTCTGAATGGCTGGCTGGCTGTATCTTGTGAAGTGTTTGTGTGCAAATTAATTTGTAGGAATACTTCTGAAAATTGCTGAAAACACATTATGTTTATCTCCCACTACAGTGTCAATTCCTGTAGTAAATGCTTACTTAATCTGTAGTAATTGAGCACATCTGTGACTTTACTTGACCAAAATTTTTTTAGACATTATTATAGCTGCATCTAATACAGACACAGTTTGCACAGTTTGCATTGGTTTGTGTAGGGATTCTTTATCATGGTTTCAAATGAGATACCCAAAGTCCCAGTATGGGATCCTGGGTGAATATTGGTGCCTGGGGTCTAATTCCCCTGGTGCAGGGAACACTGATGCATCCATGGGGATCACGCTTGCCATAAGGTTTTGCTCTGCTGCCATAAATTATATCAGTGGTTTAAAAACCCCCAGTGCTTGTGAGTTTTGAATGTAGTGGTTCAGTTTCTTTGTATTTGATCATCACTGCTAACCAAAAGACCCACAAGTGTTTCACTGTGGGAATCTTATTGTTTCAGTTTAATAATAATAATAGCTTAGGAGGGGACAGCATTTTGAGAACAAGCATTCAGATGGATATGAGTATAATGATACACATTTATTCTATCTGGAGTGTCTGAACACTAATAATTTATTTACACTTCTAATTATTTGTTAGTAGTACTTCTTACCTTTAATTAAAAGCTGTTCTGGAAATACAGAGTTGGTTAAGATAGCATGAAATAATCACAAATCAAGTCTACATATAATTTCTGCTTCTTGAATGCAAGTTTCACCACTAGTGTAGGTTGGACTTGGCTTTTTGTCTTTCTACCTTCTAATGAAATTACTGCTTCAAGGGTGAAACTTTTATTGACTACTCTTCAGTGACTAGGAACAGAACATTTGATACTGGCATGTCAGACTTATTTCTAACATGGGAGATGGTCCTGGAGCACAGCTGTCTGGGTTTCCTAAAGCTCAACATAGACCTTTCCTGATTTTCTGAGTGCATCAGAAATATTTAAGAACTGGCCGACATGAAGGAGAATGCAATTTGCTGCATAAGAAGGCACAAAAGAACTAGTAATAATTTCATTGTTTAATCAAATTTGGTCTCAGTAATGTTTAATGCAGAATTTTGGGGGGTTACTGTTTGCTTACCTTTGAAAAGTCAGTGTTGCTGTTTTATTATCAGTTACTTTTCTTGAGATTTGGGGGGAGGAGGAGGGGATGATTTGGTCTTTTTTTGATGATAGATGTTTTTCTTTGAACCATTTTACTACCTGTTGGGGTCAGAGTTTAATCCTGTATAGTAGTAAATAAATTTATTGTCTAAATATCTCACTTCTGCAATTTTAGTGAGATGGGAAGAAAATCGTAGTATCTGGAATTTTTTTTCCCCACTAAATGCTTGCCTTACAATAGTATTTCATAATTAATTATGTTAACATTTTGATAGTTGTTCATATAGTATGTTTGTGAATTTTTCAGAACTTACTATTGTGGAAAGGTTTTATGGCCGGATATAACACTAATCTAGGTGTTGAAAGAAACAAATACTAATTTTTATAGAAACTGATACCATCTACTGTTTTAACTAGAAGACAGCATGGCAAAAACTGTTTTGCATCTACATCTCCCTTTGTTGTGTTTTCAGACTTAAGCTTTTTAAGCTTTTCCTGTGAGACTGAACATTTTTTTCCTCCTTTTTCTCTCTTCCTCCTTTCAAGAATCTTACAAATTAAGACAAAAGATAATTACTCAGAGGGTAAAACTGGCAGGGTTCCCACGACACTTAAATTTAATGAGCTGTTGCATATAAAATATACCTTGTCTCATGTTTGCTTGCTGCTTTTTTTTTTTTTTTTTTTTTTTTTTTTGGTGAACCAGAGAAGTGAACAATTTGGCTTTTTGGCTGTGTTTTCTGTTTTATCATTCTTAGGTTTTTAAAGTGGCAACTGATTACAGAAAATTTATCTCTCTGATTTGAATGTTTCTGTAGGAGCAGATCAGTATATACAATTTGCTCCCTTCAAAGGAATATATTGCTCTAAATGATAAAATACACATTAACAAAGCAGCCATTGATTGTTTGTGCTATGTCTTTTTAAAAATAAATAAGCCGTGCTTTGTGCGTTTGCAGCACCTTCCATCTGACCTGAGAATTTGTTACAAAGGAGCATGAATGTATTGTCATGGACTTCCTGAGAGGGGTTTGCAATTATTAGCAGTTCCATCACTGGAAATGAGACACAAAGGGTTATGTGATTTTTGCAGAAATTACTGAGTAATCCGTGGCTGGCTGGGGCAGCACCAGTTGCTCCTGAGCTCAGGAGTGACAGAATCTTGGGGGAAATTTGTGGTGACTCTACTACTGACAGCTTTTCTCTCATTCTTACTCCATTTATGCAAGTGGGAAGGAAGAGAGGAGGAAAAGCAATTACAGTATTTTCTAAGTAATCTACTTCAACACTTATGACTAAATATGCTAAGTGACCTGAAACTCAAATTTGTCAATAGTTTGCTGGAATTCTGGCCATGGGAAGCTTGATAGCTGCGTGGGAAGGTTTGGAGGAGTGTTTGTTCAAAAGCAGCTTAGCTGCCCCTCTTCTGTCCTGCAGGATTGTTGGGTTTTTATTACTACTCTTAACTGCTGCTCCTACTGTTAATACTCTATATGTGTAGAGACAGCTAAGCTTAACAAGTTAGATAAGAAGGTATTTGTTGTAGGAATATCACCTTTAGTGACAAAAGAAGACTTTCATTCGACAAGAAAGCAGTAACTTCATGCAATTATTTAATATTCCCAAACAGATAGTGTATGTTCTGTGTAATAAATAAGATCTTCACATAGTTGTGCTATGCTTCATATTTATGAAATTTCTTGTTTGCATCCTTTCCTAAGCCATGTCAAAGAAAGACAGGGGTGGAAATCAAGAGTAAAAGGCAAGAAGGGCATTTGCCATTGTGGGTGTTGGATCACAAGCCTTGTGGACCTCTGTCAAGTGCTATACTGAAGAGGGTGCATCACTGGCATGAATTCAGCACATTTTTGATTAACAGAAAAATGTGATGGGATTTTTCCCTTGTTTGCTTTAGCTTAAGCTTTTCATGTTCCCTGACAACAGAAGAGCAGTGGCTATTCTTAAAAAAATTCAGCAGAGACAGGAACAAAACTTGCTTGTATACACTCGCATAATATTTATTGTACAAAAAATAAAGGTGTCTGCTCCACCCTTTATCCTCTTTTAAAGGTTATGGTGCTCAGCATAGGTCATGGTATTACTTCATGTCACATGTTCCAAAATTGTTTTAGTATTTTCCTTTCTTTGCAGCAGTACCTTTTTCTATTTACAGCTTGTCTGCTATAGGCAAACTGCTGTCAGTTTGATTCAGCAATTTAGGTACTGAGGAAAACAAAACATGCTTTTTCATGGAACGTTTCCTTTCCTCTATGTTGGTATAAAAAATAAATCTTTTTTCTGTTTTGGTTATGTTTAGAATTCCCTCACTGCAAGAGCAAAAATAAGGTAATTAAAACTGTCATAAGTAAAAATCAAACTCATAATTCTAAATCTAGGTCAGTCAAAACAGTAATATACCTTGTATATTTTAATTTTGATACTGAAGATAATGTGTGCTAACAAGCAGAGGAAGTACGTTAGTAAATCTGTTCATCTAAAGATATATGCAAAATAGTGCTATTTCTATCTATATTGATTTAACTTCACATGTAAGAAGGCATTCACTAAATATCCAAGGCTGAGAACAGAGAAAATTGTGATGTTTTGAATGAAGTGTTTGGTCTTGCATAGTTTTTCTTTTCTTTTTTTCCCCCTTAATAACCTGATTTTCTCTTTTCTCAGTTTTCAATGGGTCCAGCAAATCATCGAAGGAGAAAGAACCTGCTCAGAAACACAAAAGCAAAGAGGCCACCCCAGGGAAGGAGAGGAACAGCGAACATAAGGCTGAGAGTCGAAAAGACCAGGCTGCTGCTAATCACCATGCTACTACAAACACTGGCTCCTCTACGAAAGGGCTCACGGCTAACAACCACCACAGTCTTCACAGATCGGCTCAGGACTTAAGGAAACAGGTAATGAGTTGTGCTCTACTGTGGACACATGAGAAACAAAGGCTTTTAAGGTTCTAAGCTCCCTTTCCCACTGCTTGGTGTAGATCGAATGTGCCAATCCTTAAAAGCATGCTCTGGAGCAGCAGGGAGTTAATTTCAGTGATTTTAAAAAAAAAAAAAAAAAGGACAAAAAGAAAAATAGATACATGGGAAGTCAGTATGATAAAGCATGCTTTACAATCCTGTCTTTTTATTATCTGGTGTATTCATATAAAAGAGTAAAGTTCACATTGCTGTTTCTGACTGGCACTTTGTGCTGGCAGTGCCAATGCTGGCAGCACATGGAAGAGGGAACTGGTCTGAGTGGCTTATCTCAGTGGCTCACTGGTGCTCTGGAGAACCTGACATTGCACTCATGTGCCTTGGTGTGCATGTGGGCAGCACAAACCTCAGAGTCTGGGAAAAATATTTCACCTGGTGCATAGAGAATATGCTCCAAAATATTGCCTCCTTCACAATGGAGGTACCTAGTGGGAGACATTTTTAGAGTTCTGTGTTACTCAGTTAAAAGCTGGCAAAAAAATTCAGCAGGAGATTTGTTTCAACCTAACTTGAATTTGGGTGTGAAAGCTTAGCGGGACAGTCTTTCAGTGCTTGTGACTGTCCTTATTCAGGCTGGGGCTGGGTTAGCAGAGTACCTGCACCAGGGCAGTGTGGTACAGAAAGCTTGCTGCACTTAAGCCTTTTGGTGGCTTTAAGGATTTTTAGGGAGGGGGGCAGAGGATGTTGATTTGGTTGGTTTCTTTTCCTTGTTGGTTTGGTTTTTTGTTTGTTTTTTTTTGTTGTTGTTGTAGTTGTTGGTTTGGTTTGTGTGGGGTTTTTTGTTTTGTTTTTGGTTTTTGTTTGTTTTGTCTTTTTTGTTTGTTTGTTTGTTGGTTGGTTGGTTGTTTCACAGTGATGAATTCTCAACGGGCTGATTGGAGATGGTCTTTACTTGCTGACACCTGAAGATTTTTCATCTAAGTAGGCTGACCTGGTCTTCAGTGGAGCTGGAATTTCCATCTTGTAGAGGGCTGTCAAGGCCTTTAAGTGGCACCTCCGAGTCACAGGCTTGGAAATTAAAAATGGCAAAAAGAAAAGCAGTGATGTTCTTGCTGAGGAAATATTTAATGCTGTGTGTTTCAGTGGTGGTTTAAGTTCTCCCGAAATGCCTCCATCAAATTTGTATTACCTCCTAAATCAGAGTTGAGATCCTGAAGGCTATTTACAGTGTGTCTGTACCTCTGTAAAACTTCAGCTCTTTATTCCACCATGGCAATTTGCCCTTATCTAGGCATCAGTGTGAATGTCTGCCTTCTTCTGCATCCTTTTGGATTTCTTTTTTGTGATTACCGATATCTTACGGTCTTTGCTGTTTGTTACATGCTCTGCCATGCGCTCATGGTATTGAACAATATTCCCAAAACATAAGAATGCAGTTCTTAATTCTTTTAACCTACTGGAACACTTGTGTGAAATGCTTTAAAGTTGTAGCATCAGAGTTTGGTTGGTTAAAACTTTCATGAAAGTTAACTGCTGCCGCATCTGAAAGTAATTCTGAAAGAAAAAGGTGTAGAACAGTTTTGCCCACAATCCAAGTGGCTTTGCTTAGTAGAGTATTAAATGATTTTGATTGTGTGACACGCAATGGGGAAAAATTTAAAGTGATGCAGTAGAACCAGCAGTCACACCACATGGACACATCAGCAGGGGTGGTCCCCAGGCTTCAGAAAATAAGGTGGAGTTTAAGGCAGGATGATGTGGGTTTTCTTTTTATTTTCTTCCAAAAAAAAACCAGTTGGGCACCTAAATTTTCTTCTGCAACCCACAGTAGTATAAGTACTTTCCTCCAAATTTAATGAAAATATGACTCAAACTAATTAAAGGTGGATTATATGTTTTGCCTTACAGGAAGTCTTAGTTTTGTACAAAACCCTAGACTTACCAGTTAGTTATGGGACATTGCTAAATTCCTTGCTGTTGTCCTGAGTCTTTGAATTTTTCAGTATTTTCTAAAAGGATTTTTTTTTCCCAGGGTGCCAGTCACATGTTCTTCTTTCCACTGTATTTTGCTCCTTGATCACTACATTTGCATGGTTTATTTGTGTGTCTCTTTGTTTTGTTAAGTCTTACAGAAAATAAAAGCAGAACACTAGAAATTACCAGAGATTTTCTTTCTTTCACTCTCTGTTTCTGTTTTTTTCTGAATTTCTTCTTCTGGTGTGCCCTTGCACTTGTCACAGGTTCCTTATCTCTTTTGCTTTCTTCCAGTCTTCCTACTTTAAAGGGTTGTGAGCAAAGGAAATGTAGTTCAATGGGGCCCTCTCTTGGCCTAATATGGTAATTTACCTCTGCACAACTCTAAGCCCAGAACTATTTTTATGAATGAATTCAAGATCAGTTTTGTAACTTGGATTTGTTTGGGACCAAAACTGTTGTCAGTGTTGCTGATGTTGCTCTTATTACTGTGGTTGCTATCTAGCAGGTTGTTTGTTTTTTGTGTATTGTTTTGGAGGCTGAATCTTAGGTGCTGTGCAGAGGTGTGTTTGTAGACCTGTTCAGATCTAACAAGCCTATTGCTGCAAGACTGTGCTGTTCCCAGGGTTTTTTAATAAAGACAAGAAAATTTGAAATCTATCTTACCATAGTTCTACTGCAGGCAAGTGTTCAATAAAGGAGAGAAAAGAATGGTCTGAAGACAGTTATATGTGAGCAAAACTGGGAACATAGCTGAAGAGCAAAGATAAGATTATTCATTTCACTTAGTATCACCTCAAGACTTTGGATCATGAAAGGTCAATGTCAGTCACTTTATTCCTACTAGGTGATAGACCTGGTTGATGAATGAAAGGCTGTGGATGTTGTCCCCCTGGACTTCAGTAAAGCCTTTGACACCACCTTCCACACAATTCTCCCAGAGAAACAGGCTGCTCATGGCTTGGATGGGTGTTAGCTAGGTTAAAAACTGTCTGCATGGCTGGTCCCAGAGAGTGGTGGTGAATGGAGTTACATGCAGTTGGCAGGTGGTCACCCATGTTGGAGTCAATCCTGTTTAACATCTTCATCAATGACCTGGTAAGGGGATTGAGGACCCTCACTCAGTTCACACATGACACCAACCTGGGCAGGAATATGGGTCTAATGAGGATAGAAAGGCTCTGTAGAGGGATCTGGAGAGGCAGGAAAGCTGCCCAGCAACAGCCTGGGGTTGCTGGCTGACACTGGCTTAACAACAGCCAGCAGTGCCCAGGTGGCCAAAAGGCCAATGACATGCTGGCCTCTTTCAGCAATGGTGTGGCCAGGAGGACCAGGGCAGTGATTGTCCTCTGTACTCAGCACTGGTGAGGCCACACATAGTCAATATTGTGCTCAGCTTTGGGCCCCTTACCACAAGACATTGAGGAGCTGGAGAAGGTCTGGGGCACAGGATTGATGAGAAGTGTTAGAGGCAGCTGGGGCTGTTGAACCTGGAGAAAAGGAGGCTCAGGGAGCACCTTAGCACTCTCTACAGCTGTCTGAGTGGAGGTTGTAGCCAGGTGGGGGTCAACCTCTTCCTCTGGATAGCAAGAAGAATAGGATTGGAGAAAATGGCCTCAGGTTGCACCAGGCTAGGTTTAGACTAGGTTTTAGGAAAAAATTTCTTTGCTGAAAATTAGGGGTCAGATATAAGAACAGCCTGTCCAGGGAAGTGATTGAGTCACCATCCCTGGAGGTATTTAAGAGACGTTGGTGTGGCACTTACGGACATGATTTAGTGGTGGGTTGATAGTTGGACTCCATAATTAGTTTGAATAAAAATTCTAAATATTGTGCTTGCCATCTAGGATTGGAGGTTCTGTCTTAAAGTGATGATGCTCATGATGTGTTTTACTTTGAATAGAAGCTGTGGGGATATCGCCTTTTTCCATGAGCACTTTACTGTGTTCTGTTCTCAGCCCCTGTGTCACAAACCCTTGCTTCAGTAGTGCCCCACGTAGCCCTTTAGACTTCTGGTCACAACTTCCTCAGAAAAAATCATCAGCAGGCTGGAGTGACAAGGTGCCTCCATGCAGCCTGACTGCTCACACTGAGGTTTTGTCTTGATTATACCTGACAGCACAGTAATACAGCTATAGCCTCCTGAAGCCTTCTGAAAACCTGTAGAGGAAACTCCACAATGTCCATTGACAGCTTCTTCCAGTGTTTTCTTTTTCTACTAATGAGCAAGTTTTCCTCGTGCTTCAGATCACTGTAGATATTTAAAGGGATTTTTTTTCCTCCTGCTTTTCCCAGTGAACATGGAAAGAGCATTTACTGTCTATTTTCAGAGGAGCTCCTTCTGCATCAGAAGACTGTTAGAGTTGCCCCATAGTGATCTCTTTCAGAGAATGACCAGCTCCCTTGGATTTTAGCAACAGCCTTATTTTCCAAATTCCTCAGCACTTTGTGTTCTTTTAGACTTGCTCCTCTATCTAATGTAGTTCCGGTGCTGGGTCCAGCTCTCCTTAAGAAAGTTGTGCTCCTACCCTTTGCTATCAACATCCTTAATAACAGGTCTCAGAAAGTGATTTATGTGCTTTGTATTGCCGTTGCATTTTGCAGCTCGCTGCGCTCCCCAAATGTCGTTCTTCCCCTACATGTATATGATCTGTGCCTCCTAAATATAGCACTTCCTCCTGCTGTAGAAATGTTCTGAAAGAGGTTTTTCAAGAGTGCCTTTGATTTTGATCTTGTCCTGTGAGTGATTACAGCCTCTTCCTTCCAGGTGTGTTTCACTGTCAAATTGTACAGTAATGAAAATACTCCATAGAACCAAGGCAAAGCCAAGTCCCTGCAGAAAGACACATGAAATCCTCCCAGGACAATAGTGTACTGTAACAATGAAAACTTTTCTTGAAGATTACTTGATTTAGTCCCTTGTGAAGGCACTTTAGAGTAATTATGTCTGGGATGTGTCTCATCCCAGAGGAGTTTGATGGAATGTCCCAGGGGAGCGACTGGAATCTTGCTGAAGTGGAGGTGTTTCTTCACCTGCTCAGCCAGCTGTCTGTCAGAAGATGATTTAATTTCATTGATTTGCTGTTTTTGCAAAACCCTGGGTAGATTTTGTTGTTTCGTTTTTAACTTTATCTTATAATCAGTTGTGTATTTGCAAATTAACTGCTCGATGATTTGTCCCAGAATTATTTTAGGATTTGAAATTAGATAGACTCACTGTCTGCCCCTAGCTTATTTCCAGGAGCCATACCCTAGGTCTTTCAGGAACCTTCTACCTTACTAGGGCTGCTATCCTTTTTGCTGAGACAGATTATGTTTTGTACCTGATAAATATTCAGTCAGTGGCACTTCTGGTGAAGGTTAATGCAAAAGAAGCAGGAACACTTCAGTCAGGCTATTTGTTTTCCTTCCTTGTGTGGTACTTTATCTCTTCCATTGTTTGTTGTCTTGTATTTTTAGGTTATTTTTTTTTTTTTTTTTCTGTTTTAGTCTCTTGCTAACTGAAGTTTCTTTAGCTCCTTGGTTTTTCTGATTTTAATAATGTGCTTTTTCTTTCTCTGTGTAGTTGCCCTTAGTCACATAATCGTATTGCCACTTTTTTCTGTGACCATTTTCTAATTTTCCAGTAATTAGAGAACTTTGTGAACACCCATAATGGCCTGTGCTTTATGCCTTTCCTGTGAGTGGAAATTGCTTTAGTTTGGATTTTTCAGGTGGATTTTTCTTTTGTTTTGTTTCTGGACGTTTTTTGTTGTTGTTGGTTTTGGTTTTGTTTTTTTTTTTTTTTCTTCTTCTTTTTTTCTGTTGTCATTTCTCTACTGTTGTCACATCTTAGAAATGAAAACCCATTTCATGATCACTGTCACCCAGATTACCTTCCCCTTCCAGTTCTCAATCAATTCCTCACTATTAGTCTAGGTGAAATCTGTAATCAATGTTCCTAGCTATTTATAAATCCAGGGATGTTCAACGCTTGTGACTGCTGCAGGCAAGAGGCAATGTCTCAGCAGCTCTTTACCCGTGTCTATTCTGCAGCATGAAAAAGTGCTGTAAAAGTTAAATCC
Source organism: Cinclus cinclus (assembly GCF_963662255.1). Lineage (NCBI taxonomy): Eukaryota > Metazoa > Chordata > Aves > Passeriformes > Cinclidae > Cinclus > Cinclus cinclus. Next base: position 63,547,162 of record NC_085046.1, read on the forward strand.
AGGCCTGCATTTCAAATATGGAGTAGTGCTTAAATTTCAAGGGAAATGGCTAAATGCATTTCTGTTTGCAAGTGTCTGCCTTCCAGATGATACCTCATACATCTTTGAAAAGTTCAAGGTAAAAACTCATGTCATCAGTTAACTGGATTTTCCTTAAGTGTTTCTACCTTGCAAGCACAGGAAGGACAAGAATATGGATGGTTTTTAAAAGATCATTACTCATGCTCCAGTTTCTGGAGTACGGAGGAGAAAATGTGTGCACATCTACTTGTATGTGTGTGTATGCAGAATCTTCAGGTTCCAGTTTCCCTTCCACAAGTCATTGCATGCAAGACCATAGCACAGTATTTTCAGCCTTTATTTGATCCCTATTTTATATCATCCTTATTATATAAGTGACTGCAGCTCTTGCATTTATTTGAGAGAAGCTGCCATGCTTAGTGATTTGGCAAAGATTTCAAAATTGCATAGGAGAAAGTATTGCAACTCTGCAGGAAGTGGTGTTACTCACCTGAGTGTTGATAAGGAGTGATTGTACTGTGTGCTTTCAATCTGAGCACTTTTTTCAATGTTTCTGACTTTTGGATGCGTTTTTCTGTGCTTACAGTCATTTAAGGAAGCAAGAAGTCAGTGTTTAAAGTTGTGTAAACGCTGAAATTTGTTTTGAGTTTTGAACTTAAACTTTGTTTTTTCAGTAGTGGGGTTTGGCTTTGGCAGTGCTGAGCTGTCTCAGTTCCCTTTGTAGATGGGGGTTGCTTTTTGTCCTTAACACATCTTGTAGTTAAAATGCAAATTCTAGTCTCATAACTGTGTTTAAATGTCTAACAGAAAGAAGCAGAGTCCAGCAGTTCTAAGTTGCACTGGCAATATGAGCTAATAGAATGTGTCAGCAAAACTGCCCAGATACCAAACTTGAAAAAAAACCCACATTGGTCTCCTGTATACATTTTTTTAATTTCAAATTATCAACTTCAGCAACAACATGCTGCCCAAGATTTAATATGTATGACAGACTGTATCCTTCATGGCCATGCTGATCTGTTGGGTCCATAATGTGTTCCGAATCTCTTTTTATAAGTGTGCATGGATAGAAGGTAAATTGATTTGAATCTCTGTGATTTTTTTTTGCAAATGTGCAGATTCCAGCTAGAGTAAATAATAAATGCTGCCTATTTTGTCTGCTAAGAAGTAGTGAAATGTGTGTGCACATAAAGGAAGTTGGGGGGGGGATGGGGGGGAGGGGAAGAGTGTGTGTGTCTTGAGGGCCAGAAAAAGAGGCATTAGTTTGTAAATCAGACCATCTGTGTTTTGTAATTCCATCACAGCTTTCTGGTAGACAAGGAGGGGAGTAGTGCAACCAAGAGACCTCACCCTTCCTAAACCCAGAGGCTTTGTACCCTCTGAAAGCAAGACTGGGGACTCTCTGGTAAATTAGAAAAAAGGAAAAAAGCAACAAATTTTTATTTTATTATTATAAATGCCTAGTGCCCTCTCTTGCCTGTGTGCTAACCACTGTATGAAGATTGTATAATGGGGCCAGGAGTCAGGACTGAAGAATATGGTTGTCCAGCAAATGGGAAATTTGGGCTGAGTGGTCACGTTATTAATTTACTTTTCTGTTTTGTTTCCTTCCTTCTGCTCCTCGTCCAACACTTCTGGCATTCCAGGTTTCTAAAGTCAATGGGGTCACTCGACTGTCATCTCCGAGTGCAAATGCAGCCAGTGCCAAAAAGATGAGAGAAGTCAGACCTTCACCGTCCAAAACTGTGAAGTACACTGCAACAGTGACAAAGGGAACTGTCACATACACCAAAGCCAAGAAAGAACTGGTCAAGGAAACCAAACTAAATCACCACAAACCCAGTTCACCTGTCAACCACACAATCTCAGGGAAAATAGAAAGTAGCAATGCAAAAACCCGCAAACAGGTGCTATCCCTTGGAGCATCCAAGTCTAACAATACCGCTGTCAATGGTGTAAAAGTCAATGGCAAGTTGAACCAAAAGTCATGCACTAAGGAGGTGGGGAGACAGTTGAGGGAGGGGCTGCGCAATTCGAAGAGGAGGCTGGAAGAGATGACTCACATAGACAAAATACAGTCGCCCACCAAGAGAATGAAAGGGGCCGTCAACTTGGCAGAAGCTGCCAGCAAAAAGGCAGCAGTAGAAAAGCCTTTGCTGAATGGACACCTTAGAAAGGAAGTGCCAGAGAAGAGTTTGGAAAGAAATAGGCCGAAAAGAGCCACTGCTGGAAAGAGTACGCCAGGGAAACAAGCACATGGCAAAACTGAAAATGCCTCCTGTGAAAATCGTTCTACCTCTCAAGCGGAGTCCTTGCACAAGCCACAAGACTCAATGGGAAAGCACGAAAAGGGCAGTAGTAAGTCTGGGTGGGGGATGCTGGGGGAGATTCCCATCCTTAGGCCCTCCACCAAGGAATTTCATGAC